>NC_090174.1:49167037-49767037 GCF_024679245.1 Pseudorasbora parva
TTTTTTTACAACACCGGCAAATATTGTGTATTCCAGCCTGATTTCAGCTCGTGTGCAGACAGGGTTGCCAAGTTTTTACAACAAAACCCGCCAACTACTAGCCCTAAACAATATCTTCTCAGGGGGTTCTCCGGGGGAAAAATGGCGTTTGGGGGGTAAAATGTTATTTTGGCAAGGTTACCTGCTAAAATTCGCATTCATGGGTCTATATATCACATAATAGTCGCTTCAACCCGCGGACATAGAAAACAACCCGCGGGAAACAAAACACGGACTTGGCAACACAGTGCAGTTGAGCTCTGTTGACGTTGCTTCGTTGCTCTGATTGGTTGTAGGTCTTTGGTTACACGCCCCATAATCACAGCCCAATGGAGCAGTTTCAGACTCATATTCCGACTAGAATTGAGTATGACCACCTCAGGCTAACATTAGTCATTTTCTCACTAGAAATTACATCAGAATTGGAAAATGTTGGTCAAAAACTTAAATTTACACTCAAATTGGCCAGCAAATGGTACACACAGGATTGTGGGATGTCAAAGGCAGCGAAGGATACATATATGCTGCGTTCAAAACTCGATCAGATGAAGGTGTCTCAGGAGACAGGAAGTCAAGCTAACATTACATTTGGACGTGCCTTGATGCCTTCCTACTTTGAAATGTGTCATCAGAAGACAGCATGTCAATTCCATGTCTTTGGACCTTGCTTTGTGCACTGGTGTGCAGTCATGTTGGAACAGGAAGGGGCCATCCCCCAAACTGTTCCCACAAAGTTGGGAGCATGAATTTGTCAGTGTTTAGTGATCCATCCAAGCATTATAATCTACTCATTTACCTGGATAAGTACTATACTTTTATCCATCTTTAAGGAGACCAAAGTCTGTCAGCTTATGTGTTTTGGCACTTTTGTCCTTTCTCTGTAGAAACCATCACAGCTGAGAGGGCACAACATCACTCTCTTAGGTTTTGTGTTTACGAAGTGTTGAATCCTGAATTTCCTGCGTGACAACTCGCCGCCTAAGGTATTTTTATAAAGCCGTGTATCAGGGGTTAAAAGCATTCTCGCACAAAGTCTGAAGAATTGTTTCCTGTGAAAATCTGCTCAGTCTGTGGAACCTGCTTTGGTCTGTTACACACAGCCACAAATTCAGTGAGCTTTAAATCCCTACCTGCGAGTCCTGACGTATTCTCTCACATCCCAGGTGAGAGATGGCATCCTCGTTTGAGTCTTGGCTTTTCTGAAAGGAGATCCAAGAGTTGAATGCAGACTAACGTTAACCTTGATTGAATTTGACTCTGTGAAATCCCAGTAGAGGCACAGAGAAGGACAGAATGCAAAGAAAGAGAGTTTAACATGAGGGGACACCCACACATGAGAATGACAGGAAGAGAAAGACAAAGAGAAAGAGAAAGGGAGGGGTAGTCTGTGAACCATGTTCATTTTAATTAATCTCTTCTGTTAGTCAGAGCTGTATTTTTAGTAGTATTTTGAGTGAACTACATCTGGTCTCTGGGCCCCAAGGGGAAGCAGGCCAGTCAACATACTGAGCGTGTGTGTGTGTGTGTGTGTGTGTGTGTGTGACTACGTTCTGTTAATATGCATGTGTATATGATTATCTGTGTCATGATTTTTCTCCATTGAAAAATTCCATGAAATGGCCCCTTTAAATGTATGTCATGTGTCTGCTGTTGTTTGATGTGTCTGTGCCTTTTTTTGTATATAGGAAGGTTGGAATGACTTTAGCCTAGTGCCAGATTAATTGTGTTTTGTAATTCTTTAGGTGAATGGTGTCATGCATTTGAAATATCTCACTTTTGACCCCTGAAGTGTAAGATAAACATTTGTTTGTGTGAGAGTGTTTTGGTTATATATGTGTGAAAGCGGTAATAATGTGATATTCTTGTCAGCTGTAGTAGGACACCCTGGTCTCACCTCGGGTAGCACCCGGCATGAAACAGAGCAGAGTGAAAACACACATATCCTTAAGCCAGAAAAAATCTTTTGTAAAATTGGCGGGATAAAAATGTAATGTGTCAATATATGCATATGGTCTCAAAATAAGCCTTTGAAAAAATGTCTGCTGTAATCGTATATAGATCATTACTAAACCCAGGTGCCTTAGATCACGATTCATACCATACTATACAACCAGCAACCAATGTCTGGAAAAGTTCCAGTGCGATAGATTCATGATAGCTGGTTAATTCCTTGAAAGCTTTATTTCCTAGCAAGGGTCTCTTCGCTCAAAATGAACAAGAACAAACCTTTCATGGTGCGGGGGTGTTAACAAGTGTAGAGAAGCTCTATTGCTGCACTCCTTGGCAGTAAATAATATCCTGAATGGTTTATCCTACGCAAAGTCTGACCCAATGTACATTTAAATCGCTTCATAAGCAGTGTTCACAGAGAGATTTCCTCTATCAGGCAATTGTTGTATCGTGCCCTGTGAGTAACGCTCTCTTTCTCTTGCCATCTCATCGTCTTGGTACATGTTGTGCAGAATGGAACGTTTGGCAGTCATGCACGGTTGGCCGGACCAGAGTGGCTCTCAGATGGTGTTTTTTGGACAAGTCCCTGGAGAGCAAAAGGGAGGACGCAAAAAATGGCCATTGTCCAGTGGTGTTCTGGACCCATGAGCCTCTCCTAGGTCTCAGTCAGCATGTGCAATCACTTGCTGCCTGCTTCATGCCTCCTGAAGTGCTGGCCAATGAGAGGTCTTTTGAGGATTTAGTTGGACCCTTGCTCTCAGGCTCACTCCCAGCATACACGCTTCCCCCAGTGTCAACATACAGACCGTTTTCAAGTAATCTTTGGAAGTCTGATTAGACATGTCCTCATCTTTAGCCATATACGATTTATCCCCTTTTTTCTCTTACCTTCTCCGACCCATCTTTTCTCTTTTCTTCACCTGAGTCTCTTGCATTCTTCATTTTTTTTGTTCTTTTCCTTCTTCCCTCTCTGCTATTCGCCTCTTTGCATGTGTGGGCGTATTCTCAACACAGCCTACCAAGTGTGTGAGCGTGCTACAAATCTCTCTTCTCGGTGCTCCATCCAGCGGAGAATAAAAGAGCCTTTTCATTTTTCAAAAATAAACTCCTTTGGACAGGAGAGGAAAGACGCACACCAAACAGGCTGTTAGATCGATCTGCCACCGCAGGGATGCTTTGATTTGAGAGGCTTAATCAATGCATTTGTAAATGCATACTTCACAAACCTTGACTTTTGCAAAGTTGCATGTTGTGTGGAACTTGGAACACTCATACGCATACGCTTGTGCCTCTCTGTCTCTTGATCTTGTGTTTCTGTCAGTTAAACAAAGCTTACAGTGCTAAGGATTGCTGAGATACTGCCTTGAGTTTTGGTCATGAAAAATAGATTTAAAAATAATGCAGTGTATGAGAATCGTACTGTCCTTCAGAATCCACAGTCTGTTTAAGGAAGTTGTTAAAGGAATTGGTAAGGCTTGCTATGATAGTCGGTGTTACCGGTGTTCAGACTCAACACCGTTTACATCACTTGCCCACCGTGGCACTGCCCCCACCGTCGTTTAGATTTTTTTTTATAGTAATACAATAATTTAGTTCAGTTATAGAACAGACAACACAAATATAAACTGAATGTGTCTGCTTAATAAAGCATGATCTGAACAAGAGTCTCAGCACAAGAGACAGATTTAATTTATCACAAGAGCGAGGAGCCGACTGAAATGATGGTGAAAAAGTTGGTTTCAAAGCAAAATGTAAAAGCGCTTAAGGAAGTTTGTCATTGTACTGTTTTGTTGTGTTTTTCATTAAAGGAATAGTTCACCCAAAACATAACATTTTCATTTATCTGCTTGCCCCCAGGGCATCCAAGATGTAGGTGTGTTTGTTTCTTCAGTAAATTTGGCACAATTGGCACATGTCTAGAATTAGTACACACTACTAGACCCAACTCTCATGCTGAATACATACACCGTAACATGTTCTAAACACACCTCTAAATGACCGAAACATTTTACGTTTTGAAATGTTAAAATTTTTTGGTTCAGCGGAATGGGATGACACTTGGTGAATTTTGTTGCATTATCCATGTGTGAACACACGAAAAAATCATGGAGATGTTTCGGTTATGTTAAAGGGTCATAAAATGGCCGCCATAGGAAATTAATGGGAAAAACAAAAAAAACTCAGGGAATCTTTTGGTGATGCAAATCACCAATTAACCAGAAAAAAGTACATAGCAATGTAGGGGTGACACTCTAAAATATCAAGAGTGCAAAATAGACCCCCCCCCCCCCCCCCCCACACACACACGTATATGAATAGTGCGACTATAACACAGAGCACAATGTGTTAAACAAAATCAATAATTCAGCCACAATGCAGTAAAACAACAACAACAACAAGGAAGAGTTTACACTCTAAAATGTCAAGAGTTCAAAACAGACACAAACACACACACATGTAAACACACTCAGAGACACACACACAAGTTACATTTTAAGGCTTCGGTCACTTTTGAACCATTCATGTTTGAACAGTTCATGTTGACATGTCACACCTGAAAAATTGTCCCTTACATCCCCCCCTCCCTCTCGCATTTCTGTCAATAGGGGGGCGGGGGAGACGTGAGGGAAGATGCTTCAGCCGGGACTTTTTACTGCGCCGAATCAAAGTACTCTCAGGAGTGTTATTTCGCTATACATTATAGTTCTCCTTTTTATTCCGCTTAGAAAAGCGCCACGTGTTATTGTGTCACCATACTTTTGTTGTTCAACTACTCGTGTAACTGTATTTAAATAGGGAAAACTTGGAGGTGTTTGGTCGTTTCTAACTTGATCTCTGTTTGGTTGAATAAACTGGGCTTAGTGGGCTAAGCTAAATGCTATCAGATCGTCACCGCACGTCAGAGCGATTAAGTGAACGCACTGAGACGAGAGAGGGATGTATCAACTCGTCTTAGTTAAGGGAATAACAGTTTAATATGAAAAAGCGGTGAAGTATCCCTTTAATTTTGCCAGGAAGTGCTGAACAGTAAGTAGAACACTTTATTTTAGGTAAGTTAGCTGTGCACTGGAAAGAGTGGGATACAGCAAATCAGCCTGTTTCTAATCAGAAGGGTTGACTGGCACTGGTTTCAAACCCATTGCGTACACCATGGTGCATGAAAGCTGAGCATCTGCACATTATTGTGTGCTGCTCATCAGTACAATCGTCTGAATTCTTACGAGTTGTAACAGTTTGTTTGTGACTCACTTGCATGCTTCTAGTGTTGGATTTTTTTTTTTTTATACAAGAAACCACAAAAGCACCTATTTTCTTTTTTTAATGATTGGTTTTTGGCAAAAGATGATAATAGAATGGTGCGATTTAATTGTTTTGTTTTATTAAAGATACAAAACCTAAAATAAAGACCAGTGGATAAGCGCTTATTACGAACAATGTGCCTTGTTAAAATATTCTTCCATTTTGTGTGGTGTCTAATGAAGCATGTGTGACATAAATGCTGAGCTCAGCAAGTCTGTCTTAGGAAAGAGAGAGTTTTCTGTAAGAGGTTGGGGGACAGAGGAAAGGTGCAAGAGAGTGAGGGGACAGGGCGCAAATACAACAGTCAGCAAGGACAAGATGTTGTGTGAAAACTTTAGCACAGGGAAATAGGAGGCAGAAATGGATTACTAGTCATTACATTTTTTTTGCCTTGGGTGTGATTTAAAAAGGCTATATGTATCGGCAACTTACAGTATTGCTTTTGCTCACACCTGTAATGTACAAGAAGACGTACGTCTCTCTCAACGACTCTGTAACATTCCAGCCTAGATGACCATATAAACAATAACTTGGAGGTGCAACTGCCTTTTTAGCAGCCATTTTGAAGTTAAACTCTAGATTTTTATAATGCTGCAGCTGCCTACATGGCTAAAAGCAACTGTTTATACTTTTATACGCATCATATAGTGTGGTCTAAGGTCGTTTCTTAAATGCTAGTATAGTCGAGGATTGTTTTCATTTTAAAACAAAAACGCACTAGTGTAAACAGAGCCTTAGAAATCCCATTCTAGTGCACTGGATTTCAACCGGTCTGGTTTTAAATTTAATACATGTTAGTTCAGGTTGACCTCAAATAGACTACTTCAGGAAAATTTGGTACTTGCAATGGTGTCTCAGCCCTTCAGGGGAAGTTCTAACATGAGTAGATATCGCAACAGCCAGCAGGGTAAGTCAGCATGCATCGAGAACTGAAACGGCCACTTACGCACGCACTACTTTAACATGCCAGTGATCAAATTGTCACTGAGGGAGATTTATGAGTGCAATCCTCTCTACTCACAGACTCCAGATCTCACGCATTAGTGCATGAATCTGATGATTAGTGAGTTAGTTTCCTTAGTTGATCCATCTAATGAAACAGTCATTCAGTCTTAATGGCAGATCACTGTCCAAAGAGAATGCTCTATTCCCTCAGTGGGACCTATTTTTAGCTTGACTGCCCTTTTATGCCAGCACGAGCTGCTAATGGAACTTCACCTCCATTTAGGGTGAGAAAACCCTTTGGTTGTTCACTCTGACCTTCTTCAGTTGCCCTTTCAACTTTTCCGGTGCACTTTTAAGAGCTCTTTCACAGCTCTTTACATGAGAGGTGATAAATGTATAAAGGCAGTCAATGAGGACTATAGCTAACTGTGTGAAAAGGCCCATATAGCACAGATTACTGCCAAATTAGTCCCTGAGTAACTAGTGATCATTCTGACAACGTAAAGGTGTTTTCCCTAACCAATCACTTTAAATCTATTCATACGTCTTTCTGCGGCAAATTCACTCCAAAGGTAGGTTCTAGGAGAGGAGTTAATGAATTTTCTTGTGCAATGTGAACTTATGAATAACACATGCAGATCTCATTCTGATTTATTGGCTTCTGAGGCTCAGGCTTGTGAAAAGGAGAGGTGTACAAGAAGAGATTACACATATTTGGCCGGTCATAAATTATGTTGGATTTGCATCTCTCTGAAGCTTTAGTAGCTCTTTATTTTGTAGAATATCTGCTTTGAGATGTTAAGATGCCCAAACTGTGCAGTGTGTGATCAATCAAAACTTCATCAGTCATAAGGAATATATTGGACAGTGCTCTAAGAAATCCAGCTGTCTTGAATTGCGTCAGTGGTTGTTTTTGTGTGCTGTCTACAGGCCTACTCCCAAAAAGGCACAGCATGGTTTTTAGTGATGAGTCAGAGGAGCAAATGAATAGCCCAGTGGAGTGCAGACGGAAAGTCCTAGGAAGTGAGATACACATTGGAGGAGGTACTTGGATGAAAACATTATAATCTCAAAATGTATGTGCTGTCATCAGAAATGAAGCACTGAACGACCAGTCCTTAAGTAGCAATACATATCAAGAACAAACAAGGGGTTTTCACACTTGAAATGGTTAATCTTGGGTCATCCAAAACCAAATCCTGGGTATTCAGAAACTGACGTTTTACAATGGACATTCCTAAACTCTGGGTGAACATTCTTATTTAAAAATATTTGTGGTGACAGTGTCATTTAAATGGATAAATAATGCAACACTCAACCTGTTTACACAAAGGTTGTGCATCTTCATATTATACATTGCAGACTGTAATATTTTCTGTCATCATTTGACATTTTTCACCTAAAGCGCTAATGGTGTTACCATGATTGTTCAAAGCACATGAATATGAGGGATGTGATTAGCTGTCTGTTACTTAGCATGTAATTTAGGGCTGGGTCATATGGCCAAAAAATGATCTCGATAAAATCTTTTCATATCAGTCAATATCGATAATTATCACGATAAATGTCAAATATTTATTTATTTCAAATTTAAAAGCCGATTTTTGCTCCTAAGTGAAAGGTATAGAAAGCAGACTGTTAATTATGGTTTTTAGCTTCTTTTTATTGTCAGAATATGACACAATTTTTTGAATTCTTTTTCCATTACTTTTTCCTTAACAAATTTATCCGAAAAATGTATGTCTTAGTTTCTTCATGTTCTAATTGGTGATATTGTTTCTAGTCATGAAACAGGTTTTTGTTGCCTGACTTTGGCATATATCTTTGGCACAGTTTGCAGTGCAGGCTGCAGTATTAATAAAATGACGTTTTGTCTTAAAATTGCACATTTGACAGTTAGGAGTATGTCGATGTAAATATATGTTCATTAACAAAAACATGGACATCTGTAAAAATTGTAACAATCACATTTTTATATGGTAAAACTTCAATATTATGACTGAGTTTTATTAAAATTAACCATTGGTCTTCCATAGTATCATACATTTAAATCATGATAACCACAGTTAAACACGCATATAGCTCTTCTCTACCATGGTAAAATGTATCTATATGATTTCTATGGTATTTGTATCAAACACAGTATAGACCTATAAAAAATGTAGTATAAATGCATAAGTACTATAGCTAAATAAAAATACTGTAATATTCCATTACTACTTTAATGGTAGGGCTGTAACGATACACCAAACCCACGATTCGGTTCGTATCACGATTTTTGACCCACGGTACGATACAAACCTCGATATGGGGGGGACAAAACAGTTTTATTCTGTACAGTATTCTGTAGCCTATTTTGCCGTCAATACCATATATCTGTATGGTCAATAGGCTACTGCCGACGTTTTCTTTGCGGTACCAATAGGCAGTATATATTTAACATGAAGTATAGGGCCTCCTGTACATCAATACCAACAGAAGTGCCGCGTCAGACATGCTTCTGGTGTGCAAAGAAAGAGAAAACGGCACGCAGCCGCCCCGCGGATGACACGCAACAGAAACGCCACGCTCACACCACGTTGCCAGCCGGTTGGGGAAGCTTCTTGAAACACTTAGGGCAAATTGTGTGGGTCTTGTCAACTACACGATTGCCATCCTTGTTCTCCACTGGGTAGCTGAAATGTTGCCATACTGCTGACTTAAAAGTTGGACCTGGACAGGAAGGATAATTCTGGCAGTTGGAAGGGGTGTGTCGCGATTCTGCCTTCTCACATCGCGATACAGGTTCGTGGACCTGCGTATTGCGATTTCGATTTCATATCGCATATCGTTACAGCCCTATTTAATGGATTTAATGCATGTCTACATTAATAATATAATGCAATTCTATATGAATATCTCACGTTTCTGCCACAGTACCATGGCGCAGTTAGTGTTATTACTACAGTAAATCCATGGTAAATTATGGATAAGATCAAAAATCCTTCTGATATCATTCATGATATCTATCTATTCTGTATCATTGCGCACAGTGTTTCTCCTGTTTGTTGGCGCTGTTCCGTATGGCTTTAAACCACAGATACCTTGTGTTTTTAGTTGAATGAACGTGTTTCTCACTGGATAATACTATAGAGCTAAATGAGTCTAAATAAAGATAAATACACACACTACATTCACATATGCACACACATGATTCATAAATGCACACACAGTATACACAAATGCATACACGATTCATATATGCACAGACGATTCATAAATGCACACACAGTATACACAAATGCATACACGATTCATATATGCACAGACGATTCATAAATGCACACACAGTATACACAAATGCATACACGATTCATATATGCACAGACGATTCAAAAATGCACACACAGTATACACAAATGCATACACAATTCATATATGCACAAACAATTCATAAATGCACACACAGTATACACAAATGCATACACGATTCATATATGCACAAACGATTCATAAATGCACACACAGTATACACAAATGCACAAAAAATTCTCAAATTATTTACCATTTATTATTTAGACTCATTTAGCTCTATAGTATTCACAATATGCATTCTTTTTTTCTGGTCATCTCTGATGATCCGATCAGAGTCTCAATGTAAAGTCTTCACTAGACTTAAAAGCCCTGAATGCTACCATGGGAGCACATGAACAAAGTAATTTGCTCAGAGCGGCGATAGACCGCTTCCCATCAGATTAGTCAGAGATTAGCATCAAAGTGAGATTGGATTTGCAGATTAGTGGCATGGCAATGGCAGATTCTCTGTTTTAATCTGGGCAGAATAGTCTGATAACATTAATATCCTGACGGAAAGCAGATTATGTTGTAATAGCTGATATAAACATTACATTTCAATGACCTGATCCATTAACAAAAGAATGTGCCACAGATGATATTCACACTAGAATGCAGAGAACAGTACAGATTTTTCCACCCTTGTGGTTTATGCTAGTGTAATGCATTGTCCCTTGGGCAACACTAAAGTAAATCTATTTATCTGTCTTTCTGTTGATCTATCAGTTATTTACTTAGTGCTTTGGGGGTTTTAATAATTCCATTTTATTGTGTTGGAATATTTTTTTTAAAGACATCTGCTATCTGATTGTCTAATTACCTCCTATGTGGAGTTACCACAGAGCCAGACTTGTGCGCTATATTGTATATTCCAAGTCTTTTGAAGCCATATGATAGCTTTGTGTGATGAATACAACAACATTTAAGTTGTTTTTCTTTGAAAAGCTCTTGTTTTCATTGGTCCATTTGTGAGAGAAGTATTCATATGTAATTTGCCAATGAAGTCAGATCTTTTCAAAGAATCCGTTGATCCAGTTTCTACTGAAATTGCCTGAATGATTCATTCATGAATCAGGCCAGTGTTGTACATTGATTCAACTCATTGACTCAATGAGTGTTTCACATAGCTTCACAGCTCACTAGAAGGGAATACATTCTTAGAGAGTAACAGTTAATATTTTGTGAAAAGTACCAAGGATACGTTTTATAAAACTTCATGGTCTTCATGGCCTTTGACTTTACGAAAATTGTGATTTGCATTAGAAAACATGTAGTTGAAGTTTACCTGTAGCTTTGTTTGACCTTACCGTTATAATATATTTTTGTTATATTCCTGCTGTTATAGAGTTGCAAAGGTGTACAGTGGTTCAACTTTTTTGTTACCACTACATTAAGCTTTTGTTTAGAGTGCAGGACTTGAAACTCTCTGTCTTTAATTGAACCCGGATAAAGGTTTGAACCTAAATTGAACCTTTTTGCAACATCATCGTGATTCAGTGACATCACAGTGATGACCCTGCTCTTGTATGACATATGATTGTGACTGTTTAAGTATGAGATCTGTGTGTTTGCAAGAGTGAAGAGGATGAGATGAGAGATGAGCTCTCTAGAGCTGCAACTAACGATTATTTTTTCTGTCGACTAATCTAACGATTATTTTTTCGATTAGTCGACTAATCTAACGATTTATTTTTTTACCCTTTGAAATTTTTCAAAATTCTGTGGCATCCCCTCGCATACCGCTTTGTATCACGGTTTTAGGTTCACGTTTCAGTACAGTTCGGTATTTGCTATGTTCAGGGGAAAAAGGACTACTGTCAAATGAAAATAAAGAAAATAAGAACAGACAACTTAAATAGAAGCAGCAGCACAAATAAATACTATTGAGCAAAGATGAGAACAAAATAAACAATGCTTTTCAGGTAGGTCTAACATTAGTTTTTAGGTAGAGAAATGGAATGAAGTAATCAAAAGTCAAATAACCACACATTTAACTGTTTAAAATAAAAAAAATAATCCTTATTTAACTTACAAAAGCTATTCAGTCAGGCGCAGTGAGTGATGTCTTTATCTTTTGTTTGACATTAAACAGAAAGCAGTGAAGGCTACTGCCCCTTTAAGACCCACGGATAGTCGTCGTATTTTCTGTATAAAGTTCACTTAAGGCATAGAGTAGGCTATGACATTTTGACATACTTTTTGTGAGTTTGTCCGTTTAAGCACAGGATTTGAAAGATAACTCAATATTTGCGCGCTTTGGGACGAGTGCACAGAGACAGATCTTCTCATTCGAGTCTCCTGGCTACACGGTGGTGATGACGGTGAAAATGACTGCTCATGTTCGGACGTACAGCAGCACTCGCATGCGTTTTATAAAGTTTACAAAGAGAGACCGTTTTGCCCACGTTTTTCTTTTATTATCGCTGTTGTTGTTGTAGTGTATACCTGAGGAGTCAGCACGTGTATCCTTCGACAGAAACATACATACAGCATTATTTTCAAGTTACAACCCATATTAAAGATGCGTCATCAGATGCGAGATGAACCGAAGTGTAAGTGCGTCCCCGCAACTTTTGCTCGGGATCCCGGTTGGGAAACACTGGTCTGTACTGACTGACACCGCGCTGGTTTGTTTAGAATTATATGAGCGCCGTGACCGCGCGCTGCCGCGTGATGAAGGCGTGTCGCAACTGTGTTATTCAACTGCTCAGGTTTTAAAAGCTATGTCATACTAAATGCGCCAAAATGCAATAAAACTTGTTTTACGGTCGAATGCAACGCGTGTGTGTGAGTAAGAGACGCGGAAAAGGGCGGAAAGAGAACTTAAGGAAATGCAGCTAAACGAATATGCGTGCGTCTTTTAATTAGCGTAAAAATGAATGAATGACGAATCAATATGTGGCGGCCGTTATTGATTATGTGGCAGTCCGCCACAAATTAGTCTATGTGTGGGAAACACTGTTTGGCCTCTGTTTAAAGTATTCCCATACTTTTGATATTCGCGGTCTAGGATTTTGTGATAGAACCAGGAGCAGAAGCCAACATTACGCGAGATAAACGTCTGACACGACGCGTCGACGCATTTCACGAACGTCGACGTATTTCCGTAGTCGACGTCATCGATGACGTCGACGCGTCGTTGCAGCACTAGAGCTCTCTCTTCCTGAGCTCAAGAGATCTAACCTCTCTCAGGCTGCCTCAGGGAACATCAGCATACTACAGAGGCAACACTTTTCAGTGTTTGTATATGTGAGAGATTGGATATGCTTATTTTTTTCCCTCTACAACTGAGGAGACTGAAAACAGACTAGCTGAAGATCTTCTGTTGGCTAAATACTATGATATGTGTCTCACAGGCCACATCAAAACAAGTCAACACGCGCACAAAACCCGCTACTGTCTACAAGCACATTTCCTTCTCCCTACACACACTAACAAGTTCCAACGGATTCACACTTTGTCACACTAGTAAAACACAACAGGATGATGAGCGTCATTTGAGGAAGCTTTTTTCATACCGGCAGGCAATATACCAGTGGTTTCAAACTCTAGAAGTCACAAATGTACTTCTAAGTGATATAAAGAACATTTCCCATTACAATCTGCCAGGGTGAAGACTAACATACAATGACCACAAGAAAGTTCTCTCTCATTTGTACTGAGAACAAACATATGAAGTCAGTAAGTGGCAATGTAACCACAGCGTACTTTATAATAACTGGACATGTTCAGCTACCGCAGCATATAAAAGTCTGGGATCAGTAATTTTTTGCATAATATTTCTTCATAATATTATAAAGTCATAATAAAAGTCCTGTTGCTCGCGAGCCGTGTGTTTGCGTAACAATCGCTCCAGCGGCCTTGCTCAGCTCCGCAACACTCTGTCCTGCGCTGCTTCACACTACAGTAACAGTAATAATCACATTCATTAACATGAGTCCTATCCTGATTCTTTTTCCACCGGCTGTGACGTGGAGACCACATGTCCCAAGATTCTGAGCTCAAACTTGACGTCATCAAACTACGCCTTTTGTTTTGAATAGCAATCTCTAGTGGAGAGAAAAGTTACATAGTCCAGCTTTTTGTGTCCTATCTAGGGACATATTTTTTTCTTGAAATCAACCTGAAACACAATCAAACACTTTCAGGTGTCATCAAAGGATCTTATCATGTGTGGTGAACAATATATCTAACTTGCGGTGACCTAGTTCTTTTAGAATGCAACACATTTTTTGGATTGATTTGGAATTCCGACATCGTTTGACTTTTTTTTTTGCTAAAGGATGTTTGTATTAGTCTTCACATTAGTGCTTTGTAAACACGGAGGGGCGGTACTTCTGCCTACGTCTAGCGTGAAGTTTCCAAGCCCTTTGAAGCCCTTTGAAACTGCATTGATTTGGACCTTCAACATTTTGGCTGCCATTGAATTCCTTTGTGTGGAGAAAATCCTGAAATGTTTTCCTCAAAAATTTCTTTAACACTTAAGAAAGAAAGACATTAACATCTTGGATGGCATGGAGGTGAGTAAATTATCAGGAAATTTTCATTTTGAAGTGATCTAATCCACCACTTCAGCTCTGCAGCATTTTTTTAATGATTATATTTTGATGCAAAATTGGACCCACAGGTGGGGCTCAGAGTTGAATTAGTTAAGGTCCCTTTTCATGTTTTATTTGGCGTTGAATTTCCATTATTATTGATGTCTTTCATGACCTCTAGCAGCAGTTTGTGGCTAGGTGACAACTCTGGAGATGCTTTGTTGGGTGCAATTTTTCACATTTCTGTGAATTTTGTACATTTAGTTTTACTACTTAAACTAAACATACACAACATGGCTTTTGTGTTTGACTGCCTTGTCACTTTCACAAATTCAACCAGATTGCATTCATACCTTTTACTAACCATGCCTTTTTTCAAGTATCTCAATTGTGATTGAATTTTGTGTGTATGAGTTTAGAAGGCTTTTACACCCATCTCTGTTTTTTAAACTGGAACTCTTTTAAAAGTCTGACTAGGTGATTGAATGTTATCCAAGATTCCCTAGACATGTGCTACAGCCAGCTGGATCTCTAAGGACAGTCCAACATGGGTTTTTTGTTGATATTCAGATAAAGGGATGTCATTGTGATTTAGTGAGTCTTTTTTGGCCCATTTATTTGATGATCCAATAAGGACAAGACCTACGGTCATTGTTATGTATAGACTATAAAAGCAACATTTAGAGATGGTATTAATGAACCGCAGGTTATCTTTGGCCTCCTTCCATGTATTAAGTGCTTTATAGGTCAGATTAAATAAGGCAGCGGACCGCATATGATGGCTGACGTGAACACCACGTAGTCTCAGAATGAAAGTCTAAAGGCTTTAAAGGAAATTCCATGCACCCAATAACACTGAAGCATGGTGCTTTTTTTGTATATTATATTTGGCTTGAGTATGGACACATTTTTGATTCTCTTTTTGTTGGTAATAATGGCGAGAGAGAATGGGGTTTTAATAAAAAAATGCAAGCCTGATTTAAACCTGTCTCTAACGTGAGCACCATACATGTACATTCTGCAAAGCCATGACTGCAACAGGGTCACTTTTATCATCAACATCCTCTTCTTATGGCCATTTAATCAGATGGATACCGGCTGAAATGTACACCTGCCCTTTATTGGTCTCTGTGGATGCACAATGGTACGATTATGTAGAAAATGGAGAGCATGTTCATCTTTTACCTGCCATCAATTTATCCAAAGATCAGTATCACAGGAGGTCAAGGACAGGAATAGAGGATAAAATAGCAAAGCAGTTTATAATGTTGCTGGCTAAGTAGTCTGGGGTCAGGTAATGTTGATCCAGAACTACTTTTTTTGTGTCGCATGCTGAGTTAGTTTATTCTTTCTATTAAGTTCTTGTGTTCATAAACTGAGCTCAACAGAAACTAAGTGCGCAGTCTTTAGGAGCCTTTTAAAAGTTTTAGTTGCTACTGTAAATACTTAATCCACTCATTATGCTTAAGATTAGATGAATGATTTGTGCACAGTTATGGTGGTGGCATTTAATGCATCTTTTTATGACATTGATTGTCCTTGAAGTCAGACATCTGTAAACTGCAAGAACATCAGTCTTGGCTTTAATGCCAGTCAGGAATTTCTTTCCCTCTCTGCCTCCCCTCTGTCATTCTATTTGCCATGCTGTGGACCTTTGATGTTGAGTATGACCTCCAGTATGCTGCTCCCCAGCGTGTGGGAAGTGCCACTGTTGGAATTGGCATTGAAGTAGTCCAGTGAAGGGCCTCCATAGTGCATTTCAGACTCCAAATGCATACACATACACACTAATATAACATGATTGTGGTGGTCTGACGGAGGCATCCATCCCTGCTGTTTGGATTAGTGTAGAGGACGGCCAAGAGGAAAACAGGGGGTAGGGGGCAGGGGTTGATCATTAGTTTGTGTGTGCGCATGTGTGTGGAGTCTGGTTAATTAACACTTATGGACAAGGTTTTGGCTTGGCCATGGCCGGATGTAGCACTCATTCTGTTAATTCTATTAATGTGTTCATAGACTGTGATGTCTCAAGTGGCCTGGGGCGCTCCTTTGTCTGTCTTGTTTTCTCTTCATTGACTTCCTTGTAACTTTGGGTCCGTCTCGCCACCGCAGTGAGGATTCTGGAACCCATACAGAGATACCCGGATTCTTTCACCATGGAAACCCAGCCAAGCAGTTTTTGAAATGACTGGCTATGGTCCTAGTAAGCTTTCTCTCTCTTTTTTGTTCTCCCTCACTGATGCTTTCTTAATAATTTGTGTGTGTGTTAATTAAAGCAGAAATGCTCTTGTGTTTGGATTGTGCTTCAATGGTTTAGGAGGAGATGTGCTAGAAAAGTCTGGCGCAGACCCAGTGCACATCCATGTCCTACCACCACTTTACGGCTCCCCTTTTACCCCCTCACAATCACTCTACTGTGTGTGAGGGGCTGCAGAGGGGGCGGGGCGGGATGGAGGAAATGAAAGGAGTACGGGTAAGACAAGCAGGGATGGAGAGTGCATGACAGAGGAGACGACAGGCCCAGGATTTTGCATGTTGTCTTTATAAAGTGGTTCTCAGTGGAGTGTCGCTCTCCCTGTTCAAGATTCTCCTCAGGAAAAATAAATCTGTTCTCCATAACCTTTTAAGTGTAGTACAGTAATTATAATTGCATTTTACTTTCTTTTAATAAAATACCATAAATGAATAGCAGCACAAAGGTTTTCATAATAAAAACGTTTTTTTGAGCATCAAATCAGCATATTAGAGTGATTTCTGAGTCATGCGACACTAAAGATTGAAGTAATGCTGGAAATTTAGCTTTGCCTTAACAGGACTAAATATTTTTTTTATATAATTGCATTTAAATATATTAAAATATAAAAGTTATTCTTTAAATGAATGCAGCCTTGGTCAGCATATGGGACTTTACTGTATTTTTAAGGTGTTCTACATTTTTTTCTTTCTTCTGTGTTCTGCATTGTTTTGTTCGATATTTGCTTAGTTGTCCAAGTCAAGAGCCAACCCCTAAAATGTAGCTCATGTTTCTCTTTCAGTTTCAGATTTAGAAGTTTAGATTTTTCATCCATTTTTTTGTCTGCCTGGTATAAATTGTAAATCTGATCACTGATCACGATCTGAGGCATCATTCATGTCTTTAGCACAAATAGTGTTAGATTAATTATGTATTGAAGTTTAAAATTCTGAGGATGAGCAGTTATAACGGTGTTTGCAATAATAAGCTTGTCTGACTATCACCCGATAAAGCTCAATCTGTTAAGATTGAAATTGGTCTGGGAAGTCTGCTCTGTATTTTCTAATGCTCAAGAGGCGTGATCAACGAGCGTAGTTCCAATGACTCTGTATGCAATTGGATAGTCCATTAACCAATCAGACCAACCATCCATTGCTTCTATTTCTGTTAAACTCGCCAATAGTGCGACAGGTGGATAAGTCGTTTTGTGATTGGTCCCTGCAAATTTGTAACCGAAGCAGAATAAAACAATGTACATGTTTCCAGGCTGAGCTGCAGGGTGAAATCAAGCAGATTGGGCTGGGGTTACCCAATCTAATAATACTTTTTAAAGTTTACTTCTGTTTCTAAAGTTTCTAAAGTTTACTGTTACTTCTAACATTTCATGATTTTGTGAGCATTCATAAATATTTAGTTTGTAATGCTGTATCGTAGATAACAATTCACCTGCAATAAAGGCCGTCTTTTCTGCAATAGATTCATGAATGATCATATAAATCATATTTGTGTACTTCTCCATAGGCCAGCATTTCAGGGTGAAAGTAATAAACATTTGGAATTTCGCTGTTTGTGATTTTAGGAAAAAAATTCAGGGTTTTCGTTTTTAATCAGAAAGCTGGTAGCATAAAATCTCTCTTGGACAATATAAGTGGGTGTTTTCAAATTCACAAAGGCCAGTCTTGCCAAAGCACGACCGACAGTGTAGATCAATGTGGCTGCTTGCATTTTTTTCATTGTATTTTTGTGTTGTAAATGTAAATAATGGTTGTGTAACTTGTTGTGAGGTTAATGCCACTCTCCCTCAGGGAATGAACACAGGTGCTGGATGCAGGGAAATGTTGACAGACTGTAAGATTTGGATTTAGGATGTGAAAGGGGGTGGGCCAAAGTATGCAAATTTGGGCATGCTTTTATCAGCAGTATTTCTTTCGCTCTTATTTATGATGTATGTTCTTAGACTCCCTGAAGCATCCTGGGATATATGTAGGTACGTGGAGAGCAAGCCCTCTTCTTGTTCTGATAAAGATTATTTTCCTACCTGTGAAGATTAACCAGTTAGATTAGCAAAAGTAGATGAGATAAGCTCAGATTTGTTAGCCAATACAGATAAGATGCACTCTGCCTGAACTGAATTTGCACGCCTCACCGTGACCTGATCTGGCTTGCTGTGCTCAGCTGTGGCTTTGGCATAAATCCTTCCTGTCCACTTCTGTTTCGGTCTTTTTCTATTGTGGAGCCTGTCACTATTGAAAAGCCATCCAGGATTGGCTGCAGTTATCATAGTCTTGAAATCTACAGATGATCCCAGAGTCTACATGATCCACTGCGTCCTGTCCGATGAAATGGTAGCTGTTCACCGGCTGTGTTAATTAACCAGCTGAGAGCTTGTAGATAGCTGGAACTGAGAGGGTGATTGAATGATATTGTGGATATGCACTCAAAAAACTCAGTGAATCTAATTAATTTAAGAAAAACTTTTTAATTAAATGTACTCTTTGCAGAAAAAATAATTTGTTTTAGTTTTGCTGTATGAACTTAATGTTGTTAATTTTGCCAATTAATTTTGCCTTCTAGATGCAGTGGCAAAATTAAAAGGACTGAGTGGGATCCCCATGCACTGTTTGTGCTCTACTTTTACACAGTATTAAAATTATGATTTATATATTTGCCGTTTAAATCAAAATTGAACTTTAATTTAAATTTTCCTTTTTTAATTTAAAGATCAAATTGTCTTTCACTATCTATAAAAAGTAATGATAGTCAGATGGTAGTATTCTACATAGTCTTTATCTGCTGTTCCATGCAACTATCCACTTTGGCCATTGAGAGGGACACAAATGCACGATAAGGCACAGCTACTTCAACTTTTTTGTAAATTGTAGCATTTCTTGTGTGTATTTTCATGCATTTATTTTGTTTGTTTGGCCATTGAGAAGTAAAAAGATAACAAGGCACAACACAGCTTTGTCAATTTTAACATGTCTAATGCTACATTCACATACCATTGGACATTTCCCACTTTATAAGTGTGATTACAAGCTTGCTTTGTTGTCGGAATGAACAAGAATGATGTAGGACACCAGGTTTTTTCTTGCTTATTTATTGGGACAATCTTATTAAAACCAACATCATATGTAGGGTCCCATGCACTGACAACTAGGGGTGAAACGGTTCTCTGTAAAAAATCTGATGACGCATCTATGGTTTGTTACTTGAAAATAATGCAAAATAACGCCTGAACAGCACACATTGCTACCTGTGTTTAAACTAAACTCATGTAAGCCTTGCCAATTTAAACATTCAAAAGCCAGAAGATGCGAATCTGAAGATCTGTCTCTCTGCACTCATCAGAAGCATGCACACGTCTCACAGCCTGCAAATATTGAGTTATCGTTCAAGTCTTCTGCTTGAACGGACAAACTCACACAAAAAGTATGTCAACATGTCCATCTTGATAAGTACCCTGGCAGTTATAGTCTGTATGCCTTAAGTGAACTTTATACAGTCAAGAAAGATGACGCATATCTCTGCATTAAAGGGGCTGTAGCCTTTACTGCTGTCTGCTTAATGTCAAACAACAAAAGACAAGGACATCACTCACTGCTCTAGATTGAATGGCTTTTGTAAGTTTAATAAGGATTGATCTTTAATTTATACAGTCAAAAATGCAATGTTATTTTACATTTGATCAATTTTTGTACCTGAAAACTAATGTTAGACCTACCTGAAAAGCACTGTTTATGTTGCTCGGTTACATTTATTTGTGCTGCTGCTTGTATTATTTAAATTATGTGTTCTTATTTTCTTTATTTTTATTTGACAGTAGTCCTTTTTTTCCCTGAACATAGCACATACCGAACTGTACTGAAACCATGATACAAATTGAACCGTGAACAATCTGAATCTGAACCCTACTGACAAACCTATAAACATTCCAGATAGTCTGCTTTCTGCTGATTCTGTAATTTTTATCAAATGCAGGCTATTTTCACTGTATATCAAACATACAATACACTTAAAATGATTACTCGTACATGTAAATTAGATTAATGCACAAGATTAATGTCAAGAAAAGACGACCTAGCTGTTTTGGGGGAAAAACAAATAAAATCAAACCTGTCACAGCAGTTCTCCCCGCGGCCATGTTTTAAGTTTATGGCACCCCCATCTCGGGAATTTGGGTTTCAAAATTATTTCCCAACTTCCCAGTGGTAAACACGACATCAGAGGGCAATTTTTACCTAGGAAACTGAAATTTACGATAATTCTGATGGCACGTGAAGGCAGCATAAGAAATGTACACCGATCATAACATGACTAACAGCTGAAGTAAATAACACTGATTATCTCTATCACGGCACCTGTTAGTGGGTGGGGATATATTAGGCAGCAAGTGAACATTTTGTCCTCAAAGATGATGTGTTAGAAGTAGGAAAAATGGGCAAGCGTAAGGATTTGAGCGAGTTTGACAAGGGACAAATTGTGAAGGCTGGACGACTGGGTCAGAGCATCTCCAACTGCAGCTCTTGCGGGGTGTTCCTGGTCTGCAGTGGTCAGTGTCTATCAAAAGTGGTCCAAGGAATGAACAGTGCATCACAGTTTGTTGCGTATTGGGCTGCATAGCCACAGACCAGTCAGGGTGTCCATGCTGATTAGAAATCGACTGATAGGGGTTTTTCTATAACCAAAGCCGGTGTTTAGAGGTCATAATTTAGAGGTTGCTAGGCAACGTGGGGGAGAGGACGCTGGCGTTGTCTGTTCGCCGCTTCTCCACCCACAACAAATCATGTTAATGTACTATTAGATTTACATTTTATTTTATTTCCTTATGTTTGTGACTAGTCTAACAGTCAGAGCTACAATTGGGACTGTTGCTGATTGCTGGCAGCCACTGAGAAGTCGTTGTTCGTCGTTTCGCCGTTTCGCCGTTTTCAACCGCTTCTCTAATGTTTATGTTTGAATTGCTGCGGTTGGTTTCTGGTTTGGAGGACATTTGATGTTTTTCGCCGCGGGTGCTCACTGGTGGTCTCCCTTGGGGTTAAGCTGCATGGTGGCTGAAGTTTGCACCGGGCTAGCGTCATCCGGGCTCTCGTCGTCGGCGTCCGGCATGATGTTGGGATGTTCTGCTTCTCGGCTGCGCCGCTGTTCCGTCCTGCTTTGCGACCGTGGAGCGACATCTGCGCCGGCCCCGGTGTGTCCACAGAAGTGCCCGGAGGAATGTTCTGCCTCCTGCATGGTGCTGCAGCGATCCCCATCGTTTGAATCATCATGAAGAAGACCCATCATCTGGTCTTCAGCTGTCGTGCCTCGGCGATGTCATCGGGACACTGCCGCTGGGAGAAATCTGAAACATGGAGTGGACCACAGTGTGCTGCGGAGCTAACAGAGACTTCCACCATCAGCTGTTTTCTGTCCACCATCAGCTCTGCTTCTGTCCACCATCAGCTCTGTTTCTGTTCACCATCAGCTCTGTTTCTGTTCTGTTTTCTGTGTTGGTTGATTGTTTGTAGTATTCTATATTTTTACTTGTTATTCATTTTTTGTTGTTATTCCCCCCCCCCCCCCCCCCCCCCCCCCCCCCCCCCCCCCCCTGTTGCACTTTGAGATTCTTCGGAATGAAAAGTGCATTATAAATAAAATCTATTATTTATTATTATTATAATGGCTGATATGTGCTGCTGATTTTCAGGGCTGGTATCTTGAAGTTGTCCCCTTCATTGGCATGCTAAAATGTCACACTAATAATACGATGATGCACAACATTTCTAAACGTAACAACATCATTTTGAACACTGACTTGAACCTCGAATCTTAATTTTGTGCACTGCACGCTATTAAAATAAAATATTTATCCAAAGTTAACCAAACAAATCAATAAACTGACCAAGGATTAAATGTATAAAACAGGTAATGTATAAAAGAAAAACTGTCAATCATTTACATAAAGGTTTGAGCATTTGTCAAACAGAATGTTTCAAGTTTGTTGGAACATAAATGTACACATACAATATACATTTAAATAAAATACAACTTTATAAATAAAAATCAATTAAACTGAAAAATATAAATAAAATATATTAAATACATTGGCATTTGGTATCAATTAAATTACAGAATCAATTCACTGAGTGTGCTTCTGGAATTACTGAAGGTGCTCAAGTGTAGATGTAGGCCAAGCAACGGCTCCACCATACAGTGAGAAATATAGGATTATTTACAAGGTCCAGTTATGCCAATAATTGGAATTTCAAAAATATTTTGCTACAAATGTTTGTCTTTTAATCTATTAGTCTGCCTTTACATCACTTTAATGCATTACTAGTATTTTGACATGTCATCTTCCTGAGAACCAGAAAAAAAAGGTTTCGTGAATTTAGATCTTTTTTTAGGTACTTATATTGTTAGCATAAAAACAAATGGATATTTTTGGGTAAAAAAAAACGTTTTTCTTCTTCTTTTTTCTACCCCTTTGTAGAGGACACCAGAACCCATTTATGGAAAAAAGGTAAAATATAAAAGACATGAATAGGCAAAAACACTACATCACAAAAAAGGCCAACACTATATCTAATTAGCATAGTAATGTGCTTTCGGGACAATATGTAATGTAAAAAGAGATGTAATAATGGGAGTAATAAAAATGATTTTTTTCATTAGAATCTCATATTTCATAAGAGTATCCAGACTTAAATTGTGTATGTTGTCAGAGAAGTCCTCTACAGAGACAAAACCTGTTCTGGGTCTCAGGAGGATATTTCTGTCTCGTGAGTGAATCCAGCATTTATATTTAGATGTCACTTCCGAAACTTTGCAGCATGCAGTTGGCCGTCGGTCCTCTTAGCAGCATGAAAATCAATAGTTTTATTCAATGGATTTTATAGACTGTATAGCCTTGAATTTTGGGAGCCTGCATTAACTCAGTGCTGAATAAAAACTGCCATTTGAAGCGGTGAGATTCTGACGATATCTGGTGAGATCAATGATATCTGTGATTGGCTAAATTACTCACAGCTGCAAAAACACGTTGGAAATAGATGCATTTTTCAGAGCACGAACATAAAGTGTAAATATCCCCAATTTGTTTCAGCAGTATATTATTACAGTATGAACTGGCGGTGCTTTTGCTTGCATTTGAGGGTACTTAGCAAGTAGAACAGGGCCTGCCTAAAACCATGCTTACGACCAAATGTCCCACTGTTCTGGGCTGCTCCAGGACCGCTCTGTCTCCGAGCATGGTGCTTTCTTTGAGCGGGTGGAGTAACGTAGTGCTTGTGAGAGCTGCTCCCTTCTCCACCCCACACACAAAGTGAAATTCTCAGACTCCGATACAGGAAAAATAAAACAGAACTTTAACATTGGTGCTAATATGTTAGCAGGCAAGCTGTTGATAGTTTTTGACTACAGCCTTTAAAGTGAACTGCAAGTAAGCGAACCTTCAAACAGCTGTAGCATTATGCAAGTTCCCTACGGTTCTATAAAATTAGTTTTTTTCTTTCACTAAGTAAAGCAACACTTTATAGTTTACTAATATATAGTAAATATATGGCCACAGGACTTTGAAATATCAGATTTTTTAAGCCTGTTTTTTATCTCCCAGGACTGTTGTTGAATCTTCCAAACGTTTTGGCTTGGGGTCTTTTACATGCGGCAGCAGCACTTTCCACCGCAGCAATAACATGGGGCTACCTGTGGACGTGCCTGATTTTAATTCGCTGCTACTAAACACGGATATTGGTCGATGCGATGTATTAAAAAATTAACAAATATCGGTCCAATATATCGGTCAACCTCTAATGCTGACCCCTGTCCACTGCCAAAAGCACCAATAGTGAGCACGTGAGCATCAGAATTAGACTATTGAACAGTGGAAGAAGGTGGCCTCGTCTGATGAATCACATTTTATTTTTTTTATTTTTTTACATCTCGTGGATGGCTGGGTGTGTGTGCGTTGCTTAGCTGGGGAACACATGGCACCAGGATGCATTATGGGAAGAAGGCATGCCGGCAGATGCAGTATGATGCTTTGGGCAATGTTCAGCTGGGAAACGTTGGGTTCTGCCATCCATGTGGATGTTACTTTGACATGTACCACCTACCTAAGCATTGTTGCAGACCATGTATGCCCTTTCATGGAAACGGCATTCCCTGGTTGCTGTGGCCTCTTTCAGCAGGATAATGTGCACTGCCACAAAGCAAAAATGGTTCAGAAAAGGTTTAAGGAGCACAACAACGAGTTTGAGGTGTTGACTTGGCCTCCAAATTCCCCAGATCTCAATCCAATCGAGTATCTTTGGGATGTGCTGAACAAACAAGTGTGATCCATGGAGGCCCCACTTTACAACTAACAGGACTTAAAGGATCTGCTGCTAACATCTTGGTGCCAGATACCACAGCACACCTTCAGGGGTCTAGTGCAGTCCATGCCTTGACGTGTCAGGGCTGTTTTGGTGGCAAAAGGGGGACAGACACAATATTAGGACAGTCATAATGTTATGCCTGATCGGTGAATGAAGTGCGCACACATTTATGTCAAGCATGAGAACTACATTTTTTTTCTTCTTTGTTTGAAAGTTGCTTTTCTCTCTGATATAATTGACAGTCTTGATTGTCCATTTCTCTTAAAGTAACTGCAATATTTGCTAACTCTCACTTTCTCCCACTTTCTCACTTCTTTCTCTTCTCTCATACTGTCTGGGTTAAATTTAACACTCATTAGAGTGTATTTCAGTGGTCTGAAGAGGCTGAGTATCCAGCCAGTCTCCTTAAAAGGGTCAGTGACTGTAAAGCTCTAGGGGATTTCATCATGGAAGTTTGGCCTGCAAAAATCTGGAAAATCACATTCAGAAAAGGCCCATTAAAAGATTAATTAATCATACACATACACAAAAGCGTGTAGTCCATTTTATTACCCAATTTATGTTAATATGTTTTTAGGGCATTTAAATTTGACATCATATATTTCAAGGATATTTTTTTAGTGGAAAATAAACGATTTCAAACTAGTTTCAGCTGTCAAATCCGTATGGAAAAGTTACATTTGTGTTTAACAAAAACAAAAAACAAAAAAAATATATGATTTTTTTTAATGGAATATTGGAGTATTTTGCTCGAGAAGTTGTTTTACTCAGATATATCACAGTAGGGAAGAAAAGACTATCGCAACTTCCACTTTGTCGACTTAAATATAATTTAGCTTTTTGCCTTTTATTAGACAGGTGAAGGAAGTAGAACCCGGTTCCTTCAAGGATCACTATAGCTTAAGAGCATGTGCATTATTGCTGCACCCCATGATTTGTGTTAACAGTCCACTGCACTTCTATGGAGGGAATACATACAGCATAACCACCAGTACCACATACAGGTTTAGCATTGTATTACAGCACTCAAAGTTCAAACAGTATCAACTTTGACCCCATTTACCATTGACATTTTGAAGCACACAATTATTATGGGAAAATTGGAGTAATATATTACGTGGTCTAAGCTATTATGAATGTAAGCATGAAAGATTAACATCGTGTAGTTTTAGCACTGCAGGGATGATGTGAGGTGGATTTAAGAACAGTTATGACTTCTTATTTACTAACCACCTAAAATGCTGTAAATCAGACTTATTGTAGGTTGTGCCTTGTTAATAGGCAACTCATGTTGTGCTGGGACTGCCCACAGAAAGCAGTTGGTAGACTGAGTTTTATTGACAAGAGATGGTTGTGAATGCTGTATAGTCCTAGTCAAGTATGCCAGAACATGGTATTCACCTGCATCCTTCAAAACCTGTAGCACTCAGAACCGGATTACAAGATGGAAAATTGCACTGTGAAAATTGCATTTGGTATGAGAGAGACAGAGAAACAAAGTGGTAGTGGATGTCTTTCAGACATGTACCTGAGATTTGTATATTTTTAGGGTTAAAAGACAGATGGAGGAAAAAGAGGCAGAGAATGTGTACGGTTCTCATATTTCATATTTCATAGTGTCGAAGAATGGACATTAATCACATCCAATGTCATCTATCAGAGAGAGCGAGACAGACATTAAATCAATACACACACACTCACTCACTCACACACACACAGACACACTCACTCGCTCGCACACATGCCAGATGTCTGTCAGATGGTGCTAGGGCACAGATGCTGAACAGAGGTAAAGTTGTGTCGTTTATTCCCTGGTTGCATCTCTTCTTCTCTCCATTTCTGGTCTCCTCCCATCTGTAGCTCAGCCCAGTGACGAGCTTACATGACGAGATGAGTGACCTCAAAATACCCTCAAGCAGCTCAACAAATAGATCCAAAGAAACACCATGCATATTAAATAGTTATGGACTGATATATTAAAGGGGGGGTGAAATGCTGTTTCATGCATACTGATCTTTTTACACTGTTAAAGACTTGGAATCCCATACTAAACATAGACAAAGTTTCAAAAGTTAAGGTGGACGTTTGATGGGAGTATTTCTTTGTCAAAAATACTACTTCCGGTTAGTCATAAGTTTCGGCAAGTTTTTTGAGATCATGCGTCCCCATTGACGTTAGTGGGGGCGGAATTTCCTTGTATGGGCCTTACGGACAATTCTACCGGAAGCGCGTGAGAGAGAGCGAGGGAGAGAGCGAAAGCAACAGCCTGCGCGTGAGAGAGAGCGAGGGAGAGAGCGAAAGCAACAGCCTACGCCCATCAAAGCGGGGCTTGTAGGATGCTGGACAGGTGACAATTACACATAGCACATAACAATGTCACCAAAAAAGTGGGTTTTTGGTTGCCAGACCAAGACAGTCCTGCACAGATTCGCCAAAAACCCCGCGTTAAGGCAACAGTGGATGTAATTTGCTTTTCCGGATCAGCAACTGAGTTGCGCGAATGTTTATATCTGTTCGCTGTTTCATAAACAAGGCCCAGCTCGACGCCGAATTTTCCCAATCGCCTAATGCTGAAGGATGGAGCAGTCCCAACGTTAGAAGGGTGAGTGAGACTGCTTTTAGTCACCTTACTGTCTACACAAACCACGCGTAAACACACAAACACACGTGCACAACTGCACTTCCCACATGTACACCTTCAAAGACAAAAATACGACGATATAATTCAAGTATAAATATGTAAATAACACAAGCCGCTAAGCATATTATATAGTTAGTGTATAACTTGTAACTTACCACATACAGACGTCCTGCTCTAGTCGTTTTTGCTGCTGCTCCTGTTCAACTGCAGCCTCTGGGTCTGATTCCGGATCATAGATGTATGGCTGTATCCGATTAAAAGCCATATTTTTATTTTGAATAAAGTTTTTTTCCGCTGTTAGGGATGCACTCGACTCAACACACAGCGCGCTGCTGCACACGTCATTATTTAGCTCCGCTCACACGACACGCCCCCACCCGCTCGGCTTTTTTCGGAAAGACTCGGAACAGCGCATCTTTCTTATATAATTATTAAAAAAATAAAAACTTTTCGGAGATATGCAGGATGCAATGCTACTCTATAGGTACTCAAGATTGACATGACACTGACTGAAACTGAGTGTTTCACCCCCCCTTTAACCATTTTAAAGTGATGGGCCTGTAACTGTGCCTTCCTGGTGGATTAACAGATGTCGGTCTGCCAAGTCTCAAAATCTGGTCACATGATTAATAGACTTTTATATAAGCTTTCTGTTTTTTTTGTGAATTTTAAGTAAATGTTGTGTAAATCAAGAGTGTATTTTTTTCTGTATATATTTTACATTAAATGTAAAAGTGTGTAATGTTGCTGTTTGAGCATAAACAATATCTGCAAAGTTACAACGTTCAAAGTTTAAAGCAAAGGGAGATATTTGCTTTTAAATAAATCAATTTCTTAGGACTACAGCAAACGGCCGGTAGGGAACTAGAGCCTTTTCCTCCAGACTCGCTGACATCAGCAGCTACAATAATTACTTAAACCCCTCCTTCGAGAATATAAAATAAGACGCCCACAGCCCTTGATAACTTTACTGATCAACTAACAATCATTTTCTACCTGGTTCCCTCACGTAATGTCAGATTACATATATCAGGTGAAGTGGATGATCTTGTGTTGTAAATCCAGCAGGCTTCGACTCCCTGTCAGTGTTGAAAACATGGAATGGCGACACCCCGCCCACAGCTCCTGATAACTTGCCGTTCATCAAACAATGTGAACTAGGTGGTTAGCGAATCAGAACACAGCTGGGCCAGCTAACCAATCTGAGCCCATTGCTTATTTTTGAGGGACTGGCTTCATAGAACCCAGAAACCATCAGACCGTTTTTCTTGAGAGACAGAGCAGTGTAGAATAAAGGTAAAATAGATGAAAAAATTATGCAATTTGTTTTTTAAACAAAGCATGAACACGTTACAGTGCACCCCACAAGCACAATCAGACCTTTGAAAGAATGTGTTCCACCCCTTTAAAAAAAATCTGTAATTAATCACACATAACATGTAAATTTTTAAATATATTTTTATGTTGTAATACTTTCACATTTAATCTCCAAAATAATGTAGAAACAACACAATATCACATTTAGCTGTGCCTTTAATATATCAGGGTTCAACACTAAGTTTTTTTCCCTAGATGGGACGTTTCAGATTTTCACAGCGTATTGATATAACAATACTTGCATAAGTTATGGTTGGGCCGATAGACAATGCTATTGTCGCTGATGGCTGACAGACATCACGATGTTGAGTCTGCAGCGTGATTTCCACACCCTCCGCAAATATAAAAAAGTTATTCCCAATCACAATACAAATTACTTTCAAAACAGTTCAATTTAAACACTAAATATTATATTGTGCAATAAAACTGATTTTTTTTTTTTACACAAACTAAATTAATGATGTTCAAATAGTGGACAGTGGTCCGCATCTGGCCCCCGGCATATTTCTCCAGATTGCGAGACAACGGTAGCACCATTTTACTGTTTCCAACTGAAAATAGCAGATCATCAAAACAGTGGTGCGGATCACACCACATGCACTCAGGATCATTTGTGGTATTATTTTAGTATTTCTATTTATTTAGTAGTTTTATCTAAAACCAAACATACTTCCTTCTAGCCCTTTCAGTACTGTGCACGTTCTCTCTTTCTCCAGACACTCCTCATTAACGGAGCTTAACGCTCAAACATAACCCCCTGATGTCATCGTCCATCGGATTGTTTCAGGGTAGACATCGTCTGATGCCAATTTAGTAGACATCACCCAACCTTAATCACAGTATGGATTCTGCTCTTCTGCACTGCATTTTCTGTGATGACAGTTTAACTGGTCACTGAAAGTATCAAATTAGCCACCATGATAAACAAGTGCGCCAGAGGCAGAGAATTTGTAGGATATTGTGAATGATGGATGTTGGAGTTCTACAGAAATCTGAATTATGTGGCTGTAGATTCCAAGCATATACCCTAAACCACATAAACCAGGCTGTTTATGTAGTTGAACCTCAGTGGGCATCACTTTTGTTTCTCTCAGTGGAAGATGTCTGTTTCTCAAAGTTGCAAGGGGCTGCTTAGGGTATGTGTTTGTGTGTTTTTCTTAAGGCTGTCCCAAACAGACAAACTGGAAGTGACAGTATGGGCCGCAGCAGGTGACAACACCAGCAGGTCGAGGTGCAAGGTGACAGGAGTCAGGAGTGATTCAGTGACTCTATGAGATTGTGTTTGTGTCTCTAACATTTGTGGATGTGTGCTTATTCGTGACCGAAATAGAAAAGAATAAGTAACAAGCAAGCAAGCTGAGTCATTTCTGATTGGTTGTGGTTGACCATGACAAGTAGTTGGAGCAACAGTGCTTAATTATATCTTACGATTAGCTCCGCCCTGTAATAAAGAGCACTCGGGTACACTTTTCATGCTTTATGAAATATTACAGGCAGAACATTTTATTTTACTTGGCCATGTAGCTTATCATTACATCAAATAAAAATCTGAAAACCTACATTTTAGCCATCCTTTTTGGTGTGTGGTTGAAATCAAGTTGTCAAAATGATAAAGTTGCCAGAATTTACCATCAGGACACAGACTTTAATTTGAAAACATAATCTATCCTTCATTATAGGACTGGGCTTCTGTCATTTTAATGATGTACTTCAGCAATAGCCATGATAATAGAAATACATCTAGAACTATTACATACAATCCTGGGCAAAAGAAAAAAAAGAAAAGAAAAAGGGCCAAGCCAAGCCAAGCCAAGCCAAAAAAAACGTAATATTTAGTGGTCTTTTTGATGGTCGTAACCATTTTAATCACAAATCACTGGTCAGGAAGTTAGCAAGACTTGCGTAAATATTGTAGATAAAGTAACTTAGCATAGAAAGGAATAGCCTTTCCTAATGTGTTGTTCCAATGTTGTTCCACTCAATGGTAATGGCTTCAAACACTTCATGAGTAGTTGAAAACTGTCTCTCAGTTTAATGTGTCAACAAATATTTACTATAGGGATATGGATTCTGACCAGGCCAAAACATGACCATGACAGATTTGTTCTCAAGCCACTTCTTGGTTGTCTTTGAAATTTGGGCAGGAGCATCATCTTGTTGAAAAATAACATCTGATCATTCCTCTTTAGATAACAACTTTTCACTTGTGGGAAGCAAGTCATTCTGCAATATTCTCCTATACAAAGCCTTAAATGACTTTTCACAGTGAAGTAGCTCACCAATACCAGCAGCTAAAAAGACTCCCACACAAATACACTCTTCCTCCATGCTTCACTGTGGTAGAGATGCATTTATTATTATATTTCTCAGCAGACTCTGGAGCATCACCACGCAACTTGTGTTTGTATTGTGATTCATCACTCCATACACAACTTCATCACTCCATACACAAACCCATATTCTGTCAAAAACTCAAAATTCATTCTTTGATATTTTTCTGAGACAGCAATGGCTTTAAGTTGTGCATTTGCGAAAATTGTGCTAATTTGCTGACCAATAAATTGTGGTTAAGACAAGTAAAAGCTTAGTGTTTAACTTTCTTTTTGCCCAGGAGTATATATTGTATTGTTCTCCCTTTTCTATAAATATTTTTAACAAAGTCAGGCTTGGACTGGTTCTTTTTTTTCTTCTTTCTTTTCCCCCCTCACTTGGTCAGACTGGGAGACCAGCTGGCTGTCCAGCTAAAATGGTTAAACCAAGCAGGTATGGAGCCAAGCCGGCATTTGACCATCTAGATAAGGATGTGCATCCTTTTCGCTCTTTTCCAGAAAATACTTATGAGGAATATGAAATATTTTCCATGTATTTATGCTTTTTTGAGGCATTTTGTTTATTAAAGTCATTCAAAACAAATATAGTTCATGTCAGACAATTCTGTAAAATGATATCATATATCAATCAGGCTCTGTTGCTGTTCAAGGGGCTATTAATTTAATGAACCCCGAAATCTCTTCTACACTGAATTGGACCATTTATCATCACCTGATCATGTCTTGGCAGGAAGATCCAATCTAGATACGGAGATTTGTGAAAGATTAAATGAAAAGTTAGTAATAAAATGGAAAAACAAAAAAGCACATTAGAGGTAACAGAACAAGGCAGGTCTATTGCATTTACACATTAAGACTTAATGCACAGATCTATTTTGACATGCCATATTTTTTTGTCCCGTCCCTTGCAATAGTTATCACTATATCAAACATCGAAGTCCCACATTTTGTTGTTACTAACCTTTGCAGTGTGTATTTTTATTTAAATTATTAATGGGTTATATATAGAAAGTGAGAGAGTGTTCCCTTTATAATCAATGAAGCAATTTTTACATTGTGTTGAAACTTCATTCATTATCCGTTCTCTATAACGAAAAAGATTTGCAAACATGCAAAGTTAACGTACAAAATGCCGTATTGAGCGAATTCTGACTAACTGACCTCTGATTGGCCATTAGGTTTACACGTTGAACCAACATGTCAGAGATTTGCTACAATTAATATGATTAATATGATATGATTAATATTAATATTAATATGATTATTTAGTGTCTAAATTAAAACTTTGTAATCTACTTTAATTAAAAATTGTATTTAGTATTTTAAGAAATCACTCATTTAACCTGGTGAAAAACAGCTTTGTTTTCAGGAAGCTGTTTCTATGCGTGTGCCTTTTATGATAATGAGCGTTGCTCACCCCGCCCCTCTGTTCTGTGCGCTTTAAATGTGTAGTGTTTAGACAACAGAAGAAAGTTTGACAACGCGAGTCTCTCAGGACACATCTGTGCAAGTTCAACCGTATCAATCATAGACAGTAAAAGAAATTGACAGAGCGATCCCATTGACTTCTACGGCGTTAAGTGATGTCAGTATAGGAGCACTCACTTCCTTATGGCTGAGCGAACTGCGCAGGCTCAGACTGAGCTTGACGACGTAGATGTGACGTGAGCCTCCTGTCTGACAGTTGTAGGTCTTCTAGTAGTTGTGGAAAGTGAAAGCTGAATCACGTTGTTTAAATATTTTCTCCCGTTGCTTTTGGCTCACTATGGGCTTCTCCCCATTCTTCCCCCTTGACTTTATCAGACTTTATGTCTCCACGTTCCCCCGACTGTCTCATAGACAGTAAAAGATTGCCTGCGAGCATCTCCTCAGGTCTATACGGTAATTTCTCAACTGTGCGACATAGTCACGTTGGTTATGACGCAATCGTTAGCCTATTTTTTTACAAAAACAGCTTCTGCGGGGCGATAGTGTAAGATACAAGGTAACGGAGCCTTTTATGCATTGTCGTGTTTCTTTAGAAATAAAGAATGGACAAATGGAGTCTTTAAACGCCTCAGATGTAAAGTTATTCACTGTCAAAGTGACTCAAAAATGAATGGGAGTCAATGGGATGCTAACAGCAGGTGATGGTTTGGTTAGCAATGGCAACCCCTAGGGGTGGAACGCTTTCCGAGCGCTAGATTACCCCCTTGGTATCAATTCGATATATCAGATATATCAACATCAAAATGACTGCTGTGTTCATTATTCACCCAAAAACAGAACACCACAATCGCTTAGACGCCATTCTGCTCCAGCGTATCCACAATGGCAGACAGCTTGAGCTCGCTCAGGGCGGGTCTGAGCTGAAACGCTGCTGTCAATCAACAGTGGGAGTGGGGTCCGATCGTGTGACGGCTTGATTTCAGACAGGTGAAAACATATAAGGAGATTAAAAAAAAAAACACTTGATGGATTTTTATCATTATAGGATGGTTGTGTACAGTCACTACAACACACATTGCTGTATCATCAACTTGTAAAAGTGCATGTACCATTATATGACCCCTTTAATGCTTTTCATAGAGCACTCGTGCAAATACAGACAGATACGTTTGAAGGCAGCTGCCTATCAGCGGGTACCATATTCACCTGTTACTACAGTACTGAAAATAGGCAGGTATTATTACATTTTTAAAATGTCAATATCGACTTTGTACTAAAGTACTGATACTTAAGACAACCCTGTTTAATTTGATGAAAAAGAAAATGGATATGAGTGAAAATGGGAAATCCAGTTGGAAAGATTTCTTTTCAATGTTTCGTTGGCTGTGCGATCAAGAGGCAAGTGTTGAACAGACTGTACATAGCCTCTTTACCATTTGCAATTATTACATTTGGTCAGATTTTTTTAGGCCAACAAATGTGTGACTTTTATTCTAACTGAAGTCTCAGTGGTGGTCAGCAACATCTACTGTCGTACTTGTAGGGTGTGTAATAAGTTGCCACACTTAAACAGCTGCATACTTTTCTCTTCTGCCTCCAACACACACACAGACACGCCTGTGGCATGACAGCCTCATTGGTGTGACTATAGACAGAAAGGTCTGATTCTGCTCACAGGGTTCTCCCTCATCAATTAGATCTCCTCTAAAAGTTATAGTACAGAATTCTGAACTGTGGAGAATTCTACAGTCCATCTGATGTTTGGCGAGTTCTGGATCCTTTTTATTTAATGCAATTTATTATTTTTGTTTTTGAGTAAAATGAGAAAAGCCCTTATAAATAAAAGATCAAACTGCAACAAAATTCCCTATTCCATACCTTATTGTATACAATCTTTCAGCGACAACTTCAAGATCACATTAGCTCTGTTCCAAACTTTTTGAGCTGCCTGCTGCCTACGTCCTAATTCAAGTCAGCCTCATAAGTGACCAGTTTGAAGTGCTCTACATAGACAGCAACTCAGCACGACACTCAGTGCTGAAGATTCAACTCAAAGTAATGTGGCAGAGTTAAATGTGCAATACTCGAAAAGCTCAATTCTAATGCTTGGCTTGCACGTCACTTTTATTTAATTTATAAATATTTTTTTATTTTTTATTATTCTGTTTATCCACAAAATGTGGCCAAAATGAAGTGTGAAAATGCAGGCAGCATAGGTCAGTTTCTTACTTTTGGAGCCACGCTTGTAATATCTTCAAGTACAGCATTTATCTCACAAGGAACAGAGCAACTGTCCCCACTGGATTTGTGAAAAGAAATGATCCATGTGCACTACCATTTAAAACATTTGGTAAGGTTTTTAAATGTTTTTGAAAGAAGTCTCCAATGCTCACCAGGTTTTATTTATTTGAGATAATAAAAAAATCAGAAAAACAGTAAAACAGTAATATTGTGAAATAGTATAAATGCTTTCTTTTTTAATATATTTAATTGTCATTTATTTCTGTGATGGCAAAGCAGATTTTTTTTTTTACAGTGTCAGTGTCTTGTGTGTCACATGATCTAATATGCCGATTTTGTGGTCAAGAAAACACATTTTTATTGTTATAATTTTTGAAAACCATTCAAATTGTCTAATTTTTTTTTTTTTTTTAGAAATGTTCTCTTTTTTCCAGATGTTTGATGATTTGGAAAGTTTAAAAGAACAGCACATTTTTTTAAAGACTTTTTTAGTAACATTATAAATGTCTTTACTTTTATGTCTGATAAATGATTTGCTGAATAAAAGTATTCATTTTCTTTCAGAAATCAAACAAAATATAATCTTACTGATGCCAAACTTTTGAATAGTTTATTTCATTTAAACAGATTAGTAACCTTTGTTTTTGCTCTTTCAGCAACTCCTGTATTAAGTCATATTCCAATCTTTGTGTTTTATTTTACTTATTGGAGACATTTAAGACTGATTATGCATATGATGACACACAAACATAAACCCACTCAAACAATCTCTATAATTGACAATTGACATAGAAAGGTCACTGGAAATGTATATATTTCATTGAAATATTGGTTAAAATAATACATTTGAATGATACTCAAATATTTTTAATCAAAAAATGGCAAAATGAGGTATTTTAGGAGCCAGAATAGTTACTTTTCTAACCTTTGGAGCTATGCCTGTCATGCATTTAAAATACAGCCGCCCCAGGTCGCTTGCTACAGTTTTGGAACAGAACAATTGTTCCCCCTGGATATGTGAAAAAATGAAGGAACCACTAATTTGAGATGCATTTGAGATGCATTAGAGATGATTTATTCCTCTGGAATGTCTGACCTCCCTTTCACCTGCTTTTTGGCAGTGTTTGACTGTTACAGTGTTTAGAGTTTGAAGCAACAGAGTACAGTTATAAGGAGAACTCCCTTGTGTCTGTGTCAGCTGCTTTCATGATCTGTAATGAGTCAGGAAAACTGTTGTGAGAACACTAAGAGGCGTCCCCCTAAATCGAGTGTTATACAGGAATGATTGGACATGCTTGTTTATTTTTTGCAGTCTGGAGGACTTTAATGGCCTTCATTGGCTCAACAGTGACAGCCCAGTGTTGGCAGTCTGTGTTGCGCTTATATAGCGCTGTACATTCTAATCATATTCATTATGGCAAGATTACACCGTCTCATGTAATTACTGTAAAGATTATAACAACACTAAATATACTGGCAGCATATCATTCTCTCTCATTGTCTCTCTCACTTCACTGATCCGCTAAAGGACAAAGAAAGCCCAAAGCTGCTTGATTTAGATGTCTGTTATGATCACTTATGAATCAACAGCCTCTGGTTCTATGACTGGGACGCCAACTATCATGCTGACACATACACTCTGTTTTGATGCAAAGAGAGTGAATTTGATACGTTGATGCATCATTGTATACAATTAGAATAATTTATTACTTTGTTTACATGTACTTTAAAATGGCATTGCAAATTTTTTTTAAAACAGTAGTTCTTCATTACTAGGTTCTGTTCTGGGTTGCAGACAGAATTCAATTATTAAATGTAATTAACGAAAGTTTGGTAAATATTTTGATTAGAAAGAGAATTTGTTTAGAATAGAAATTGTAAAAACGTCAAATTGTAATTGGGTGTTAATGTTTTACTTTTCCTTTCTTTCCTTTTTTAATGTTGCAGTTAAGCTTAAGAGACTTCTTTCAAAAAATTATTTTTGCACAGTGCATGTAGAAGGAAACTTTGTGTCATTAAAAGTGTTTACATTGAAAACAAACCTGATGCTCGATCTGCAATGACGTTCATTCAGATGAAGTTCATTCAGTTCATTCTCTGTGATGTTCATTCAGATAGTCTTCAGAACATGAACTTTAACTTAGTCAATACTTGTTACACTTAGACATGAGACATGTCTAAAGAAAAATTGAAATGTCAGGTTTTAAAATAATGTAAATCATATTGAAAACAAAAGTTTCTTTGTTTATATAATCTGTTTGAAAAGAGAGAGATGTCAGTCATTCGTGAACCTTCTCATTAGTGTTAATGCGGCCATTCCCACAGAATGCGCGTTCTTTTGAGATACAAATACTGACGCAATCCATGCAAAGCACAGTCAACGCCCACATAAACTCTGTGAATATTAAACTGCTAAAAGACTGCTTAAATATGAATCCTGGTGCAACATGATTAGACGCAAGACTAAAGGGGGTCGCACACCGGACGCGGAGCTCGGCGGCGCGCCACGTCTTTAAAATTCGAACACATTGTTTTCAATGAGTGTACGCACACCGGTGGTGGCATTCGGCGCCTGTCCGCGGCGACTCAGGAAGTTGTTCTAAATCCTGCCGCGCCACAGAGCGCCATTTCAAGGCTTTATATTAAAAGTATATTATCGTTAAGGTATACTGATTTCAACCTTTGCTACAAGACACATTTGTTTTACATTCTGAGTTCAACAGCTTGAATAAAGTCTAAACATATTTTGGGGAAATGTATGATGAGCGTAGCCTTTTAAAATGTGCACGTCCGGTGTGCGATACCTGAGACGCTGCGTGGCGCGCCGCCGAGCTCCGCGTCCGGTGTGCGACCCCCTTTAGACGCAAAGATTTGGCCTGTTTTGGACAGATTATGAAGTGTTTATTGTAAAATAGTCTAGGGTCACATCAATAAAGCTTTTGTTTGCAAATTTATGTTCAGGTGGTATAAATATAGTTCCAGTCAAACATTTGTGTTTAATAGTGTATTTGTTGTAGTCATTAAAACAGATTTTGTTTCATATTGATATTTAAATAATATAGCCTTATTTTATTTTTTTATTGAATCTGTTGATTTATGAAAAGTTAACAGCACGAGTAATAAAGGACACATAAGATGCGCAATATGTCAGGAGACATGGAGTTTGTCAGATATGATTTTAACCATTTCATAAAGTTTTGATTTGTAGAAAGCTTTCTTTAAAGTTAATTTCGTTTTGTATAAATTGAAAAATTCATCAGCCAATTACCCAGAGGTGGAAAGAGTAACAAAATATTCTACTCAAGTAAAAGTACTGTTACTTCAATGAAATTTTACTTAAGTACAAGTAAAATTACTGGTCTAAAAATTTACTCAAGTAAAAGTAAAAAGTAGCTCATTTAAAATGTACTCAGAGTAAAAGTTACTTAGTTACTTTTTTACAGTGGGGGTGGGGGACTCTCCCCTGTAGGGTTGTGATAGAATGAGATTTTCACGATATGACAACTGTCTCAGAAAACATCAATTAAACATTTACTGTACCTATTATTAAATGATGGTAATTATCACTAGTTAAAATGATGTTAAATGAATGAAGAAGATTGGTCTTTTTTTTATTTGGTTGAACAAATGCTTTATTATAACAAACTTAAAACCATTTGTTAATTTTGTTTATCAAAATTTCAATAAAACATGTCTAATAAACTAAATTCAATAAATTATTATGAATTTGATTAACAACTTATTTTTATCATTAATTTGTAAAAATGTTTAAGAATAATAGAGTCCATATGTAGTAGACGCGGAGCAGCTCATTCACAGAGAGAGAACAAGCAGATCATATATTCATATAGCATTCAATGTGTAACGAGTAGAAATATAGTGTGGCCCCTTTAAGAGCTGCGCGTGCTCCCTGAAAACGAGTTCTGCATCTTGTGTATGTGCACTGAGTTTTGAGCTCCCATGTGTGGGGATTATTCTCTGTTTTTCTGTTGCTAACAGTCAGTTATTTTGTTTTATTAAGTAATGCTGTGGACGGAAAGTTTGTGATCAGAGTTCAGCGGGAAATAAAGCGCGATCTGTTTGACGTCAATCGCCTCCGTGTTTGCATCCACTCCAGATAACTTATATTAAGTGAGCTATCCGCATTTTTCCCCCGGACACAAGCGTTACAAATGTTGTGCTTTAATGTTCACAGACCATGTCGCGATTTGATTTATTTCTAAGGCCTACAGCTCTACATTCGAGTTTTTCGTTCATCCACCAGTTTGCGTGTATTACACCAAATCTACGTTATAATGTAAAGTTAATGTTCATGACTGGATTCCGGGATTCCCTCTGCGTCACAGAAATCAATCGGCCTAAGTTATAAAGATACCTTTATTTGCACAGAGGGATGTGTGCCCGAACATTTTCTATGTGTTTCTTCATTTGCATCCACATTTTGTGCAAATTTGATATCCAGGACAACACCACATTATTTTTTTCTATATCCAAAGTATTTCCACACTAGCCAGGAGTTCACGACGGCGTTTTGCTTTCACCTGGGTCTGCGTCACTGACGTCTGTCTTGTTCGTCTCCATCTGATATTTGCGCGCTTGTTCTCTCCCGCGCCCCGCGCCCTCTATTCAATATTAGTCATTTCCGGATCGCGGTCTTTTTCCTCCTCTCTTTGCATTAATGATTTATTTTTACTCAGTAACGGATGTGGTTTAAAATGTAGCGAAGTACAATACTTTAATCAAAATGTACTTAAGTAAAAGTAAAATTACAGATTTTTAAAACTACTTAAAAAAGTAGAAGTACACAGAAAAACTACTCAATTACAGTAACGCGAGTAAATGTAATTCGTTACTTTCCACCTCTGCAATTACCTGTATTTAAAGGGTCATGAAACCCTAAACCAAATTTTCTGAGATTTTAACAGAAGTATGCATGTTGAACATCATGTTAGTTTTAAACCTTTTTGCTCTATTATTTTCAACATCCTATTATAGAACAGCGATAACTCATCTGTGTCTCATTATTAATCATGAGACTGCGTGTCTTTATCCTATGAGAAGATTCGTTGCTTAATTCATGACAGTACATGCCTATTTCATGACAGCACGTATTGATAGGCATTTTTATCTGACTGGCGCTTCAAACAGTGAGATCGTATACAGTGAGTGAGAGATGCATTAATGGATTAAAAAACTATTGTTTTTTTCCGCTTTGTATGAGTGTCTGCATTGCCTAAGTTCTCTTTAATAGATCCTGAGTCTTCACACAAATACGATTAATCCACCCTGTGAGTGTAAGTACTCTTTATGACATTTAATCGACCAAATGACATATAAAACTCCACAAAATAAACCTCAAAAGTTATCAAAGTTATGCAACCGTTTGTTCATATATATTTCCGATGCAGAGAACAATTTACGAATGGCTGTGCATTTAGTTGTGCTTTGAAATATAGCTGTCACAGGATGTATGTATTTGTGTAAAGGTGAGCTTACAAAACCATGTGTGTATTGTGTTGCATGTAATTTAATGTTAATTTGCAGCATGCATTTGTGGGAAGCTTTGCATTTAATAAGGGGTGAAATAAAAATTGTCTGAATTAGAAGCCGTTGATGTGCTGTCAATCTCCCCTCATTCCCCTCCACTCCATCGCTAAACCACGCCCACTTTTATAGCATTTTTCAAAACTGTGGGGAGAACTGACTACTGCTGTAACGGGGTTTCATGACCCTTTAAGAAATAAGAAGGAAATAGAGCAGACAACAGCCTATAATCATGACATTTGCTTGGCGTGTCTAATAAATGGACTAAAACTCAAAATGATATTGGAGTATTGTGTGTATTGGATAGTTTACAAAATGAAATGATTCAGAAAATTAAACTGAATTCACCCTATACTGTTTGAAATCATAATTGCATTGCATTGTTGTTTTAAATCCTAAATATTTTACTTAGGGCTGGGCGATATGGAGCAAAAAATATATCTCGATATATTTTGCTATATCTCGATATACGATATATATCTCTATCTTTACAGGAAAAATAACCCCCTAAAAACTACAGCAAAAACAAATATGCCAAATACCACAAATTCTTTTCTTTTTTTATTGAAGTGCAAAGAGGTAGTCAGTTCATGTAGGAACAAAGTGCTTTTGCGACATTTAAAAAAAAAAAACTCCCTGATTACATAAATAATAATAATTTAAAGCAGCACTAGGTAACTTTTCAACCTTCATAATATATTTTTTAAGAATCTTGTGATGATAAATCGGCTTACAATAGGCTGAATGACACATCTGCCATAGCCTGATGGGGTCTGTATCGTTTTTAATCGTACTTTTAAACTTCGGGTTTCGGGTAGTAACCCGAGAAAAAGAAAAGAACTACAAAACTCGACTGCTTTACGGCATATACGTCACTTCCACCAACACACACACTTCCTTACATTCGGACGTGCGAGCCCAACTTTGTTCGTCGGATAATATAGTCATGTCTGAAGCAGCAGAGACAAATAAGAAAGAAAAGGTTTTGTTGGAGGAAAGCAATAAGAGGAAATGAAAAAATGATGGGATTAAAAGCAGGACGAGGATCAAAATGTGACCAGGGTTTGCTCGTCGGCGTGAGCTGAAGGAGGCGTGCCCGACCGATGCTGTCCTGCTTGTTACGGTGAGCCACTCAAACATTGGACTGAAGTATCATATAGATTCTGTAAAACGGTAACCAATAGACTACTATAATGACGCTGGCTTGTAAACGTGAGCATCGTGATTATTTGGCGTTTGAAAAAAATAAAACCCATGAAATTATATTCATATGACATGCTGAAACATATGCCACTGACTGTAACGTTACCTGGGATGAAGACATTTCACACGCGACGCCAGAAGAACTCCTCTTGCAGTTTTCAGGGGAACTGTTAGTGCTGCACCGACCCGCGGGACGCTTTTATGAAGTTATTTGGCCGCACCGCACCACTGTATATATTTTTACAACCCGCCGCGCACCCACGACCATTAAATAGACATACGGGGTCCGCGGGTTATGAGACGAACCGCGCATCACTAGTTCAGGGCTATCAGGGTTGTCATGTCAACAAATGCAAGCGCGATGGCATCCCCTGTTGTAGGATGACAGCTCTTACGACAGTATTTGAGGACATTATTTTTTCCAAACTGTAGGGGGACCCCGAGAGCAAAAGTAGCCAAGTGGGGCTTTAACTGTAAAAGAAAATAAATAATATTGCCTTCTTTTCATTTATTTCATGCTTTCAAAAGATGAATCAAAGACTCCCTTTTTTACACTTAACAGTAAAACAGTAAGCATTTTGCAGAAAGATGGGGGCATGACTGAGATATAAATAAACTGATTTTGTCATAACACCATTTCCTGTTAAATTTTTATCAAAATTCAAACAGTGATGTTTGTCATGAGTTTGACCAAATTCAAACTCATCGTGCGGATCATGTAGGCTACACATGAGCTGAATTTCACTTCTTTTCAAGTTACAGAACGAAATATGAATGTCAGAAGGTAGGCTATATGATAATATGATACAGTACAACTGACAAAAGAGCACCGCGTGTCTCAGGACACCGGGATGTCGCGTTTTCCCCTCTTGGTTAAAACGTGAATAGACCTATTCATCATAATCCCGTGATAAAGCTGACAAAATAATAATAGTAATGATATTGCAATACTTTTTAAATGTTTTCAAATGATATGCGATCATTTTGACATTTTAACCGAAAACCATGCGATCAGTTAGACACAAATCATAAACTGGCATGATTGCGACTGAGAGTGCGTCTCGCACCAGTGTCAATCACCTGACTGTGGGTGAAACGTGCGATTTGAACTATGATGAACATTAATATTTCTTTATAAATTTTAGCAACCAGTTGTGTTAGAAGGAAAACATGGTCTCTTAACTGAGTCCTGAACAACGCGCGCGCTTCTCAACATGATAACTAATCCTCACCTGGTTGCGGACGCCGCCGTGTGCACTGAGACGACACGCGAGGGGAGGGGGAACAAAAGCAATGAGGCGGGAGGCGCGCGAGCGGGAGCGAGCACAGCACAGGGAAGGCAAACAAGCAAAGTGGCGGAATCAGAATTAAATATAAACAATATATCGATATATACGATATGTCCAAATCCATATCGAGTTGAAAAAATATCTCGATATATTTTAAATATCGAGATATCGCCCACCCCTAATTTTACTTATAACATTTATAATTACTAGGGGTGTGACGAGACGCTTATCTCACGAGACGAGACACGAGATCGGGTTCACGAGAAGATTTTTAAGATTTTTACATAGTATTTTTAAGAAATCCACAATGATGAAATACACGCCTAGAAATTATAATTTTTTTTGCAAATGCATTTGAAATGTTTTAACTAAATATCTTGTAATGAATGTCATTTCATTTCTTCTTTCTAAATATGAATTATCATATACAGAAAAAGACAACAGTACTGTATTCTTTGATTGTCTCTTCAGACCTAAGAACTGCACATGAGCTTCTTTTGACCTACTGAACTCCTTCCACAAATTAGATATTAAGTGCAAACAATAACCATAATCCATGCACTTAATATTCAAAGTGCAAAATGTGCAGCTCGTGCAGTTCTTAGGTCTGAAGAGACAATCAAAGAATACAGTACTGTTGTCTACTGTATATTCATATTCATATTCAATAATTCATATTAAAACATAGAAATTAAATGACATTCATTACAAGATGATCAGAGACAAATTTGTTCTTCAAGTAGATACAGAGCTAAAGATGGTTACAGCTAGATAGCTTTATTATTGGGAGAAATTCTCACGCCTTGAGTATTCGCTTTCAAACAGCAGGAACTTATTAAAATTGTGTTTCAATGCGTGTTCCTGTTTACTTAATTTTGCGATCGTGCGTTCTCTGTGATTAAGGAGCAGTGGTGCTAAGCGTGCAGTTTAAAATGTTAGTCTGGTGCTTCTGCTGCGCAACAAATCCTACACCACGGTCTTGTCCACTAACATGTAACACACACTTGTAACACAAGCTGAATGCGAGTGCTTCACTAACACGCAAAAATGCTCTCGTCTTCTCGTTGCGTGACCACTGCTGTGCAAGACTTGGAACAACTCATTAGATGAGCTGATGGAATGGGAGTTCAAGCGACTTTTATGATTATCCACCTGAATTAAATTGTTTTTATTTCTATAAAAAGCAAAACTAGAGTTGAGCCGTAATAATAACTTCACCCTCACACTCCTTAATAACCAGGTCATGAGAATATGATCTCGTCACAGATTAGTCTCGTGAGATCTCGTGGCACAAGATCTCATCCCACCCCTACTAATGACCAATTATTCAGTTGTTTGTGAATACTGAATTGTGTTCAATGTTACAATCTTCCTGTTTTTTTAGCATGAGACTTCTTTCAAAAACATTAAAAATAGTAGTCAAATAGTAGTCATTGTTTCTTCAGATGTAAATCACAGCATTCATGATCATTTACACCCCTTAGCATAGTGAAAGTGTCTTACAACATCTAAATCAATATAATTGAATGTGAATTAGCAGGCACAATGATTCTCACATCAGTTTAAAGCAAAAAGTCTAGGCAACAACACCCATTTGTCAATATTCTTGTGGACACATCTACAGGTCCTTCTCAAAAATTTAGCATATGTGATAAAAGTTCATTATTTTCCATAATGTAATAAAAAAAAAATCCTAAACCCAAAATTCCTATCTCAAAAAATTTCATCTGACCAATAAAAGAAAAGTGTTTTTAATACAAAAAAAGTCAACCTTCAAATAATTATGTTCAGTTATGCACTCAATACTTGGTCGGGAATTCTTTTGCAGAAATGACTGCTTCAATGCGGCGTGGCATGGAGGCGATCAGCCTGTGGCACTGCTGAGGTGTTATGGAGGCCCAGGATGCTTCGATGGCGGCCTTAGGCTCATCCAGAGTGTTGGGTCTTGCGTCTCTCAACTTTCTCTTCACAATATCCCACAGATTCTCTATGGGGTTCAGGTCAGGAGAGTTGGCAGGACAATTGAGCACAGTAATACCATGGTCAGTAAACCATTTACCAGTGGTTTTGTTACTGTGAGCAGGTGCCAAGTCGTGCTGAAAAATGAAATCTTCATCTCCATAAAGCTTTTCAGAAGATGGAAGCATGAAGTGCTCCAAAATCTCCTGATAGCTAGCTCCCCAGTCTTCCTCCAGACTCTGGCACCTTGACTTCCGAATGACATGCAAAATTTGCTTTCATCCGAAAAAAGTACTTTGGACCACTGCGCAACAGTCCAGTGCTGCCCATTTCCTGCACACGCCTGTGCACGGTGGCTCTGGATGTTTCTACTCCAGACTCAGTCCACTGCTTCCGCAGGTCCCCCAAGGTCTGGAATCGGTCCTTCTCCACAATCTTCCCCAGGGTCCGGTCACCTCTTCTCGTTGTGCAGCGTTTTTGCCACACTTTTTACTTCCCACAGACTTCCCACTGAGGTGCCTTGATACAGCACTCTGGGAACAGCCTATTCGTTCAGAAATGTCTTTCTGTGTCTTACCCTCTCGCTTGAGGGTGTCAATGATGGCCTTCTGGACAGGGTCGGGTCGGCAGTCTTACCCATGATTGCGGTTTTGAGTAATGAACCAGGCTGGGAGTTTTTAAAAGCCTCAGGAATCTTTTGCAGGTGTTTAGAGTTAATTAGTTGATTCAGATGATTAGGTTAATAGCTCGTTTAGAGAACCTTTTCATGATATGCAAATTTTTTGAGATTTTGAGGAATTTGGGGTTTTCATGAGCTGTATGCCAAAATCATCAGTATTAAAACAATAAAAGACCTGAAATATTTCAGTTGGTGTGCAATGAATCTAAAATATATGAAAGTTTAATTTTTATCATTACATTATGGAAAATAATGAACTTTTATCACCTTGAGAAGGTCCCATATTGTGTGTTTTGTGGCCTTAATTATGTGACTTAACATTTTTAGTTTTTTCAAAAACTAAGCATAAAAGTTATTCTCTAAAAATACAAGCATGTCCATATACATGTTGCTCACATATTATGGTAGCCCAGTTTGTGCTGAATACAGTGTAATGATACAGTTTTGCCATTAATGTGTTTATAAGCAACTGAAAAAACAGAAATGTCAGAGCATGCCAAAACTTCTAGAAGGCCCTAATAACGCTCAGGCTTCAGAGGGTTAAAATAACGTTGCATTAAATTCCATTAATAATAATAATAATATTAATGTTTGATTTGACATATATTGATACATATATATTGATCCTTGTGCAATGTACAGAATCTTGCAAAACATTACTAAAGGCATAAAGTGTCACCTAAATGTGACAGAGGAAATGTATGTGTGTTTGGGGCAGTCGAGGGAAGCAGAGGAAAGGTTTATCACATGTTAATGTATTTTTCAGCAGAATTAGGGAATTTCGTTGGCACATGAGGCAGCTGGTGGCATAATGCTCAGTGCCGTCTAGTGTATTCCGCTCGTCTGTATCACCCCCCGGCTGTGTGTTTTGGTTAAGAGCCACCTTGGTGGTACCATCCCATATCAGTGGGCGGTGGCCATTTTAAATTGCTTTTTCACACCTTAGGTGGGAATGGGGTTTCAGACTTACATGTGCACAGCCTGAGATGCCCAAGAGAGAGGAGTGTTATAGATCCTCAAGCAAATTGCTCACACTTTTTCTTACACTTTCTCTCTCTTTCGCTGTATGAGGCCTTTTCAATTCCTGTATCCTAAGAGAGTGAGTAAAGTTAGATGAAATTCTCAACTGTTAGCCTCAGAATGTATATGAACAGGGCTTCAGACTGCGACCAAATGGTCACATTTTGCAACTTTTTTTCCTGCCGGTACGACAATTTTGTTAGAGGTCGCACTGTTGCCACCACCACGTTGTCCAACTGATAAGAGCTGCCGTTTCTGTTATGAATGAGAGACATCAAACAGCAAATGAAACAAAAGTTCAATGAAACTGCAGTACTTGTTTGACCTGTGCTGCATGGACCGTTTATCAGCTCAGAGCAACAATAGACAGCCCAGTGCAAGCTCAGAATAGGTTTACTTGCAAGTCAATCTCGATCACGTAATACCATTACACAGCGCTGAGATATCCAGTGTGAAAGCGTTCGAATTTGCAAAAGTAATATCACAGAGATCTACTAAGAAGCATTCAAATTCACAGCAGAATTCTGGCTCCGCCCTCCTGCGTACTTCCGCTCAGTTTTCGTTTTCCTTCAGTACTCTGTCTGGGACTGGTGTATATTTTTAGGTTTTCTCAGAACAAATTTTAACCGGTCTAATCAGCGAAGAGGAGTGAGTGGCTGAGAACGATGATGTTGATTTTGTGAGCTAGTTTGAGTTGTAGTTCAATAATGGCTGCAGAAAAAGATGTGAACAAAACCATTAATTCCGTTGTGGCACCACTGCCAAATATCCAGAAGTTAAAGTTGTCATGAACTGGCTTTTTTATTTTTTATACTGTTTTCTAAGGTCTACTAATGACATTTAAATGGTTTTTACATTAAAAAACATCCTAACTAATAAGTAATAGGCTATTTTATAAACTGGTTTTGAGGCTCTCTCCAAAACGCTGGGTTTTGATGGGCGTGACTTGAAATTAAACGCCCACGGCTAGGATTGGATAATATTTGCATATTTAATGAGCTTCAGCTCCTGTCATATCTATGCTCCTGTCAGTTCAGTTCACATGAGGGAGGGGTTGTTTTGAAAGCGTCAATTGGAATGATTCAAGTACGTCTTTATCAAACAAACACAATCATTTATTTCTCATCCAACCGCGATTGATTGGACTATTATTTTTGTATTACACAGCCCACACGATCGTTCGAATATAAGCACGAACCCTTCAAATGTCAAGTCAAGAGAGAGAGAGAGAGAATAGCGCAGAACAAGAAAGGGAAATATTACGAGATTCATCGGCCTGCTGACGGGCTTACATTTTGGTAGTCCGTCTGAAAAACACACAGCCCCGGGACGTTGGGCTTTGCGAGTCCAGCGTGCTAAAAGTATGTTCTGTTAGACACATACACATAAGAAAAACGATCTATAACAATGCAATACTATTACATATAAAAACACCAATCCTCCTGTCAGATCCAGTATAGAAGATACAGCGTTGTTTTAATCTCAATATGTCTACAAATCCAGCGCCACCAGAGATTTGTTTAAACACGATTCCACAATGAAATTAAAGGACAACTCCGGCGAATTTTTAAGTTTATCTTGATTGTTATATCTTTCTGAGTACAGTCTATAGAGAAAAAAACTAACCGGATTGGTGCTTGCAACACAGAGTTATTACAGTTAATGCCCAAAGCCCCCACTCAGCTAAAACGGCAGCTTTGGGGGCATAAACGTAAAGGGTGTTTTTGTGCCTCTTAACAGACACAAAATGCAATTAAAATGTCTGTCCGACATGCACAGGGCCCTTACATGACAACTAGATGAGTTTAGCCACTTAGCCATTGTTTAAATTCACCTGTGTTAGACGGCTAGCTGTGTCTCGCACTGAAGTCCCGTGGGAATGCAGCGGTAGCCGGAAAAAAGCCAGTCCAGTTGGGAAGAGCGTCGTGTTTATGAAGAGGCTCTGTGACTACTAGCCTATATGCTGGAGCAACAACTCGGTGAGAGAAGCGCTGAATGCGATTGAGAATATACACATAGAGAGAGTAATAAGGTTGGCGCTTTTATTTCCAACATGCTCTCATTCATGGATGTTTTATTTCATTCATGTGAAGTTACTTCTTTATTGTGACATGACAGATTACCTGACTGACTCCGTCAGTGAGTTCGTCTCTACTTAGCGCCAAGTTTAAACTACATAACTATACATATCATCTCATAACATCTTATTTGAGGTTATCTCAATTGTGCATTACTGTTATGTTAAACAAAGTTTATTAATTAAGGGATGCAGGTTATTTTACCTTTGAACACCGCTGTTGACTCATATCTCCCGTCAAATGCAGTCCTTTAATGGCGCACTTACGCAATTCTCAAAACGTCCACAAGATCGAAAAATCCGATATTACAAAACCGATACCCGATTATGGGAAAATGCTTAAATATCGGGGAAAATATCAGGAATCTGATATATCGGTCGATCACTAGTTCGTTCCAGATCACAAAACTTTTCCCTCCACCGTTAATAAATTACAATCCGAATACACAAGATTTAGAGGTGGCGTGCACATTTATTTTTACGGATTTCCATGTGGGAAACAAAGTCGAACGACTCATTACATACGTCACGACCAAACGTTAGCGATTGGTTCTGGCAGATCCAGATTTGCTCTAGGCAGATCCACTAGCTTTAATCTTTAACAGAGTACCTACCTTCATGGAAGTACACGCTTATCAATGGAGAGTGGCCAGACTTTCTGTACAAATTAAATGGACAAGAGTCTGGTAAGACCAGGCTAGCGAACAAGCACTTAAAATGAATCTATCTATGTATCTAAATATAAATATATGTGTGTGTGTATAAGTACTAAAACGTTTTGCAAATTATAATCTTTATAATCTAAATCTAAAGAACGTGCTTTTAATAAAAGCCAACAGAAGTAATATTTTAATATTTGCCCCCTAATTTTGGGTGAGTGGGCTAAAAGTAAAGCCCTTTGATTCAGGCACCCTTGCATGACTGATGAGGCATACATAAATTTACTACTTCATGAGGTTCTTTTATTTATGATACTGACTCAAATTTGCTCACTCTGATTCTCTATCATTCTCTAAAAGCCCTAACAATACAGATGGCAGGAGTGTGCCAGTGTTGGCTGTAGCTCCAGTTACTGAGTGTAAATTTCTGCTTTAGCCAGCTCAGAATCTGATGGATTTCTCTAAGTGTGTTTGCACAGCACATTTTAATCGATTCTTAAAATGTTCAATTAGGGCCAAATCAATTTGCGCAAGGTGGTGACGATCAAAGTCAGCATACACTTCACACACACCTCTACCTCTCTTGGCTACACACAAAATTCAACATGCTATTCAGTGCTATAATGATATTTTTCCCCCTCTTTGTTTCCTACCCTTTCCTCCTTCTTGTCTTTAATTGGATCTGCTTTCTTTGTTCTTATAGGTGCCATTTACATATGGTTGGTTTGGACACTAGAAGGGAGTGTGCCAGTTTGGCTTTGTCATGTCTGACTACTTTGCTCAAATCCCCAGGTTTCTAGCTTTGTTGCCATGGTACCCATGCCAAACTGACCGCTTGTCAGTCCTAATATATATATATATATATATCAGGGCCTCAATTTCAGTGCGGGGTTGTGGGTATTATAATTTTACTCATTCCCACAGGTTACTGGCTTATAATGTGTGAAATTCCTGCAAACATTTATTCTGTAGCATGTAGGTTGAATGACTAAATTAATCCACAGATTATCAGATTAAACTGAAACTGGGCTAGTGTTGCAACATCGCTAAAGTTTATCATTTGCACCTCTTTTTATTTTTCCTAAAAGAGATTTTAAGCCATTCTGTACTTTCATGCTTTCTAAGATACAGGTTTCTTTGTGCTCACACTCAGAGCATGCAGACTTTAAAGTCCCCTCTCAAACAGCTCACAAGGACCAAATTATGTTTTATTTTTTATTTTTCTTAAACGGTCAAATACACAAAATGCCCTTCTTTGTGAGTATCCTCGTAAACACAGTCGGTTAAAAAAAACTTAAAGGGATCATATAATGCAATTTTTGTACAAGTTAATATGATTCTTTGATGTGATGTGTCTAAATGAAAAGTTTGTAATATACTTTAATTAAAAGTTTTCATTAGTATTGTAAGAAAACACAAATTTTACCTGGTTAAAATCAGCTTGGTTTTCAGCAAGCCATATCAGTGTGTGCGACTTTAAATTATAATGAGCTTTGCTCACCCCGCCCCTCTCTTCTTTGGGGCGCTTTGACACAACACACGTGGAGTGTTGCCTTGACAACAGTTTAGGGTATATTTTGGAGAAAGAATGTCAAGGGGAATTTCTGAGGACACAACTGTGCAACTGTATCGATTTGAACCGTATGTTTCTGAATGGTTGGTTAATGTAATGTCACTTTGACCTATCTTTGTATGTACTGGCAGGGTAGCATAGTGAGATACGAATGCTATGTGTTTACTGATGTATACATTAGCTCATTGACAGATTGATGTTACAGCTAATGGTCTTGAAAAACTTTTTTGCTGTAAATGTAGGCTTGTCAGTGCTGCATAAGATTATTTATGCAGTGTTAGGTACAATTGTCAGGGCTGAAGCACAGGAATGTTTCAACAGACACCATAATAAAGCATCTACAAAAGTAAGCTTAGTGTAGTGTTACCATGTTAACTGTATCACCAGTCTACACAGTTTGTAATAACACAATAATCAAAATGCATTTTTCATTATAAACGTGGGATTATGAATTATATGGAATGTCATGCATAGAAAGCATGCCGTAATGCAACTTACCCTGTAAACTTTAGTCGCATTAATGGTTAAGCATGCACATTTCGATACAATAAACTTGTAAAAGTGCATGTGCAATTATATGACTCCTTTAATAAATAGTTGAGAAAGATAAATCATGTGTATCAGTATATTGGATCCGTGCATTAGAAGTAACTGCAGCCTAATGAATCTGCTGCTGTCTGTGTCATTAATGTTAACCAAACAACAAACGACAGAAAAATTAACCACTGCTCTTAACTTTATTTTTGTAACTTTTAAAAGTCTACATTTTTGTAACTTTAATTGTAAGGATTAATCTGTATTGAACTTTTATTTAGTTATTTTACATTTCATTATTTTATTCCATTACCTGAAAACAGCTTAAAACACTGTTAATTTAATTTGTGTCTGTATCCTATTCTTTTTATTTGTTCTAATGTTATTTCCTCGGGGGATTTCTCCCCAGTTCTCTGAAACCATATTTGGGCTCTGTTTCACTCTCTATAATATACAGTATATAGAGTAATATAAAAGAATAATTGCACCAGGTAGTGAAAATATAAAAAAGGTTGGAACGAGTAAAGACAGGATGGATAGATAGAAAGATAGCTAGAGACAAAATTGGAGACTAGCTTTGTGATGGATCATTTGGTGTTTGTGGCAAAGTTCAAAGTTTATTGGGGCATCCATGTTGCGAATAGTTTGAGTGCTTAGTGGGAGGCAGGAAGCCGATTAACCCGAAGAGCTTCCTGCAGGGTTGTGCATTTCAGTGAGTGTGTGTGTGTTTGAAGGAGTGTATTCCAAATGATGTCTTGAACGGGGCTATAAATCATCCTTTTTTTTGCTCTCCTGAGTTACTCTGTGATGTCAAAGTGAACATGGGTGTGTCTGAATTTGATACAGAGTGAGATCGACTTTGAGCTTGTGTGTGTGAGAGAGATAGCAAGGGTCAGAAAGTTTGAGAGTTTTTGTAAATGTGCACTTGCTACAAGGTCACGGTTTTTGGAAGCAGAACGAAGCAGCTGCTCTTGCCATGAGGGGCCAGAGGACAAACGCCAGAGGAGAACTCTTTTATCCAGGCGTAAAATACCATATGATCCGTCAACTCCATTACTGCCCAAATAATATCCATACACCCATACTTGGGTTTTTCAGCCTCTTTATTTGAATGCCCTGAGGTCCCTGAATACAGCTGTATGCGTACTGATTGGGCTCATCCAGGAACTTTGGAATGGTGTTTAGTGTTTAGGAGTCATTTGCTACAGCCTGCATCATATAAATAATTGTAGGGCTAATGAATGGACTAGAAGATTTTAAAAGTATACAGGATGGAGTGCCTATAGCAACTTTCATCCCACAGCAGGCTTTGCTTGTAGCTTGCAGACTCTGGATAAAGACTAGTTGAAATTGAACCTTATAAGTAACAGTTTTGGAACAATATAGGTGCAACCACACAATACTCTAATATATGTATGTTACCATTCAAAATTTTTTTTTTTTCTTAATGTTCTATGCTCATCAAAGCCATCTTTATTCAAAAATACAATTTAAAAGAACTGTTGTGTATTTTCTTTCCTGCAAAGCTGAATTTTCAGCATCATTACTCCAGTCATTTAGAAATCATTCTAATATGCTGATATAGTGTAACATTTCCCATTACCATCAGTGTTGGACTGCTTAATATTTTTGTAAAAAGCATAAGGCATTTCGGAATAAATACAAGTTTTGAGCAAATATATTGGGTGAAACAATCATTTAATGGCCCATTCATAAAGAGAGTCATTTACTTTATTCCTGAAAGAATCAACAATTTGAATGAATCACCTGAATGAATAACTCAAGGACTTACTCATTTAGACATTTACTCCTTCATATTGGCAGTGTTAATTTCTTATTTAGAGTATCATTCCATTGGAAAAAAAGTCATATTAATCGTTCTGACGCGCGGTGATGATCTGATAGCATTTAGCTTAGCCCACTAAGCTCAGTTTATTCACTATGGTACCAAACAGAGATCAAGTTACACACGACCAAACACCTCCACGTTTCTCCTATATAAATACAGTTACACCAATAGCTGAACGATCAAGTAAGGTGACATAAAAAAAAACGATGGTGCTTTTCTAAGCGGATTAAAAAGGAGAACTATAATGTAAAGCAGAGTAGCACTTCTGAGAGTGCTTTGTCTCGGCGCAGTAAAAAGTCATGGCTGAAACAATCTTCCTCACATCTCCCTTCACTCTTTCATTTCTGTCAATGGGGGGAGGGGGAGATGTGAGGGAGGATGTTTCAGCCGGGACTTTTTCAAAGTACTCTCAGAAGTGCTATTCCGCCATACATTATAGTTCTCCTTTTTAACCCACTTATAAAAGCGCCACGTTTTGTTTTTATGTCACCATTCTTGATCGTTCAACTATTTGTGTAAATGAAGTTAGCGCAAGTTCTTCCAGGAAGACTCAATCGTTACGTCACTAATTATCTTCTCATCTATCCAATCACATCCTTTACCGGAGCATATAAAGGTTGTACTTACTCATGTTTGAGTTCGCAGATACTACCGCTTCAGCACCACCATCCTCCCCACCACCACCAAGATGGGACCTCCCCCCCCCCCCCCCCACACACACACACACACAACCAGCCAGGCTTTCATATCATCCTCAACACCACCAGACGGGATCTCCCCTCTACCCTGAAGACTTCAGGATGTCTCTCCCTCCATCCACCCCACCACCACCAGATGGCCCCCTTTCGTACTTCGCGGGGGGTGAGCTGCGCCCCTGCCTCTGTATTCAGGCAGGATACGCAGATTCCGTACCCTCGGAATGCGAATTACAAATGGGGCCTACGCCAAAGAACGTGATTGCTTGCTAAGCTCCTAAATAAATGTTATTGTTACAGCATTAATTCTTCCGATTCTTTCTGGCAGAATTGTAATTAAATATGGAAAACGTGGAGGTGTTTGGTCACTTCCAATCTGATCTCTGTTTGGTACCATAGTAAATGAACTGGGCTTAGTAGGCTAAGCTAAATGCTATCAGATCGTCACTGCGCGACAGAGAGATTAAGTGCACACACTGAGACGAGAGAGGTATGTATCAACTCGTCTTAGTTAAGGGAATAACAGTTTAATATGATAAAGCATTGAATTATCCCTTTAACGCTGACGCCTCATGTGAATGCAACGTGAGAGATGTCAAGTATATCACTTGTCATGCTTAGGATAAAAAAGGATGAGATACCATAGGATTTATCATTTGTCTCTTTATCTGCAATAATGAAATTGATGGGAGGTTAAATTGGCAGGAATAAATAGAAATACAAATACAATTCCAATACCCAAGGGAAAGATTTTGAACTCTTCACGCTGTATATAAGTTGAAGCTTTGGGTGATGCCGTCTTGCCAGCCGCAATGAAATCCTCAGCTTTGTGAGAAATGTTTGACATTTGAAAAGTGGCCTGAGAAAGAGGGAGTGAAAGTGAAAGGTTAGAAATGTGTGGGGTGTCGTCAGCCTTGGGACCGGCGGCTGAAACAAATCAGAACGGAGGTGTTTGGGCTCAGAATTATGGTCCTCTTTGTAGCCCTGAGAGCGTCATAAAGAACGGACTTGTGACACAGAGAGATGCTGTTTTTGGGACGATGCTGCCTCCATCTGCTCGAAGCTACGTGCTTTATAGCGTGCAACCTCCGTATCGCAGCTCCCCAGGGCCGCCACAAAACATTACACTTTTTAATGCTTTCTTTTTTTTGTGTCAGTTCTCTGGGGCTCTGCGATTATGTCATGATTGCTGGTGGTAAAGCAGAAGTGACAGAATGGACTTTATTTATTTGTAATTTCCTGATGAGAGTTAATGTATTACATTATAATACATTGTTCTGGTTTCAAAACAATTTAAGATTTATTTGCAACGCATTGTTAATTACCACAGAAAATAGCCTTTCCTTGTCCCTCAGTTTCTTTTAAAAAGCAAGAATAATTATAACAGTTATGGATCCGAGCCTTATTGTCTTCATTAACTTATATTAAAGCCACCCCTTTGTCGTATCCTTCATTCATTCATTCACTTTCCAGTCACCAATCTCTCTTCTTCCTCAAGACACTAGATCCACAAGGCCTCACGTGTGTTTTGTCTCAGTGTTGATTTGAAATGAAGCACTGAAGGTGTATCTTTCTCTGAAGGGATTATTATGTGTTTAAACTCTTGTTGTGAGACACAGCGCCATACCAAATCTTCATTATATTTTCACACCTTTTCTATGCTTCACTCCATCTACCTGAGGAGAAAGAGAGAAAGCGAGAGAGATAAAAGTAGCACAATAAACCTCTGGTTCTATTCCAGACAGCTGCTTGAGTTTCTGTTCGTCTCCATTCTGTGTCACAGTTTCAAAATATGCAAATGAGTCTCTGAATCAGCAAGAAATCAGTTGTATCACTATAAAACAGAAGAGAGTGAGCAAACAAACAAGAAATACATAAAGATTAAAAACACTGTATATATGCTATATATACTACAATGTTTTGTTTGTAGATTGTAAGAAATATAAACTGTAAGAAAGTTGAGATTAAAATTGAAAATCTATTCAAAATCAAAATCTAACTCAGCAATGCCGTAATATTTGCATATTACATTTGGCTTGGTCTAGCATTGAATCATCTTTAGTTGCCTTTATGCTGCAAATGTGGCACATGGCATGTGCTTGTCTGTTAGAACATCATTTTGTCTCATACTGGCTCTATCAGTAAAGATCTAAAATTATAACAGGAAAGAACTGTAAATTTAGAGTCTGAATCATTGAAGCATTTGGCACATTCAGTCTGTTTGGCAGACTGTCTTGCATTTGATTGGCAGAGTGATCTGATAAGCTCCATCACAGACTTAACGGAAAATGCGAACATGTGCTGATGGATTTTACAATGATAGAGGTACCCTTAGAGAAAGGTGAAGAATTGACTCAATGCTTTAATTAAGCACGAGTGAGCACAGATGTGGCAGAGCTCCGACTGTAGCCTAAATTTTTCGGAAAAATCTGAATGCATGACTGCAATGCAACTTTTGGTACACAGATTTCATTACCCGGGAAATAAAAGTTAAAAAGATGTTGGGTTGATATGTGCCAAATATAGTGCTACCATATACTTTTAAACATGATCGCAAAAATGAAAATGGTAAGGTGATCTGTTATTTGAATAATGGCAAGTTTCCTTACTGTGAATGGAGAAACTAATAAATCTTTAAAGGACATTTCAAAATACTGTTAAATATACTTTTTTTGGAAGTGAAAACCCATATATTGATATATATACAGAATTATCTGGGTGACACTTCACATTTGATGGTTTTCCATTGAAAGAAACTGAGCTTCTTTTAAGTTTTTTTCTTCCTTTTCACTTCTCAGTATGTACATTAGGGGTTGTATACATCTTATGTTGTGAAATTAATGTTCATTGCATTATTTTAATGTCATGTTTACTGTGATGGAGGTTTGCATTTGTGGGCATGACACTGTGCACCTTCTTTATCTTAGTATTTATCTCAGCTTGTGGGAAAGATTATTGTTTTTTGGTGGTTATCAGTGTATTATGAAGGCACAAAACAGATTTTAGTCCTTCGGTAGGTTGGTATATTAAAGGGTTAGTTCACCCAAAAATGAAACTGATGTTATTAGTGACTCTTCCATTTTGGTCCAAAAATAACAAAAAATATGAATTTATTCACCATTGTCTTCTCTTCTGCGTTTGTTTTCAAACCTCAAATAAAGATTCGAATGGTTATGAATCAGCGTATTGATTCATGATTTGGATCACGTGTCAAACTGCCGAAATCATGTGACATTGGCGATCTTAATTTATGAATCAATACGCTGATTCATAACTGTTTGAATCTTTATTTGAGATTTGAAAACGAATGCGGAAGAGAAAAGTGATGCTTAATAAAGTTGTAGTTTTTGTTATTTTTGGACCAAAATGTATTTTCGATGCTTCAAGAGATTCTAATGAACTAACTGATGTCACATATGGACTACTTTGATGATGTTTTTATTCCCTTTCTGGACATGGACAGTACAGTGTGCACACGCTTAGATACGCTGTCGGACTAAATATAAAATATCTTAAACTGTGTTCTGAAGATGAACGGAGGTCTTACGGGTGAGGAACGACATTAGGGTGAGTCATTAATGACATCAATTTCCTTTTTGGGTGAACTAACCCTTTATTACATCAGTTAAGGGTAGGGTAGGCATTTTTTGCAAAAACTTTGTTATACTGGTTGAAACTCTGATAGCTATCCATTATAGAAGTGGTCAAAATATTAAAATATGTATATCTTCCATGGAAGTCTCAGGACCAAAAAATGTTTGCGTATGTAGCGTAGCTCGTTCCATTAGGCATTGAAGAGTTGTAGAAGCAGCCACCGGGTGCCGTAAACAAACAACAGCCTCCTTTTACAGTTCCTTCTGAGCCAAAACAATGAGCTTATGCTGCATTCACACTATGTTGTAACTATAATTAAGAGATAGCAACCCGTGACGTTGTACCCGGAGCTGTTCATGTCCTCAGACTTGGATTTTTGCTGGGTACACACCAAAAGATTTTTTACATCTTATTAGATTTTCTAAATGTGATCACAAACATGAGGACAAATAATCCCAGATTTAACCGTTTTGCTCCTATAGTGTGTGGTGTGTCATGATGGGTAAACAGTACAGCATAGTGTGCATTGATTATTACATCAACCGCATTTACAGTATCATTTTAAAATGGAGAGTGATGGAGATGCAACATAATGTTATGCTATTCTTGTATTTAGCCCTGAGATATTCCTGACTATCGTAGTGAAATGAACCTGTACTATTTTTCAAAAAAAAAAAAAAAAATTGAGACTGTACACCTAAACTATTTTTCTATTAAATAAATGTTTTTAAATAAACTATAGTTTAGTTTAGTAATATTTATTGAATATTTTGAGCAGATCTTTTGGTACTAAATACTATTTGTTGCTATAATTTATGCTGCAACTCAAAGGTCTGACTACTAAGACCGTGTCTCCTTGGTCAGGAATGCCTGCATACCAGTAGTCAAGTAAAGTTGTGGTCTTGCAGCTGAATAGTTTATTGTCTGATCCTGCAGTTGTTCAGGGATGTGATTTTACTGAGGTCACAGTTCTGGTGTAGTGCCATTCTGCCCTTGAGCAAGGCATTTAGCCCTGAGTTGCTCCTGTGGGACCTTTTGCGTTGGATAAAAATGACTGCTAAATGACAGATTTCAATTTCAGTGATGACTTGTTGACTTTTTGGGTCATGTTTTGAGAAGAGTTCAAATAAATCGTCACTGAGAACAAAAAAAGCCCGTTTCAGCATCGCTTTTACAAGACACACCCAGACATGCACTCACAAAGACACTGCAGTGGAGTATCCTGTCCAGTGAAGGTGGAAGCAGTTGTGTGAATGTGAGCCAGAGGGGCTACAAATGATTCCTGTTTTTCAAATGGTAAAGCATGGTGTTAGTATTGCCAAGGTCATGAGTTTAACATAATGATCAAATTAATGCATTGTCACTTCAGATACAGGTTAGGTTGTAATGATACAAGCTATGGCTGAACGATATATCGTTATCGTATCTATATCTAGATATGAACTTTCAAGATATTACTATCGAAAAAAGCAACGATAGAGACGATATAGTGCTCTCCGTGCACGCCCTGCATACAACTCTGGCAGTCACAACAACATCAGTTTTACGAGTGCCCTTGAATACACCGCTAAAGCCAGCGCGCACACACTACCAGGGACGTGGGAACTATATTGTGAGAGAGGGGGGCTGCGTTTCCATGGTGACGCGTCATTGCTGGTCACGTGAGTGACGTGACACATCGCAGCAGCAACAGCGCTGAATGAATGATGATCTGCTTTTGTCATTTTTCCTTTTTTATTCAGAATATTCACAAATGTGTTAGCTATGGAATGAAATATCTGATATTCCGATTGTCAAATACATGCAAGTGGAAGTATATTGTTGTTTAAACACCTTTATAACAATCACATTAGTTGAGCTGAGCTGTGTGCGCGATGTGCGCCGATTAGGGCTGCACGATTAATCGAAATCGAACCGCAATCGCGATTTGGCTTGTGTGCGATTATGAAAGCTCAAAGGCTGCGATTTTAAATTAAATGCCCTGTATGTTGGTGAAGAGCGGCTCTGTGATCAGGAGTAACGCTGCTCTGTCTGAAAGACTGCGAGTTTGAGTCGCTTATAACGTGCGTTTGAAAAAGCAACACGAGTCAAAAATCTTCACAATCTAGTGAAGCGTTCATAAACCTGTTCAACAAAAGACGTTTAATAACGTGCTTTACCCCACTTCATATAGTCAGTCGAGTGTGTGAGCTTATGTGGCTTCTCATCACAGAGTAAGGCAGACGATGCGTTATTTTATAGTTTTCTATACAGTGGTAAAGTTATTATAATTACAATATACTTTTTTATTATGAAAATAACCTTGACGGCTTGAAGAAGAACTCAAATACACCATATTTTGCTGCAGTCATGTTTATTGTCGTCATGTTTAATCAAAGCGTTTCTATCTTCTGTTTACATAAGGGTTTTCCTGAAAATTACCATCATTACTTCTCTGAGGCAAATGTAGCTTTTCCGCTCGAGGGCGCCCTCTGGCCTTCAGTATGAATTAAAAACTTTAGGTAATAAATAATAAGAAAATAATACTTAATACATTTTAAAACTTAATACACTTAAAAAACTATAAATTTATAGGACAATCCATGTTTTTCTTCAATGTACAGGAGTTTTTCCCCCCACAGTGGATGCACAAGAGGTTCATATTTCATATTAAAGACATAGACTTTAAGAAATTAGATGAACAAACACAGATTTTTATTATAATGTTTTTTTAAATAATATTTTTCTTACAATAACTCCTTAGGCTTAGACCTTTCTAATGTTTTTTGTCATAGGCTGTCTGCATATTAATAGCTAACCCAGCAGTTTTTTTGTTTTTTTTGTGTGTGTAAAAGTTCTGTAAAATATTACAAATAATAATAATTAATAATAATTAGTATTAGTATTAGTATTATTATATTTTTATATTTATTCTGACATACTCTATTTTTTAATTTGTAATTATGAAAATGTTATTGTAATGGTAAAATTTCTTATTTGTAAAAATATTTTTAGCAGTAATCATTATAATTATTAGTCATATTAATATATAAACACAAACTGTTATATACACACAAACTTTTTATTTGTAAAAAATATATAATAATCGCATTTTAAATCGCAATCGCAATTTTAATATTTCTAATTCAAATAAACTTTCTATTCATCAAAGAACCTTGAAAAAAGTATCATGGTGTTAACTAAATTATTAAAACGCACAACCATTTTCAGCATTGATAATAAGAAATGTTGCTTAAGCACCAAATCAACGTATGGAATGATTTCTGAGGAATAATGTGATTAAAAAATCCAGCTTTGTCATCAAAATATTACATAAATGTAGTGATTATTTTAGTATATATATATATATATATATATATATATATATATATATATATATATATATATATATATATATATATATATATAACGGTTTGGTTCGTTTTTTTTGCTATTCTATTATTAGGCAACAGGAACAGAAAAAGGTTAAGAAGAAAATGTTTTTATTATAATACTTTCTTTACTTAAAAGATTTTACTTAAAAACCTTACTTAAACTTAAATTTACTTAAAAAAAAGCTCTTGTAACCATTCCCAGTATATTGTATAATATAAAATAAATATGTATAAAGATTTACAGTGGCAGCTCAGAGATGTACAGCAGCATTTAAGTATGAAATTGAATGAATAAATGTAGTCTAAAATTAAAACTACATAGTCTTTAATATACAATATACATTGATTGAAAGCTACTGTATATACTTTATTCAAGAGCAGTGAGTGATTTTTCTCTTTTAGCTGTTTTATTATCATAATTTTAGAGGTGATCTGTCCCTTTAAGGATAAGTGTTCACAATCCTTAGGCTGCGCTGCTAAGACCTGCTCGCATCTCGTATTCAGACACACAATTTTACTTTCATTTTAGACATAACCGACCGACTATGTTTATATTAGGGCCGGGAAGCAATAAAAAAAAAATCTAATTAATTAGAGGCTTTGTAATTAATTAATCGAAATTAATCACATTTTAATTGCATATAAATATTTGACCTGAGAACAGTGAGAAGTAATTTTTCAAATGGATTTTTAGCATACCATTGAATAATGACTGAATAAATAAGCTTAATCAACAAAATATTGTTTATTTTTTTCAGTCCAGCAGGCCAGTGCAATGTTTGCCATTAAGTGTAGCAATAGCATATTTGTGATATTTGAGGCTCGATGTGCTACGGTGATACGCAGATTCCTTGTTGTATAGCTTGCACACAACAATGCTCTTGTCGACGCTTCAATCCTTTCGTTTTTTTACAACAAAATTTCCCATCCACGTGGCCGAGCAGCACTCGTGAGCGCTAGTTGGTGTTCCAGTATAATCGGTCCGTCGAAACTCATTCATTGAAAAACGTTCCACGGTGCAAAAATAAGTGTGGTTAAAATTATTTATTTTTTGCATCTTAATTAACGCGTTAAAGTCCCGTAATTAATTAATCTTAATTAACGCGTTTAAGTCCCGTAATTAATTAATCTTAATTAACGCGTTAAAGTCCCGGCCCTAGTTAATATATGTTAATCTTGTGTGTATTTGACAGTATTAGCGCAGTAACCCAGTAATCACGTGTGTGACAGGCGCACACACTCACACCCTAACTTTAGTGCATATGATTAGATATTTGCTCATAACAGCGCGTAGACTCACAGACACACTCAAAAACAGGCAAAATAAACTGAGAGAAATATAAATAATTAATTAAATGCAAAACCGACAAAAACTCAATTCACAAGCGCGTATTGAATTATTACATTGAGAATTTCTAATAATGTATAATTTTCTCTGTAAATCTTTCTCTTTTCTTACTTGCTACTGTCTGTTGCTCTTAGAACGTCAACTTACTCTCTACACACACTTATACATTTATCTTTCCAAAGACCCTTGGCCTTAATTTAATTTGTTTCTCTGTAAATAAATGCTCTTGTTGAATGAGATAAAACAAAAACCAGGGGACACTTTAAATTATAAATAGAAAGCAATTATCACTTGAAGTGTCTCTGAAATTAAATAAACATACAGATAAATCTTTTTCTTTTTCTTTCCGCAGTGTGTGAGAGCAGGGGTGGAGGTAGTGATCTCGTGCCCAGGTTCTCCTCATCCTTGCCCACATACCTCCCCGTGTCCTGCCAACTGCAGGGTGCAGAGTCATCCTTCTTTCTCCGGGAGGCCACACAGGAAGTGATGCGTAACGGGAGCTTGCAGACACGCAGCGAGCCTCTCTTTCTCCACTTGCCCGATTCTGGCCCCGCTCCTCTGTTGTCAGTTAACTGTAGCTATGGCAACCTCACTGCAGAGGCGCCGGTACCACCAGAGCTTCTTCAGGGGGCGCTTCCACGTTCCTTCCACACCTCTACACACCTCACGATGGGCTGGAAGGTGAGAGCGCACCTGGTGAGCAGGAGGATAGGAGCTGATCACCCTCAAATACAGGTGTTGTTTTACCTGACAGGCCGCAGATGGGAGGACATGGATCTTCCTGCGGAACTACTCCCGTGTATCCGCGTCGTTGGGATCCGTGATCCAGGGGAAGGTGCCGTGTCAACCGCATGCCGACTGGAGGGAAACATGGGAATCTGTGTAGCTCAGCTTGGCATCCCTACGACCTGGTTTAATGCCCCTCCGCCACGTAGACGCACACAGGAACCAATTCCCATCATGGTGGAGTTGCACTACTCCATCCTTCCTCCAGAGACCCTGGGAAAAGAATGCATAGTGGGTAGGGTGCAAGGAAAAGCCGTAGGACAAGAAGGGGATATGCAGAGGATCGGGACAGTGACTCTCACCACTGGGGACAACAAAGCGCCCAGAAACCGACTTAAACTGAATGGAGACGTCGAGATTCTGGCACCTCCCAGCTCAGTTAAACAGGGACAGACTGTGGGATTTCAAGTTCTAATGAATTCTGCTGCCACCACTGAGCAGTTCACACTGAGGTAGGACAAAGTACATGCACACACCTGTATAAAGGTTGTATGTCTTGTGCCCATATACTGTTCTCAGTAGGGATGTAAAAATGCATTGATCAGACAAAAAGCAGCTCTTAATTCAGATGACTGGAAAGGTAATCTATAATGACAAATTAAGGAAATGAGTATGCATTTCCACTATCAGACAATATCAGTATCGACCGATGCGAATAAATTAAGTAATCTCAATGTAGTTGAATCACTATATTGTGCATTCATATTCATATTAAGTGCAGTTTTAGTAGTCTTTAGTAAGTCTAGTTCTGTGTTCATAGAACGTGTGAGTGGAGAGTATGTCTTTCAGTTGCAACTGAGATGATGTGGGTGACAAATGAAAGTGTGCATGGCTCCATTTTTGTTGATTGCATTGTCACAGATGTTTTTTGTTTAGTCGTTTCAGGACTGTTTGCAAGAATTGTGGCTTGAATGCGAACACTGTAAATAAGGGGTGTTCAATCCTCTCCTGGATGGCCATCTTTCCTGATGGAGAGTTTAGTTCCAACACATCTGCCAGGAAGTTTCTAGTAATCTTGAAGACATTGATTATCTGGTTCAGGTGTTTAATCAGAGCTGGAGCTGAACTCTGCAAGATGGTGGCCCTTCAGGAATAGAGATGGACACCTCTGCTCTAAATGAACTGGCCATCTTAAGCCGGGTGCACACTGTGCGATTTTGGCCACGATTTGGCCGTCTGGGACAAATTTAGCAAATCCTAAAAGATTCCTCAGATCCTAGGCTAAAATCTGACGTCTTTGGTCGTTAGTTTGACATGTTCACCGGCAGCCGATTAACGAGCGCTGCGATCAAATTTTACCTCAGACGAAATTCTGGCAGTGTCAGAAGATTTGGCACACAATCCTGCAGTGTGACTTCTCCTACGACGACAGTCAAATATCTCCGTTTTTCAAGACAAACTATGACCAAAACGAGTACTAGAGATTTCTTTGTAGCCAGCATTTCAGTCCCGCGTGTAATTCAGCTCACTGTCACTGAACGCGTCATTCATTGATGATATAAAACTCCGGGTGAGTTTTCTTGCGCGCGTCCGTTTTTAGCGCGCCTTAACTATCGTGCAGTCTGACATTAATGCCAACTGAGATCTTACAGTGTGACATGGCGATCATGTTCGTACAGTCTGACAAGGGACATTCGCAAAGGATTTTGAAAAATTGCACAGTGTGCAGGACCCATTAGGCTACATCCAAGTTTTTTTTTTAGCGTAAAAAAACAAAACAAATAAATATGCATAAAATACATTATTTTTAACCCTCATTCTGACCCTTGTTTTGAAGGGGAGGCTCCTTTTTCATCAAAAGTTGCTTTACAAACTTTCCATCACGATATGCCTTGTTTACTAAGCAACATATAATGCCTTATTTACTAAACGCAATCTGGGATGCCATTAAAATGAATCATTCACTTCTTTCCAATGCTTAGATTCGCAAACAAGCTGTTTAAACTATGGCTGTGTGGCTGACTGTGGCTTTTACATTTGTCCTTGTGACGACAGATTCAAGTGCGTGGAGGACAGAAACTGAACATGCATCTGGTATACTGAAACCCGTTTGTCAGTGATTTATAAGGGGTTCTATTTGCTTTTGATGTGACACACACACATCCAGTGTAGAGGAATGTCTGCCGTTAAGCGACTGAATGCTCCTAGGCAGGGCCTATGGTGCGATAGTATGTTAACTATTTTTTAATGCGGCGTTCCAGGCAACCCGTGTTTTTCAACCTTCAACCTGTGAAAGTGCACTGGTACGGCAGTCAAACTCGTTGCTTCCCCTCCGTAAACTCTTACTAGATCGATGTACTCCCAGTTACGAGTTCTGTCATCACAGCCTGCGGGAAAAAAAATGGCAGCCCCTACGGATGCGGTGTTTGAAAGTTGTACAATAAAAACCAAGTCGTTTATTAAAATGAGGTATTGCTCTAACGTTGTTTATCCGCAAATGTTATGCATTATAAGCCGCTTTTCTAGCGTTACCTAGTTTCCAATTCATTGAGTACAAAAATAAATTTATTTCCAAATAAAATAACATAAAATAAAACGTAAGTTAAGGTAAGTAAGGAATAAGCACCTTTGGCAATAGAAATGATGTTAAATGAGCATAAGGACCATAAGGTCCAGCATGCTTTGTTTACATCTAGCTGTCACAATTCCTGGCGCTCAGGCAGTTTGGCGTGACTTTGCCTGGAACACTACAAAGTCGTGAGTCGTGGTTTGAAGTTGTAACTTACGTTCTCAAAAAACGTAACACAGAATAAGGGTGCCTGGAACAGCCTGGAACACAGCATAAGGGTTTTGAAAAGGGTTAAAAAAATCACCTTGCCGTGCTTGCAAAAAACTTTATAAAACAGAAAGACAAAACATAATATTCTTTCATTGTTCTTCTGGCATGATTATTTCATTACTAAAATATCCCACCACTCCCTGGTGCATTCAGGACGCACTCAATACTCACTCCATGTATGATCTAAAATGCAACTGTCAACATGTTTTGATGCAGGACAGCAATTACAGTAATGTGATATAAAGATAGTACAAAGTAATCTTTGGCAGCAATATGAAAGTAAATAACAGGCACAACAATGGCAGTACAACCACAGACATACAGCGTATGGGCATAATATGCATTACGTGACTAAATGACTGAATTACTTAGAATACCTCCGCCACAATTTAAAGGGACTGTATGTAAGAAATGTATTTGAATTAATCATAAAATGGCCCTGATATGTCACTAGACATTAAGAAATCATGTTAATTTCAAATACTTATATAACTGACAACAGTAGTCTGGCCAGAATATTGTCATTTAAAAGTTGTTGTTGCAGCCCTGAACTGATGTTGATGTTGACATGTTGTGTTTTGGCTTGAAGCTCCACCCTCCACCTATCTACCAATCACAAAGTCAGTAGTGTTTCGGAATCCGGGTTGACAGATCTGCTCTAGTTACCACAGCTGCAGCTACAAACGTTCCTGCCGGATCCTGCAGCCTATCTGGCAACCTCGAGTCAGGGGGAGAGGGGATACATCGCTCTACAGTCATTTGAAGACTGTTTTGGCCACAATCTTACATACACTTCCTTTAAAGGTCCCGTTCTTCGCGATTCCATCTTTCAAACTTTAGTTAGTGTGTAATGTTGCTGTTAGAGCATAAATAATACCTGTAAAATTATAAAGCTCAAAGTTCAATGCCAAGCGAGATATTTTATTTAACAGAAGTTCCCTTTCAAAGCCTACAGCGAACGGCCAGTTTGGACTACACCCCTGCACTTCCTGCAGGAATGACGTCACTAGAAAAATTTGCTGACTAACCCTCCGCCCACAAGAGCACGCAAAATAGGGGGCGTGGTCTAGTTGCTCTCCCACGTTGAGAAAAGCGCATTCAGCATTAAGATAAGAGGCGTGACCTTTTCCGGCAAAGTGCGCTAAGCTGTTGTCCAATCACAAGACGGGAAGCGCTGGCCCAATCAGAACTCGTTACGTATTTCTGAAGGAGGGACTCCATAGAACAAGGGAATCATCAGGCCGTTTTTAGGACAGAGGAAACAGCGCTGTACAGATAAGTAAATTGTGTGAAAAATACTGTTTTTTTACACGCAAAACATGAACTCATGTTATATTGCACACTGTAAACAATCAAAGCTTCAAAAAACACGCGAAGAACGGAACCTTTAACGCGTTTTCACATTCATCCACTCTGGTTAGCTAAAAACATTTTGCCCTGGACAAATATGTCTCTGTGTGGATGGAAAGCCAAAATTTAGAGAAAAATATAATTTTTTTGAATGTATCCGGAATAATGTGTATATTAAAAACATGACTCCATTACAACTAATTTGTGAACGTAGTAACCTGTTCCATTTTCACTTTGTTTTAACTTTTGTGTTTGTATTTGTCCATTTAAGGTGATTATAAAGAGTTTATTGTCGTTATTTTATTATATCATAGTTCATTTCAAAATTTGGTATATGTTCACAATCAAGTCAGAGTCAGAGAAAATATTTACACCCATAGAACTCCCATAATTCAATGCTAACAACACACATGCATGGCGTTTGCCGATCTTTAAAGTCGCAGTTCACACTTGAACACACTGCTGCTCGCTCACTTACTGGCAGCTTTTCATTCTGAGGCCTTAGGGCTTTCCCAGACATATGATAGATTAGACTTATTCATCAGCGCACAGATAAAGCAGAGCTCCAGACTACCGGCATACACGTCCCACCAGCTCCGCTCCTCTCTATCACTGCTGTTGGGTTTTATAATAGGCAATAATTAGTCTCCGCCATCAGGACGCAAGGATCATTAAAATGGATGAAGGAGTGCTACATTGTGGTTGTTTCAGGGGGTATAACAACCGAGTCTCATATAATCACTGATAAGAATTTAGGTGTATATTTACATCTGTACACAGTCATTATTACTGATTTAGGAGGGCAATGTTTGCTTGTTAAATATAATGGTTTACTACTTAAGCCAAGAGACATCTTCTAGTTTGTTTTTTAAAGTCTGTGTGATGCCATCTCAGTGTATTTATGTCTAGGATCGTGGTTATCTGCAGGAGAGTCGCTATGGAAAACGTCTCTCCTATCTCAATTAACTTCCGTCAGCAGAGAGACAGATGCATGCTGGCAGAGGAAGATGCTATTGTTTCTGCTAGTTGAACAATGCTGTGACATCAAAGCCACTCCTGCTGGTGTCGTTTGGGTCTATAAAAGATGTGTGATGTCTTTCATTTCGCCACCTGCTATCTGTTTAGATGGAGAAAATGTTTCCTCTACCGATGATGGGAAAAGTCTGCCAGCCGTTGTTTGTTTGTTTGTCTAGAAAATCACAAATTTCTGCCCTCATTGTTGCAGAGGGGGAGATTGAAATAGCTAAAAATAGCTTCATTTGTTCCCGCTAAAATCAAAACCGAGTTTGTATAGTTGGTATTTTTCTTTGTTTGTCTGTCATACACATGGAAAAACAGAGGTCTTTGAAAGCGCACCTCTACAGATGTTTGAATCAACCTTAAAAAGACGACACTTTTATACATTCTCTGTCTTCTGTCACACAGTCTAAACATAGTTTATAGAGTCAAGATCAGTGGTCCCCAACCAGGGGACCTTAACATACTTTCAATGGGGCCTCAAGATGACTTCAAATTATTTTAAGGCAAAATGAGCATTAAAAATGTAGATATTTCTAAGTATTCTGTTATTTTTTGTAACGAAAATACATATTTCTAGTTAATACAAGCTCAAAAATATTGAAGTCAAAAAGTTGTGAATATCTGTTCTATACTGAGACTTTAGTGGATATACAGATTTGTTTTTTTGCATAGAGGCAAATGTGATCTGACTAGCTTCTAATATTTAGATTTCTCTCAATTAATATAAGCACATCTACTGGCTTGTTTACAGTACATCACACTCCTTATATTGCGACAAGCTGTTAGACAAAACATTCACACACAACCTCAGTCAGATAGGCAGATGGCTCATTTCGTTTTGTGCGGCGTCTAGGAGGAAGTTATGAGTAGTGATGAATTAGAACATCTCATTTGATCCCAGTTTTGGAAATAATTCTTCTGTCTGTCCTGTTCCTTCATGTGTGCCACACAGCTGTCAAATAATGTACGTGTCGTAATGTGATGCTTGGTGAACAAAACCGTGTGTTTTTCTCAGATGATTTGCCATGTTTTTCCAATTTTAGTACTTCAAATCAGTAAGCACAACTGTCTAAACTGTTTTGCATAGCTTACTATTTACCAGATTTGCTCTGCTTTCACCTAATTTGCAAGGCTAGGTTCATTAGTTTATTTTAAGAACTAGAAAACAGACACACACCAAACCAGTCATTAACCACAAAAACAGACAGAACTGTCATTATCGGATAAAACAATGTAGTAATAGTTAAAGTTACATTTTTGGTGGGCAGATGCTATTTGCACCCTGCGTAAATAATGGTGAATACTATTAGCATTTTGTCTAGTAACATGCACATTAGTAATGTTAGAAACGTTAGCAAAATAAAAAAAAGCAAATGCAAAAACTGTTTTCAATATTGATGATGATAAGAAATGTTGAGCACCAAATTGATTTATTAGGATGATTTCTGAAGGATCATGTGACACTGAAGACTGGAGTAATGATGCTTAAAATTCAGCTTTGCCATCACATGAATACATTACATTTTAATATATATATTAAACAGTTATTTTTAATGGTAATATTTCATCTACTTTTTACATGAACATTTTAACTGTATTTTTGATAAAAGACATGCAGCCATAAAAGACTTTCAAAACATCTTTAAAACATTCAAATATCTTAATGATCCAAAACTTTCTAAAGGTCATGCTTATGAACTACAATATATATATATATATAGTATAATAATTGAATTGATATAGTTTAAGTGCATTAAGTAATGTTTCCGAATACATCTGTTAAATTTAAAAACTTATCAGTGAATGTTGAAATTAACATTTTGTAAGATTAATAAATGCCTTATTGTAAAGTTTGACCAGTATAACAACTCCATATTATGTTAAGCACATGTCTGCATGCCTCTATTACTTTATCTTGTTTTTAACTGTTTTTCTCTCTCCACCCCGCTCCTGTTTTCTCTCTTCTTCCAAACACAATCTGCATTTTCATTCTTTCTGACTGCGTAAGGCAATCACAGGACTTTGGATTGGATGTGTTGTAGATTTCATCTGCTTACACTTTGTCCATGGTTAAATCAGAATGTAATACAGAAACCAAATTTGAGACAAATATTCAGGGTTTTGTTGAGAGTTTTGTAATCACATCTGGAATACACAAGTGAATTCTGAAAAACATGTTGTTTCTGTGCTTTTTCTCTGGTGATTGGTGTGGGGCAGGGGTAAACATACTTGTACACAAATTTTTGAAGAACAATTTGCATCACATTGTTTTTGCATAGGTCTGTGCAAACAGTGTCGCCAACTGACATGCACAATGTGCGAAGATTGAAGTGTGTCAGGGATAGTTCCCCCCAAAATATAATTTTAATATAATGTATTTACTCAACTGGAACTTACTGTGGAACACAAAATTGGGTATTATGAAAGTCAGTGGAGTCTTAACAACTTTGTATGGGCAACAAAAATTATGAAACAGTCACGAAACATCTTTCAAAATATATAATTTTGTCTACCAAATAATGAAGTGACCTTTTTTCTGTCCTGATTGAGCAGTTATTGGGAGTAACAGAAAACAGACTTCGTTTTGATCTGCTGGGATTCTGTAGGTCAGTACATCAACAATGCGATTTTTTCATGAAAATAATGAGGTTGATCAATGAGAGACTTTTACTTCACATTAGGTGCCAAAGACATTGCTAGTGCTAGAATTTCTATGCTAATTCCACAAAGCTGCAAATCTTATGCGTCCTCACAGAGCTCTGCTTTAGCCAAAACAAAAGCCACTATAGCATGCACATGCACACACACAGACATTAGAAGAGGTACTATTAAGGACATTTACTTGATTCTGCCTCTAAACCTTGCAAAAACCTGTAAACATTTAAAACATGATTTGATGATTAATGACCATGTCGGATATTTGGATAGTCTCTCCAAAATATGCTCATGTCAGTTTTTGACTCGTTTCATTGTATTTGTGAGGATATTGTCACAAATTTGGCCCTCGCAAGTATATTTAAAGGGGTGCTGAATTGAGAAATCAACTTTCCCTTGAGCTTTTGATATATAAAAGGTGATGGTAATAAAATAATATCCAAAGTTTCAGAGCTGAAAACTTCCTTGTTAATCAAAGAAAAGCTTTTATAGACACCAGGCCCAGAAAACGCTCGTGTTTTCGCATCTTGACGTCATCGACTGACGAAACACCGCCTCTACAGAATAATAAGCACGTGTAATTCAGTAGCCCTGCCCACCGACTCATGGAGGTGTTCGGCTCACGCTAGCCAGCAGCAATAAACATGCCGAAGAAGAGAGCAAGATATTGTGGAAGAACACAGTCACAGCATAAGCTTCCTTCAGATCCTAATATTAGGAATGTGTGATACTTCATCTATATTTTTAATGAAGTTTCCGCTCGCTTCGGGAAGACATTATACGCGTGTGTTCATTTAATTTCACTGCGGAATCGTTTGTAAAGTCTTAGGTGCTGGATTTGCAGACACAATGTTGTGCCTTCTATATTGATCCGGCAGGAATGGTGCAACAAATCGACTTTTTTATATGTAATATTAGTCCCGGAGCTGTGTGTTTTCCAAGACGGGCTACCAAAGCATAATGGAGCCCATCGGCAGGCGGTGAATCTCAAATAGTGAAATAATATTCCTTTCTTGGTCTGTGCGCGGTTTGTGCTTCTATCCATCAATCGGGCGGGCCATGTAATACATAAATAATATGCCAATCAATCGCAGGCAGCGGGTGGATGACAAATACATCATTGTGTTTGTTTAATAAAGACGTTTACGAGCCCTGTGGTTGAAAGAATCATTCCGGTTGCCGCTTTTAAAATAATCCCTCCCTCATGTGAACTGAACTGACAGGGGAGCTGGAGCTCATTAAATATGCACATCTTATCCAATCCTAGCCATGGGCGTTTATTTCCAAGTCTCTAGTGCGGCACGCCCATCAAAACCCAGCATTGAGGAGAGAGCCTCAAAGCTAGTCTAGAAAATTGCCTATTATTTATTAGTTATGATGTTTTGGAATGTAAAAACCACACAAACGTCATTAGTTGACCTCAGACAACAGTATATATATATATATATATATATATATATATATATATATATATATATATATATATATATATATATATATATATATATATATATATATATATATATATATATATATATATATATATATATATATACTGTAACATTTTCATTCATTAAAATAGAATAAACATTTAACTGAAATAAAACATAACAAAATTAACTGGTTGCCAAGACAACATTTATTGTTTTCATTTATTGTTGACATACTAAAATTCTTAAAGAAACTAATAATAAAAACCATAGACATATATTTTTTTAATTAAGAAAATGACAAATGCAACAAAATTACAAAAACTTTAACTAAAATGAAATATACAAATAAAATCTAATTTGAAATATTAACATAAACTATAATAATATATTAATGATATTAAAATAATACTATCTATACACTAACACTATCTAACACTCTATCTATACTATCTATATTTATGTACACACACACACACACACACACACACACACACACACACACACACACACACACACACACACACACACACAATCGCTCTCTGGGTCTGCACCCAGCCATTCTGTTAATGTCTGTCGTCCAACGTCCCACAGTGCATCAGTGATGCGGCTGCCTACTAGTGTGGCCTAATGTTCAAGCGCCCACCACTTTACCTCCATAAATCTCTCTTTCTCTCTTACTTTTTATCTCTCCAATAGTGTGTCTTCTCTCTCATCCTCATTAGCCAACTCTAAAATATTCATTTGAACAGACACTGAGCATCATTAGTCCCTGTTAGAAGACATGATGTATAAGAGGAGGAAAAAGACTCAGACCTACAGGATCTCGAGGGAATTGGTCTTAATGAAAATGAAATCCTACTCAGGATTTTTTTTCTTTTATTCTGCTCAGCAATACACAGGCAATTTCATTGATGTATATACAGTATTTGTGTGTGTGTGTGTGTGTGTGTGTGTGTGTGTGTGTGTGTGTGTGTAGTTTGGATGACCTGGCCATCCATTTAGAACTACAGAAAGCACTTTGTTTCCTCTCTATCTCTCTAAATGTGCGTGTCTGTGTAGTTAAGCTGGCCTGTAGACGTGATAAGTACAGGACTGCTGGGTAATTACCTTCAACAGGAGAGGTGATAGGAAGCTAAACGTGTGTATGCGCATGATTGCATTAAACTGCGATGTAGATGGAGGGTCATGGGCACTTGTGGCTTCCCACCTGTGCTGGAGCTTGTCTTATTACCCGTCTGGTCTCATTTCATATCGTTCTAATCTCGAATGCACTTAGCGTGGCGCTTTCAAACAGAGAGGGCAAGGCCTATAGAGAGAGAGAATGTCTGCAACAATCTCCTGCAACTCTGTTCGTTTTTCCCTCTTTACCAGTCTCTCTCTAACAAACACAAACACACATATCAAGCTCCCAGAAGAGGCTGGGAACTTTTTTGTTGTTGATCTAGCTGACTTTTGATAGCAGCATTGAGTGGGTTCAGTTTAAACGTGTGTAAAAGGTAAGCTGTCCCTGAGGGCCTATGTACCATTCATTCAGGTGTAAAACCCCTTCAATCTCATTCCCTGAAGACCTGCAGTATTTAAATCTTGCATACACAGGGAAGCGTCACGATTATGTGAAGGTTTTTAAAAACAAAAGCTCTGTAACAGCAATTCTAATGGCATTGATTTAATGCTAAGGAATTTTTCACCCAAAGAATATCAACCAGCTTCTCAGAACCGACGCACCTTTTCGGTGACTTGAGAGCTGATGGTTGAGATAACAGACCACACTGCTAAACAAACCGCCAGCATTAATGAATATGTTATACTTTACAATAAGGGCAGAGGAAATTTCGAGGAGAAGTTATAGAACAGATAACAGTCTTAATAGATATATTTACAATTATATAAAACAGAAACAAAGCACAAACATTTGCTTGAACAGCTGCAACAGCAGCGCATTGAAAAATTATTTATTTACCTTCAACTCCCTTTGCATAAGACAGTCCTTCCTCCCCGTGTCTCCCCAACAATTTCCATTCAGAAATTAATAGTTTTATTTAGCAAGCATTGCATTAAAAGGATCAAAAGTGGCAGTAAAGATGCTGTTTATTTAAACATGTCAAAGTTTCCATGAAAATACTATGCAGCACACAACCATTTTCAACAATGACTGTTTACATGGACAGCAGTAATCTAATTATTTACCTTATTCTGAATAAGAAAATGTTTTGATTAATGTGTTACAAGAGTTGCTTTTAGAATATTCCGTTCATGTTCCAGTTTTACATGTTATAAAACATAGATTGATTAAAGCCCCCCCCCCCCCCCCCCCCCCCCCCCCCATATCCCCCTGAGACAACAGATTTATGCATTTTATTTCTGGAAAAATTCCAATTTGCCAAAAATAGCCAATATTTGGCCAAAGGCTAAAGACTACAGCCAGCAGAGGGAGCCATTTCCTCATGTTTTAAACCTGCGCATGGAGGATGGAGCTCACACTCAGAGCTCAGCTCACACTCAGAGCTCAGCTCGCAGCTACAGGCACTCATTTAAACGGAGCTATGGTGAGCAATGTAAGTCTTTAAACTTCTCAAATTAATTTCTATGAAAGTCAAGCTTGCAAAGGCATGAACTGTAACGCGCCAGACTGAACTCGCGTTGTGAATGTATGCCGCGAGTGAAGCGATTACCTCAGCTCGCGTCACGAGAGCTCATCAGCTCATCAGTCAGTGCTCAGTGCTGTGATACTCGCGCGGTGACTCACTCATTATATTGAACAGACACGTTCAGTTTTTAATTTTTGTGTCTTCTCTAACTCAGTCACAGTAATCAAGTTGGTGGCTTTGGGAATGGCCTCACAGGGCAGCGAAGCATTCTGGGAATTGTAGTCTTTCATCCCCATGAGAAAAAAATACATTTTCTGTCTTTTCTCAGTCTAGAAGGCACCAAATTCAAAAATAATTTCACATTTCTACTACATTAATGACCCAGTTTAAATACAGATTCATCTTCCCAGCGCTGAAGTACTCCTTTAATGGCAATTCATTACGTCCCCATGCCACGATACGCTGTCCAACGTCATAGCATGACTTTGGCTGGTCTGAAATTCAATGGGTCAGGAAACCTGCTGTAATTTTAACTGCAAGTGTCGCTGTTGGCCACTGTTACTTTATAAAAAAACGAGTGATTTTTATACTTTTTAATGTATTTTTTATATTTGTTGTTTTATTTTTGTAATATATATTTTTATATATTGAGAGAAATGAGAGAAACTGCCTCATTGTCTCCTTCTTGACAGCATACATTCCGAATAATAGCTTTGATTAATGAAAAAAAAGGTTTAAAAATCGTGATTGTTTGGATTGTTTTTTCCTGCCGTCGCCACAGGCGTTCACTGAATGCTCCATATGTCTAGCGAGTCTAGAGGTTTCTGAACACTGTTGTAAGCTGACAGTTTGGCCACAATTATTAATATGGGATTACAGATACAAAATTATTGTACTTACTTTTACAATGAGCAGAATAATTACAACAAAATAAAAAAGATCTATAGAGGAGACAAGTGTCAGAATGAGCAGCCAACAAGACATGCCACCCATAGCAATGTGTTATGGCAACATTTCAGACTGACAGATATGTAAAAGATAAACGGGAATTTTCTAACTTTTGAACACTTTACTAGTTTTTACACATTTTTATATTAATTATAATTCATATTCTGTTTTATTAGCCACAATATTATTGATGATTGTTGAAAGGGGCACTTTTGATGAATTTTCACTGGGACTCATAAGGAGTCCCCAAAGCCCTCCCCTCTGCACTTAAAGTTAATAGTTAGATTATGGTGTGTACATGTCTGTAATGCACTCCGATAATGCGATTAAAATAGGAATACTCCTACATACTCTTTTAATTCGATTTGCGTTTGCTTCGAGTATGAATTTATCCGGATTTAGGTAATTACAAATGAATCTTAATCAAAGTATTGTCTTTATCAGGTTAGTATTTTTGTGGAGTATTGTTGTCCATGTAAACAAACTCACTGATATTAATAAATGCTTTCAAATCAGTATATTAGAATGATTTCTGAAGAATTATGTGACTCTGAAAAGTCATGGCTGCTGAACATTTTGATTGGGCTTTGGCACTATCACCAGCACCCTGTGGGTCGCAAAAAGGGATAATAGGCACAGATTGCGCAGATTGACAACCTTTCTTCCACTCCAATTACAAAAAATAGAATTTGATTTTTGTGGCATTTGTTTTGAACAGACAGAACAGCAGGCTCAATTTGGTGTGAAGCCTGAAGTGGTGTGAGAGGAAAAACATACATAATCAAATCAATATAGGCTAAGAACATGTGTGCAGTAAAGCTTGCAGGAAACACACAGATTCCGTCCCTGCTGTTGAGAGCCAGAGAGAGAAGTCAAGAGACAGTTAATAAAGGTGCATAGGCACTCTGGGACAATCTCAAGTCAAAAGCATCCCGTCTGCTTATATTTTCCCATTCAGAGGGCCTAAAGGAACATCTTGACCCCTTGATCAATTTCTGCTAAACATGCGCCCTGGCGGTTAACCTAAAAAAAGGACAAAAAAAATCATGTTCTATAAAACCTGCAAAAAAGACAGGCCTGGCTGCCAAAAGAAAACAGCCTTTGCTTGTATCGCACACACACAAAAAAATGGTAGAAACACAACTTGATGCCAAATCTGAATGGCAAATAAATTAAAGAAGCATTTTCTTTCCACTCTGGACAAACCATCAGGAGTTTACACTGAAATCTCAATTTTAATAATTTCTTGTATTGATGAACTGATATTCTTAAACCCCATAGTCTATGCTGTTTTCAGTTGATGCAAGAACAAAATTTCATTAAAATGTCACTTATTTGTAGTGTGCCTTTCATCCGATAAATCGCAATAAGCTTTGTGCTTTGTTGGTTTTGAAATTAAACAAATTCTGTCACATTTTATTACGAAATTCAAACAATAAATGCAGTTTTGGCTCTTTTTAATATGGTGTGACAGATTGCTGAAGCGAGGCAGCAGCTTTACTACTAGTTATAGGACTGAAATAAACATGAATGAACATCAGAAGAAATGCTGAAATATTCAGTAGAACTTTTCCTAGAGAAAAATTGCCATGTACTGTGCCTGATATGTATCCAACTGAAATGAATCGATAACGAATTAATCACAAGCTTGTGAATCGAAATTGAATCGAATCTAATACCCAGCCCTGTAAGTTTTAAAGGGGGGGTGAAACACTCAGTTTCAGTCAATCTCATGTCAATCTTGAGTACCTAAGAGTAGTATTGCATCCTTCATATCTCTAAAGTCTTTAGTTTTATTATATTTATAAAAGAAAGATAGGTTGTACCGAGTCTTTCCGGAAAAAAACGAGCGGCTGGAGGCGTATCGAGTGGGCGGAGGTAAAGAATGTCGAGTACGCACAAAGCGGTGACGTCCTCAAGTGTGGAGAAGAAAACGCTACACTAAATCAGATTCAGCTAATACAGATATGATCCAGAATCAGAACCGGAGGCTGAAATAAACTGAACAGGAGAAACAGCAACATCAGGACGTCCGTCTCTGTGGTATGTACTGTATTTAGTGGCCTGTCAACATTTGTGTGTCTTTACTCGCAGTTTATGAGGACATGATTCGGTTTATGGACTATTGTATGCGACTAAACCTTAGCAGTAGCAAGCAAAACGGTTCTGCACATCAGACTAGTGTAACGTTATATATAGAACAACAATGGAGTAACCGTTAGCGCATTTGAATGACGAAGCACGCTTTGTGAGAACGTCCCGGTTTATGTTTGGGTGGTTTTACAATAAACAAACTGACACCTATAGTGGTCAGCTAAACAAATATATTTAAACACACAATAGATCGCATGCTCCATTGATAAATTAACTAACGTTATACACGACCGTGTCGTTTACTGATGTTTACTTACGCGACGATAGCCAACAGCACAGACATTTGAAGCAGTTTTACTCACCGCCTGCTTCCAAAGCAGGACCGAACCTTTATCGTCACCACTCCAACAAAAACACACTTCTTTGGTGACTGTTAATTTTGTGAAGTCCTGACAGCAGTGACCGTGGAGATCCACTTTTGCGACGCGACTGAAGCGTGATGTTGTGCCGCTTCCCGTCATTTCTGCGTTCAAATCGTTTCAAATGCAGCGCTGCCTTCCCGGAATGCTGTGCTGAAGCGTTGAAGTCGCTTGACGTCACCCATAGGAATAAATTGAAGCGCGGTGCTACAGACGTGTTGCACGGACGAGTGGATCTGCACCTTGAGAGCAGTGTTTATGGGCGTGCATTTGCTCTTTCGCCTCAGTCACGCGCACGTGCACCCTACCGGGAGTCCGTATGGCCCATACAAAGACCTTCTTTAGTTTTTGAAACTTTGTCTATGTTTAGGATGGGAATCCAAGTCTTTAACAGTGTAAAAAGCTCAGTATGCATGAAACAGCATTTCACCCCCCCCTTTAAGGTTTGCTGGTTTTATATGGTTGAAGCTGGATCTGCAGTTGAGGTACTGTAGTTGTTTGTCCTGCTGATAAGTGCTTACTAGTTCTTGTCAAAGTTGACATGGACAACCTCAAAATGCCCATTAAATGAGTGGCAAGAGATTGCCAACGATTTCCCCCCAAAACAGTTGGCAAAGCAAATTCTTGTTAAGCTAAGCAAAAATGTTGCATAGCTGAATAAATTATGCTCTTGCTATTCAATGTTTAGCCAATGTAACAGTACAGAAGTAATTTTCTTTAATGCACAGTGTAACCCATCTGACACTACAGATTTTACTTGCCTTTTGCAAAAAGTACTCCTTTAATACCATTTTTACAGTCGGACTTTTCTTATTGTAATGCAAAATGCATGCAAAAATGTCAACTGATATGTTGGATGTAAAATTGAGTGATAGGGTTTTAGAGTAAATTATGAACTAATGATTATATTGGTATACTGTTGGTGTGAATAGGCCTTATTCATGTAGCTCTGAGAGGCTCAAGTGTGTCTAACTGTAAGTTTGAGCTGGTGTTTGTATCTGTTTTAGAGCTGAGGAATGAAGGATCTTAGCAGCAAGACTCTCTTTTCTGCGCACACAGTGCAGAAGGGTCTGAGAGTGTGTATGCGTAGGTCTGTGTACTTGGGAGGAGAAGGTCAAGATAACGCAGATGTTTTAAGAGCTCTGCAACCACTATCTGATCCTGACTAAAGCCCTGTGATCCCCAGTATCTCTCTTCTCTCCTCCCCCTCTCTCTCTCTCTCTCTCTCTCTCTCTCTCTCTCTCTCTCTCTCTCTCTCTCTCTCTCTCTCTCTCTCTCTCTCTCTCTCTCTCTCTCTCTCTCTAGTATCTCTGGCGGTTTCTTCTCTCACTGACCCTCTGTCCTCCTCTCTTTGTTTCCCCCTCTCACACACTAACATACAGAGTCACAGAGTTTTGTTTACACTTGCACTGCAATATACGTATGCATGAAAAATGACAAAAATCTAAACATGCATACAAGATTGTAATTATCAAATATATTGAATAAGAAAATGTTTTATATATATTTTTCAGAATATAAATTGATTTCTATTAGTTTTTTTTCTAGCATTGGCATATTTATAAGGATTATTGATGTTAATTTTATTTATAAACTAAACGATATATAGATTAGGATATAGATATATATATATATATATATATATATATATATATATATATATATATATATATATATATATATATATATATATATATACATACATATATATATATTAGGTCTGTCAAGCGATTAAAATTTTAATCCAATTAATTACATACTCTGTGATTAATTAAAGGGCTGATGAATTGAGAAATCAACTTTCCCTTGAGCTTTTGATATATAAAAGGTCATGGTAATATAAGATTATCCTGTAAGTTTCAGAGCTGAAAACTTCCTTGTTAGTCAAAGAAAAGCTTTTATAGACACTAGGGCTGTCAAAATTGCTCAAAAATTACGTTCGAATATTCCCTCTAAAACAAACACGAATATTCAAACTATTCGAACATCTGGTGCGGATTTTGTCAATGACGCGCATTACGTCAATAACAGGACAAATTAATACAAAGAGACATATCTATCAACGTATTACTTACAGAAGAAAAGTAAATTATACTACTCTCTCTCTCTCTCTCTCTCTCTCTCTCTCTCTCTCTCTCTCTCTCTCTCTCTCTCTCTCTCTCTCTCTCTCTCTTCCAAATATAGCAGGCTTCATTCAATGATTGAAACAAATATTATTAATATTAATTGAAGTTTTACAGCTATATTGAACACTCCGAGCGAGCTGAGCTGTGCTAAACATGGAACTTTTCCTTGACATGAAACGGTAAATAATCACACCAGTGAAAGTAGTGCATTTATCCTTTATTCATGCAATCTCTCTTCAGTGAGTACAGTAACCTACAATTTAGTGTTTCTGGTATGCTAACTTGTGTATGCTGGTATGCTATGCACTTTCTGCCATCTTCACTGCAAGACGCGTCCACTTTCAGCAGTGACTCCTATGACCTGTCCCTGAACCCCCATGCACGCGCTCACTCACAAAGCAGACAGCCACGCCTCTACTACCGCAGGGTTTTTTCCAGGTTTTTTTATATATATTTTTTAATTTGAATATAAATTTTCTTTGAAAGTTTTTTGAAATTCCAAAAAAAATTGTTTTTTTTGAAATTCGTTTTTTAAAAACTATTCAAATATATATTCGAATTTAGAATATTCGTTGACAGCCCTAATAGACACCAGGCTCAGCAAACGGTCCTGTGGTTCATACTGATGTCATATTACTGATGTATATATAATGTGTATGTAATATTGTTTTTAAGCAAGTGGCTGGTAAAACCATTGAGTGGCTGGTAGATTATATATTAATATACAAAAAATACATATAATACATTTTACAGATGGTGATACTGAATATTTTTTATTTATTTATGAAAAATATACAGTATAATTTATTTATTATATTTATTTATGTATACGGTTAATTGAGGTTTATTTTATTAATTATTAATTTTATTATTTTATTATTTTATTAATTTATTAATACCATATTTTTGGTACATTTATACAAGAAGTGTTCATATAGTTTCTTCCTCTCCCTCTTTTTTCCCTTCCACATACTAACAGTTATTTTTTAAGGTTGTACATCGCAAGAAATAGATATTTTATCTTGTTTTATAGTATAACCCCCCCTTAAACATTCTTATAGTAAAATAAATACTATATAATGAAATTTATATTTGAATAAAAGATAATACAATGTATTTATCATTTTAAACCTCACTATATTTTATTATATTTATGCTAAAAACAAGATGGATATACTGATATTTATTTTTTTATGGAAAACTAAACACTGACAATGATTCACTGTATAGCCTAGCACAAAGGTGTCTAATTATTTCAAGACATTTGACTAATTATTACTGATTATTTAATTTGTTAAATATTGAATTTACTTATTACTGCTTTTAAACGAATTGTTGTGAAACCAGAAACCTTTTAGTTACATATACAAAATTGTGATTGTCAGTCAAACGATATTTGGATATTTATCTATAATAAATCTTGTGAAACCAAACAATAACATGAAGTTAGGACTAAAAAAAAAAAACGACACTATTCATATAATTTAAATTATTTCTCAGTAATGATTCTCAGTCTACTAAACTGAATCTGTCTGCCTAGATTTCTGTCCATCTCTGTCTATCAATCTGACTGTTTTGCATGTCATACTGGTTAGCAGATTTGAGTCTATTTATTGCATGTGGCAGGACCATTCATCGAGAGAGAGAGAGACAGCCATCACATCCATCAGTGTGACGATCAGAGCCTAGAAGAGTAGTAGTCTGCGCATGCAAGCTCCTGTCGGTCCCCTTGTTTATCAGAGAGTGCGATGACAGCAGAGATTCTGTGGTTTGACTAATCCTGTCAGGAGATCCTTAACTAGTCGGAAATGAAAATAAATCACAGGAGGCTGCCAGCACTTTTCGGCTCCTGTTTAACCTTAGCTTAAGTCCGGCTCTGGATTAAACTTAAAAACGTTCTTGTTCTTCCTGCGCTAAACCTTTGACTGTTTGAAAAAGGGCTGTGTAACTTGTCTTACTACCTCAGTGCACTCCTGTGAGCTCCTGAGCGTTATGAAGGTGTGTGTGTGTGTGGAAAGTGAATGAATCTGTTCTGGTCATCCCTTTCTTCTCCAGCCACGCTCCGTCACTCTGTACAATGAAATTTCACCCCTCTTCTAAGTGTGAGGGCACAGGTAGCAGATCTAAATCTGTGTGAGCGTCAGGTTGCTGTGAGTCCCAAGAAGGCTGCTGTGGGCCAGAGCGTTTGAGTTCCATGATTTGGCCTGGAGTGAGGAGCACTTTTTGCTTTTCTTAGTATCTGTGTTTTTTCTCCACCTAGAATCATTCTGATAATGCTTTATCACAACCATAAGACATATGAACACAGGGGTTTTAAAACTGGGGTCCTTCAGGGGGCCCAATTATTATTATTATTATTTTAATTAAATAAATAAAATGTATTAAATAAATAAAACGATTACAAGTTTTATTATATATTATATATTTTTAATTAAATAAATAAAATGTATTAAAAAATTAATTTATTAAAATTGTATATATGTTGTAACACTCGTAGATAAGGGAAGGAAGGAGGCTGGAACCGGCGAACATTTAAATGACTTAAATTAATAAACAAAACGAAAGTAACACGGGCAGCCCCTCACAGACGACTGGCCTTACACACATAATACAACATAAACAAAACCATGACATTAAGTCCAGGCCTGGTCCTCTCTCCCTTCACTGGTGTCACTCGTCCTTATATGCCTCATGAGAGGACTCGCTCGCTCGCTCCTCCCACGTCTCTCACTCGTCTACCTCTTTATATATATATATGGGCTGTCAATCGATTAAAATATTTAATCGCGATTAATCGCATGATTGTCATAAGTTAACCGGTGATTAATCGCAACTCAATTGCAAATAGCAGTTATAAATGTTTCTTAAATTAAGTTTAAATTATGTTTTAACACTCTAATCAGCATGGGTATGGACAAATATGCAAATATACGTTTATTATTAGTGAAACCATACTTATTCAATAATAATGTTTATCAAAGAACTTGTTCATGTGTATTAAGCAACCCGATCACACATAAATGTGTATAAATAGTACGAGTGTGCAATGTCGTGGAATGTATACGCCAAAACTCATTTTGGCATGCATATGATATGCTGTTTTTCGCGTGCATATGATACGCACTTTATGGCGTATATATGACACACTCTTGGGTAGGTTTAGGGTGATGGGGTGGGGGGTTCGTATGTATAATACGCCATAAAGTGCGTGTCATATGCACGCGAAAAACAGCGTGCCATAGACACGCCAAAATGAGTTTTGGTGTATACATTCCACGACATTGCACACTCTTACTATTTATACGCATTTTTGTGAGAATACCCTGATATTAAGCCTAAGCTTAACATTTCAGAATAAGCAGTGATTTCTCTCATTTTAAGAATATAAATGAAGGTAGTTTTAACACTGGCAGATTAGTTCAGAACAGGACACAGATCGTATGAAAAATTGGTAATGTGAAAGCTGTCATGTGGACCTGAGAACGCACCGGTACCACACCATACCTGGTGCCGAACTGTGTATAACAGCTCATATTGTATAAAAAAAGTAATATGATTGTAATATTTTCCAGAAAATATTTTAATACATCTTTGACTTTGGTACATTGACAAATCAATTTTACAATAATCTTAATATTTTTCACCAGCCATATAAGTGCTTGCACATCAAATTATAAAGAAAAACTTTGTTTCAAAAGTTAGGGGACTGTAAGATTTTTTATTTATTTTATTTATGGAAAAGTAAATATATGGTCACCAAATGACCATTTATTTATTCACAAATACCCAGGGTGTGAATCATAACCGGTCTCAATTCAGTTTGATTATGATTATCATGTCAACAAGTCGATATCACAATGCGTTGTAGTCTCAATTTTCAATAGTCAATGAATACAAGCACAATGTAACAAGTTTGTTGTTATGGGAAGGAGGAGGCACGTTCAAATTAAAATACTTAAATACTTTAATAAATAAACATAAACTGAATGTAAAAAACACACCTAATACATATCCAAATACAATGTAAAATCCAGCCACACAGTCAGATAAATGAGCTCCCTTTTTATTTTATCTGCTCCAAGAAAGTAAGTTTCCTGAATGTAGTGAACATTAAACACAACTTAAGTCTGAACACCGCAGAGAACAGGAGCATTTACTAACAAACACTAGTAAACACTAATAGTGCAAGACAACAAGTTGTGCACTTAAGTCAGAGAAATTTCAGTAGGCTATAATCGATTATGGTCTATGACTGCATCGATGCAGAGTCGTCCACGTCCACATCACGATACAACGCGATGAATTTCTACACCTCTAACAAATACCGTGAAATGTTATTACAGTTTAAAATAACTGTTTTCTATTTAACTATATGTTAGATTTAATTGATTCCTTTGGTGGCAAAGCTGAATTTTCTAAAGAAATGACTGTTGTGCCAGTCACATGCTCTGCTCTGGATGCTGGTACCGAGGTTTATGTACCTGTCTACAAGTATGAATGCCCTTCCTCTTTGTAACAGCTTTAATGAATGGCAAGGTTTCTGTCTGACAACTTGCTTGTGATGTCCTACTCTAAGGACAGTCATCAAACCTGCTCTGACCTTGAGAGAATATTAGCAGCTGAAACTCAGGATTTGAAAGAGAGATACATATCTGCATTTGCGTTTGTTTTGACGGGACAATGTTAGAGGAAGAAGAGGTGATATTTAAACGGTGCTGTTTTGCTGTCATAGTCAAGGTAAATCTTCCGGCTCAAGATCCCAAATTAACTTCCCCCCAGGTGGTTTGAGACAGCAGGGAGAATGAACCAGTTATTTTTTGTAGGCAACAAATAGCGTCGCATTTGCGGAGTTGAATAGATTCACAAATGTCAGCGTGTCAGTAGCTATTGTTTCATTTTATTACAAATTAACTGAGCAGAAATGTAGAAAAACCCAACAAAGAGTATTTGTAATTGTAGATCATATAGAGATTAAAAAGAAAAGTTAAAACCTGTGCTTCAGCATTGCGCCCTTGCAGGGCAATAACTGTAGCTCATAGTAACTCCAGCAGAACAGTCCGTGTGGTTGGTGTACTTTAAGTTGCTTTGGATAAATCATCTCTCTAAATGAGATATAGCAACAGATAACATCCAATAAAAACCCATATTGATGTAGGAGGCTTCAGAAGAAGGCTGCGTTGCTTGGGGGAGTTTTTGGCAGATATGAATGAATAAGATCACAATAAGAACCTCTAGAGGGAAACTTCAATAAGGAGAAACAAACAAAATCAAAGTGCCTGTGTAATTACAGTCAGGAAAGTCAGAAAGCTTTTAGAAGATCACTGAACATCAATATACATGTCAACTTTTATCACTGCCTCATGCAAGAAGATAGAACTGAGTGATTATGCCCTGCTTTTATGCACTGTTTTCCACTGTTTAATACCATGGTTCACATAAACATCAAGGGTTTTTTATACAATGTAGGATGAAATGTTCCTACTGTAAGGCTAAAACTTACCAACAATGGTCACCATGAGGAAAATGGACCAATAAACATACAAATAATGCTTCAGTTAAAATGTAAAATGCAGGAAGATTTCTGTGTTCGTTTAGGGGTAGAGGTTAACGTTAGACAGTTAGAGGATATAAAATATCATTTGTTTAGTTTAAAACAAAAGAGGTCAATGCAAAGTACCCAACATTACAATATAACAGCCGGTGTGAGATTTAGAACAACCCTTCCTTGCTTTTTTTCTCAGCAGTGAATCCCAATGAATATATTTACAAATACAAAGTTATTCTGAAGGATTTCTCTTGGCTGTGATTAATCAGTCATGCGTGACTGTACTACTCTAAGTGTGTGTGTGTGTGTGTGTGTGTGTGTGTGTGTGTGTGTGTGTGTGTGTGTGTGTGTGTGTGTGTGTGTGTGTGTGTGAAAAGTGTAATGACGATTGTGGCCTTACGCTTGTATGTATTATTAAACTGGTTGTATGGTGTAGAATTTTCCATTAAAAGAAAAGCATGATATAATTGTCCCACTTTGCCCTTTATTTCAAACGTGGCTTAATTGCAATAATTGCAGGATTACTTGATACTTGTCACTTCTTCACTTCCTCCAAATACTGCCTTTAGACTATATATGGTCACAGACAATGCAAAGTTTTAAGAGCAAAAATCTATTTTTTTTCTTCATTTCTTTTTAGTGTAATAGTTATCAGCCCGAATGACAAAAATAAAAAAAATACATCTGTTTTTTTAAAAACATTTTAATAAACCTTTATTAATGTACAGTTTGAAACTCACTCAAATTTGATTTTTGGATATGCATTTCTATCTCAACAAAAATATCAGATTTCCCCATTTGAGACTTAGCGGTTAGCAATATAACATCATTCTCAAAGTACAGTAGTGTCTACACTCCAAGAAAAGTTCTTATTAATACAGCGCAATATATTATGTTAATATGAAGGAGTTTTCCGTATAGATTTTTCCATCAGGTTTTGACACATTGCATTGTGTTGTTTTAGGGTTAAAGAAAGTGGTTAATGTCCAGGCAGAAAATTAAGTCATCACTGCAGCAATCAGTGTTGATTGGATATTTGATATTAACTATGCTCTCTGTTGAATTTTGTTGTCACGTGAGTATTTGAATGCACAGAATAAGATTAAGATGAAGCAGCAACTGCAGTGAATTTAGCTGCAGTGTTTATCTGGCCTGTTCCAAACTCTCCTGTGCTGAATCTTCTGACCTCACTGAACAAGAAAATGTCCTTCATCTCAATGGAGAAAAGCCATAGTCAGTACTCCTGTTTCTCTTGTATAGTTCTGGTCAGGTGTGACTTTCCAATTTTTGACTGTATGGACTGGTCTGTAAAGAAGGATTTTGCCCTTTGTATTATACTTTTATTAATATGCAAATATTTTTGCTGAGAAAAAAATAATTTGAATAAAATTTTAATTTCGAATTTTGCACAATAATTTCCCCCTTCATTAACAGTTTTTCACAAAGACATGAATAGATTTGATCTTTTAATGTGATGATACTTGCAGATCTGCAATACCAGTATATGCTAATACCCGGCTGCTTTTAAAGCATTTTTAAACACTTCGATAAGACATTGCACAGCGTAGACATTAATCATTAATTATAATGCGAGTACCTTAACTGTGTTACTAACTGTACTGCTTTATAGATTTACAGATTTTTAAATATAAAATAGTTGTTTTATATATTGTTTTATTTAATAGTTTTAAATATAAAATATAAAATGATGTGTCCGTACACTGACTTTTTTATTTCATGAATAAATTGGATAAGATAAAGTGCCCCTATTATGCTATTTTATAGTTTCCTAATTTAGTTTTGGAGGTCTCCAACAACAGGTTTACATTTATCAAAGTTCAAAAAACTGTTTCATTTTCTCATAACATACATTGCACATCACCACAGTGTTCAATGATTCTTAAACGACTCAATGGATGATTCAGTCTCTCTAAGGCATGCAGATTGGATATGACATTTGAACGTGTAAGCAGAACGTTGTTAATATATCCGATAATAAATCAGAAATGTGCATTTGCGTCTGCCATGTAAGCGGTCAAATCCGATATTCTCCAGTAAATGCGAGTCGTACGTCATTGAAAAAGGGACGGAGGCGATTGACGTCAACTCAGGTGGACACGAACTGCGATCAACGGCTCTCCTCTTTTTCTCCGCCTTACGAGAGAAATGTTTTGCTGACCTTTGATCAGGGTTGGAGCATCACATCACAACAAAAACGGCTTGGGACTCGTTTGAAAAAAATTGTTTACTTTTGAGAGACAAAAACTTTATATACAGTGCACTTTCAGATTCAAAACTTTGCAGGATGTTCTCATTTACTATGTCAACTATGTTACACACTACATCAAAGGTAATTTTTTGGGATTTATTTTGAATGTATTGTCAGTAGGCTTGGGTACCCAATTCAGTACTATTAATGGCACAGACCAAATTACATCTACACTCCAGAGTATCGATGCGCATCAAATCATCCATCATTAGACCATTTTTGACTCCGGAGTGAACAGAACATTGTACTGTGCCTCCCATCAATACCAATACATTTTGTGCTTTGTAATTTTTTGATATGAAAAAAGTTTCAGATTTTAAATTCCGTCCATTTTATTACAAAATGTAATAATAAATACCATTTTGGCACTCTTTCTTTAGTATGTGTGACCGGTTGCTGTTGCCACCTCAGATCAAGTAAAGGAGCAGCAGCCCGAAGTGCACACAAACAGATCATTTCTTCCAATTTACTACTAGCTACAGCGCAAAATAAATATGAATGAATATCAAAAGGTATGCTATGATACAGTACAACTTGACAAAATCCATATCATGTCTCATGTAATTGGTGAATCAGTGTTTCAACTGAGGAAAGGTGTCAATAAAACAGCTTGTAAACAATGTCATGTAATCCTACATCATAAAAGCCATTTCATTGACCATAAACTCGTTAGTCAGCAAGAGAAATGTACTCTAAATAGGAACATTTATATATGCTTTATATAATATGATTTATATATTTATATATGCTAAATATATGCGCCATATTACATATTATTTATATATATATATATATATATATATATATACACACACACACACACACACACACACACACACGTCTATATTACCAAGAGGGGACTATCACTCTACACTATCCAAGAGGGGACCTGTGTTTCTAGTCATTTTGAAGAAACAAAAATCACATACAAAATTTTCTTTTAAGGTCCTTATTCATAATATAACTTCAAATAAGCATTTTTTTATTTTTTTAAAAATATGCCAAGAGGGGACCTGAACGATGTCTACCTATCCAACAGGGGACCTCCATAGACTCTAATGGAGCTGTGTGTGTTTGTGTGTGACCGATGTCTACCTATCCAACAGGGGACCTCCATTAGTCTGCAGTGGAGCTGTGTGTGAATGTGAAGTGAGCTGGCAGTCAAGTCTGTCTTCATTTTATATATATATATATATATATATATATATATATATATATGCATTTGGCATATATATATATATATATATATATATATGCCATCTCCACCATTACATGTCTTTACAAATAAATAACATAAATGCAGTTAAGCTTCGTACAGACTATATAATGTGTCAAGTAATAATATGTCTTTTTATAATAACTGTGTTCTTTTGAATGTACTGAGAAGTATTTATTTGTAACCTAAAATATACTTTAATACTTTAATTTATTTTTAAATATATTTATAACACAGTCGCAATAAAGTTACAAGATGTAACATCAAGTAACACACTACACTTAGTTAGTCCACAAGTCTTCTTGTGCTTTAGTATGTTAGTCAACACATTAAAATAAGTTAACTTGTTTACACAGGCATCTGGTATCACAATAGGCACACACACACACACACAAACACAATATACCTTAGACATAATACCTAATACATTACAGAAAAGTCATTTCTCTAAGAAATTCATTCTCTGTTGTGTCTTCATAATTACAGTATATGATCAGTCCACATCTCTCATTTAAGATTATTGTCAGGTACACCAATGTATTTACATTATTGAATATTACAGGTCATTATTGAATAGTGATTACGTTACACACACACTGACTCAGGTCCCCTGTTAGATAGTAAATCACGACGCCTGTGTGTTTGCTGTGACATTTCTTATCATCACAAACACACTGTAAAGATTTAGAGTTTTTACAGCAATACCTGAGTTTAAAGGGTTAAATCAAGCAGAAATAGCTCTCTAATGTATTAATTGCAGGTCATTATTGAATAGTGATTATGTTACACACACACTGACTCAGGTCCCCTGTTTGATAGTAAATCACGACACCTGTGTGTTTGCTGTGACATTTCTTATCATCACAAACACACTGTAAAGATTTAGAGTTTTTACAGCAATACCTGAGTTTAAAGGGTTAAATCAAGCAGAAATAGCTCTCTAATGTATTAATTGCCGGACATTATTGAATAGTGATTATGTTACACACACACACTGACTCAGGTCCCCTGTTAGATAGTAAATCACGACGCCTGTGTGTTTGCTGTGACATTTCTTATCATCACAAACACACTGCTAAGATTTAGAGTTTTTACAGCAATACCTGAGTTTAAAGGGTTAAATCAAGCAGAAATAGCTCTCTAATGTATTAATTGCAGGTTATTATTGAATAGTGACTACGTTACACACACACACTGACTCAGGTCCCCTGTTAGATAGTAAATCACGACGCCTGTGTGTTTGCTGTGACATTTCTTATCATCACAAACACAATGTAAAGATTTAGAGTTTTTACAGCAATACCTGAGTTTAAAGGGTTAAATCAAGCAGAAATAGCTTTCTAATGTATTAATTGCAGGTCATTATTGAATAGTGATTATGTTACACACACACACTGACTCAGGTCCCCTGTTAGATAGTAAATCACGACGCCTGTGTGTTTGCTGTGACATTTCTTATCATCACAAACACACTGCAAAGATTTAGAGTTTTTACAGCAATACCTGAGTTTTAAATAGCTCTCTAATGTATTAATTGCCGGACATTATTGAATAGTGATTACGTTACACACACACTGACTCAGGTCCCCTGTTAGATAGTAAATCACGACGCCTGTGTGTTTGCTGTGACATTTCTTATCATCACAAACACACTGTAAAGATTTAGAGTTTTTACAGCAATACCTGAGTTTAAAGAGTTAAATCAAGCAGAAATAGCTCTCTAATGTATTAATTGCAGGTCATTATTGAATAGTGATTACGTTACACACACACTGACTCAGGTCCCCTGTTAGATAGTAAATCACGATGCCTGTGTGTTTGCTGTGACATTTCTTATCATCACAAACACACTGTAAAGATTTAGAGTTTTTACAGCAATACCTGAGTTTAAAGAGTTAAATCAAGCAGAGATAGCTCTCTAATGTATTAATTGCAGGTCATTATTGAATAGTGATTACGTTACACACACACTGACTCAGGTCCCCTGTTAGATAGTAAATCACGACGCCTGTGTGTTTGCTGTGACATTTCTTATCATCACAAACACACTGTAAAGATTTAGAGTTTTTACAGCAATACCTGAGTTTAAAGAGTTAAATCAAGCAGAGATAGCTCTCTAATGTATACATGGCAGGTCATTATTGAATAGTGATTACGTTACACACACACACTGACTCAGGTCCCCTGTTAGATAGTAAATCACGACACCTGTGTGTTTGCTGTGACATTTCTTATCATCACAAACACACTGTAAAGATTTAGAGTTTTTACAGCAATACCTGAGTTTAAAGAGTTAAATCAAGCAGAAATAGCTCTCTAATGCATTAATTGCAGGTCATTATTGAATAGTGATTACGTTACACACAAACTGACTCAGGTCCCCTGTTAGATAGTAAATCACGACGCCTGTGTGTTTGCTGTGACATTTCTTATCATCATAAACACACTGTAAAGATTTAGAGTTTTTACAGCAATACCTGAGTTTAAAGGGTTAAATCAAGCAGAAATAGCTCTCTAATGTATTAATTGCAGGTCATTATTGAATAGTGATTACATTACACACACACTGACTCAGGTCCCCTGTTAGATAGTAAATCACGACGCCTGTGTGTTTGCTGTGACATTTCTTATCATCATAAACACACTGTAAAGATTTAGAGTTTTTACAGCAATACCTGAGTTTAAAGGGTTAAATCAAGCAGAAATAGCTCTCTAATGTATTAATTGCAGGTCATTATTGAATAGTGATTATGTTACACACACACACTGACTCAGGTCCCCTGTTAGATAGTAAATCACGACGCCTGTGTGTTTGCTGTGACATTTCTTATCATCATAAACACACTGTAAAGATTTAGAGTTTTTACAGCAATACCTGAGTTTAAAGGGTTAAATCAAGCAGAAATAGCTCTCTAATGTATTAATTGCAGGTCATTATTGAATAGTGATTATGTTACACACACACACTGACTCAGGTCCCCTGTTAGATAGTAAATCACGACACCTGTGTGTTTGCTGTGACATTTCTTATCATCATAAACACACTGTAAAGATTTAGAGTTTTTACAGCAATAACTGAGTTTAAAGGGTTAAATCAAGCAGAAATAGCTCTCTAATGTATTAATTGCAGGTCATTATTGAATAGTGAATATGTTACACACACACTGACTCAGGTCCCCTGTTAGATAGTAAATCACGACACCTGTGTGTTTGCTGTGACATTTCTTATCATCACAAACACACTGTAAAGATTTAGAGTTTTTACAGCAATACCTGAGTTTAAAGGGTTAAATCAAGCAGAAATAGCTCTCTAATGTATTAATTGCAGGTCATTATTGAATAGTGATTACGTTACACACACACTGACTCAGGTCCCCTGTTAGATAGTAAATCACGACGCCTGTGTGTTTGCTGTGACATTTCTTATCATCACAAACACACTGCAAAGATTTAGAGTTTTTACAGCAATACCTGAGTTTAAAGGGTTAAATCAAGCAGAAATAGCTCTCTAATGTATTAATTGCAGGTCATTATTGAATAGTGATTATGTTACACACACACTGACTCAGGTCCCCTGTTAGATAGTAAATCACGACGCCTGTGTGTTTGCTGTGACATTTCTTATCATCACAAACACACTGTAAAGATTTAGAGGTTTTACAGCAATACCTGAGTTTAAATGGTTAAATCAAGCAGAAATAGCTCTCTAATGTATTAATTGCAGGTCATTATTAAATAGTGATTACGTTACACACACACTGACTCAGGTCCCCTGTTAGATAGTAAATCACGACACCTGTGTGTTTGCTGTGACATTTCTTATCATCACAAACACACTGTAAAGATTTAGAGTTTTTACAGCAATACCTGAGTTTAAAGGGTTAAATCAAGCAGAAATAGCTCTCTAATGTATTAATTGCCGGACATTATTGAATAGTGATTATGTTACACACACACACTGACTCAGGTCCCCTGTTAGATAGTAAATCACGACGCCTGTGTGTTTGCTGTGACATTTCTTATCATCACAAACACACTGCTAAGATTTAGAGTTTTTACAGCAATACCTGAGTTTAAAGGGTTAAATCAAGCAGAAATAGCTCTCTAATGTATTAATTGCAGGTTATTATTGAATAGTGACTACGTTACACACACACACTGACTCAGGTCCCCTGTTAGATAGTAAATCACGACGCCTGTGTGTTTGCTGTGACATTTCTTATCATCACAAACACAATGTAAAGATTTAGAGTTTTTACAGCAATACCTGAGTTTAAAGGGTTAAATCAAGCAGAAATAGCTTTCTAATGTATTAATTGCAGGTCATTATTGAATAGTGATTATGTTACACACACACACTGACTCAGGTCCCCTGTTAGATAGTAAATCACGACGCCTGTGTGTTTGCTGTGACATTTCTTATCATCACAAACACACTGCAAAGATTTAGAGTTTTTACAGCAATACCTGAGTTTTAAATAGCTCTCTAATGTATTAATTGCCGGACATTATTGAATAGTGATTACGTTACACACACACTGACTCAGGTCCCCTGTTAGATAGTAAATCACGACGCCTGTGTGTTTGCTGTGACATTTCTTATCATCACAAACACACTGTAAAGATTTAGAGTTTTTACAGCAATACCTGAGTTTAAAGAGTTAAATCAAGCAGAAATAGCTCTCTAATGTATTAATTGCAGGTCATTATTGAATAGTGATTACGTTACACACACACTGACTCAGGTCCCCTGTTAGATAGTAAATCACGATGCCTGTGTGTTTGCTGTGACATTTCTTATCATCACAAACACACTGTAAAGATTTAGAGTTTTTACAGCAATACCTGAGTTTAAAGAGTTAAATCAAGCAGAGATAGCTCTCTAATGTATTAATTGCAGGTCATTATTGAATAGTGATTACGTTACACACACACTGACTCAGGTCCCCTGTTAGATAGTAAATCACGACGCCTGTGTGTTTGCTGTGACATTTCTTATCATCACAAACACACTGTAAAGATTTAGAGTTTTTACAGCAATACCTGAGTTTAAAGAGTTAAATCAAGCAGAGATAGCTCTCTAATGTATTCATGGCAGGTCATTATTGTATAGTGATTACGTTACACACACACACTGACTCAGGTCCCCTGTTAGATAGTAAATCACGACACCTGTGTGTTTGCTGTGACATTTCTTATCATCACAAACACACTGTAAAGATTTAGAGTTTTTACAGCAATACCTGAGTTTAAAGGGTTAAATCAAGCAGAAATAGCTCTCTAATGTATTAATTGCCGGACATTATTGAATAGTGATTACGTTACACACAAACTGACTCAGGTCCCCTGTTAGATAGTAAATCACGACGCCTGTGTGTTTGCTGTGACATTTCTTATCATCATAAACACACTGTAAAGATTTAGAGTTTTTACAGCAATACCTGAGTTTAAAGGGTTAAATCAAGCAGAAATAGCTCTCTAATGTATTAATTGCAGGTCATTATTGAATAGTGATTACATTACACACACACTGACTCAGGTCCCCTGTTAGATAGTAAATCACGACGCCTGTGTGTTTGCTGTGACATTTCTTATCATCATAAACACACTGTAAAGATTTAGAGTTTTTACAGCAATACCTGAGTTTAAAGGGTTAAATCAAGCAGAAATAGCTCTCTAATGTATTAATTGCAGGTCATTTTTGAATAGTGATTATGTTACACACACACACTGACTCAGGTCCCCTGTTAGATAGTAAATCACGACGCCTGTGTGTTTGCTGTGACATTTCTTATCATCATAAACACACTGTAAAGATTTAGAGTTTTTACAGCAATACCTGAGTTTAAAGGGTTAAATCAAGCAGAAATAGCTCTCTAATGTATTAATTGCAGGTCATTATTGAATAGTGATTATGTTACACACACACACTGACTCAGGTCCCCTGTTAGATAGTAAATCACGACACCTGTGTGTTTGCTGTGACATTTCTTATCATCATAAACACACTGTAAAGATTTAGAGTTTTTACAGCAATAACTGAGTTTAAAGGGTTAAATCAAGCAGAAATAGCTCTCTAATGTATTAATTGCAGGTCATTATTGAATAGTGAATATGTTACACACACACTGACTCAGGTCCCCTGTTAGATAGTAAATCACGACACCTGTGTGTTTGCTGTGACATTTCTTATCATCATAAACACACTGTAAAGATTTAGAGTTTTTACAGCAATAACTGAGTTTAAAGGGTTAAATCAAGCAGAAATAGCTCTCTAATGTATTAATTGCAGGTCATTATTGAATAGTGAATATGTTACACACACACTGACTCAGGTCCCCTGTTAGATAGTAAATCACGACGCCTGTGTGTTTGCTGTGACATTTCTTATCATCACAAACACACTGTAAAGATTTAGAGTTTTTACAGCAATACCTGAGTTTAAAGGGTTAAATCAAGCAGAAATAGCTCTCTAATGTATTAATTGCAGGTCATTATTGAATAGTGATTACGTTACACACACACTGACTCAGGTCCCCTGTTAGATAGTAAATCACGACGCCTGTGTGTTTGCTGTGACATTTCTTATCATCACAAACACACTGCAAAGATTTAGAGTTTTTACAGCAATACCTGAGTTTAAAGGGTTAAATCAAGCAGAAATAGCTCTCTAATGTATTAATTGCAGGTCATTATTGAATAGTGATTATGTTACACACACACTGACTCAGGTCCCCTGTTAGATAGTAAATCACGACGCCTGTGTGTTTGCTGTGACATTTCTTATCATCACAAACACACTGTAAAGATTTAGAGGTTTTACAGCAATACCTGAGTTTAAATGGTTAAATCAAGCAGAAATAGCTCTCTAATGTATTAATTGCAGGTCATTATTAAATAGTGATTACGTTACACACACACTGACTCAGGTCCCCAGTTAGATAGTAAATCACGACGCCTGTGTGTTTCTCTCCTCAACCCCCACAACCCCCCACTCACAATTTACATTTCAATAAGGGAGACTTGAAAAACCAGTTTGTGAACCACAGGCCAATAGAGCTCAATATACCAATGTGGCAGAACCCTTCTCAAATAAACTAGAGAAGATGCTGGGATTTGACCTGCCAAATTAAACTAAATTACATTTTTTACAATCGCTAGGCCACATTTCTCAATACTTTGGTCATTTTCAAAATCCTTCACACAGTTCTCCAAACCAACTTTCTGCTTCACATCAGTTATTTCACATTCAAAATTCACAAAAACTAACAAAACACTTAATTCATGTCTCAAATCAAGTGCCAATGATCCACAGTTTAGCTTGCACAGACTGAAGTTGTGATCACTGTGTGAAGAGTTGAAAAAGTTGAAAAAGTGTGTTTATTATTGAGAAATGTTTTGTAAAAGAACATTTTATATCACAGCTTAACTGTGGATCAACATTGCTTTAGCACAAACGCATTCAATGGCAACATCTTTCAATTTACCTGAAATCTTTTCTCACTTTGACACAAACACAATCAAATCTTTGTTCTACAGGCCAATTCGCACATCCTTACATGCTGTTTTCAAAAGTGTTAAACTTATGGACAAAACAATAACATAATACAAAACTGAATGAGACAGCAATTTACAACCTGTATACAGTAATACTGTAATGCAATTTATACTGCTAAAAAAATCAAACACTATCAAAGCAACTTTGATGAAACTGAACACCAACACCAGTGTTAGGCCATTACCATCCATTCAAAAGAGGAAACTTAGGAATAATGTTGTACTGTACTGTAAGCATGCAGTGAATTATGAGCAGCAGAGAGTGTCATTCTAGTTTTGTAAAGACATTTTAATTGTATAATGTTCCTGATGTTAGTGTTGATGTAAACCTGCGCTGCTAGTGCTCTGGAAGAATGAGTTGATTTGTAAAAGTAAAATTAACTGCTGTGAAGCTGAAAGTTGGTTAGCAAATTTATAAACTCCTCACTCAGTTCTCCTAAATATTGGGAAATGTGTCCTAGCGATTGTAATTTCATTTCATCATGTAATTTCAATTTATTTTTGGCAGTGTATTTGGTCTAGGACACAGGTAACAGTAGTGAGGTTCTGTGTCTCACCTGCGAGAGTCTTCATGCATTGAAATGTAAATTACTGGTGGGGGGTTGAGCAGCAAACTCAACACACACACTATTCTCTATTCCAATATCAAGAGCACATCTAAACCACTAGCCCAAACACATTACAAGTGAAAGCACAAATAAATACAAAAGATATGATACACATGAAATAGTGCTTTTCAGGACGGTCTGTCAGTAGTTGTAATATAACACTGTATTGTCCTCACTGTAAAAAAATAAAATAATAATAATAAAAAAATAAAAAAAAAAATAAAAAAAATATATATATATATATATATATATATATATATATATATATATTTTTTTTTTTTTTTTTTTTTTTTTTTTATAAGTTAATAATTTTAAAGTTACTTTTTCTCAAAGTGTATGTTCTGTTCACTTAACTGAACCTACTATGACACAAGCAACTATGTTTACTGGGATACTTCCTATTTTTTTAAAAATAATTTTGTATTAATTTTAGCATTTTAGTTTAGCATTCGTGGACTGTCAGAGATACAGCTTTTGGGGCGTGTGCTTCAGGTGTTCATGAATATAGCACGTGAGTAATGAAGAGCCTTCTGAAGCAAAGTGGCACGTTTGTGTAAGAACAATGTCCATATTTTAAACTTTATAGACTAAACAAACTATTTTTATTGAAAGAAATTGTGTTTTAGTGTTATTATGAAAAGAGTAACCCCTGACGCTAAGTTTTGTTTAGCTCTATCTTCTCTCTTCTGCGTTTGTCAGTGCACATACGTCAAGGATTCATGGGTGAAGAAGGGTTACTCTTTAAAGTACAACTCCGGTGAGAAATGACCCTTGGGGTAATTAATAGATGGTTACCGAGTAGATCGTTCTCTGAGATGCGTCTTCATGGAAATCAAGTGTAAAGAGTTTTATCTCTAAAAACAGATTTGAGTGACGAACGCTGTGCTAAGTGATGAACTGTGACTTGGAATCTCATATGGGCCATTGTTTCCGGAAGAAAGCACTGAACGCAGTAGAGAAAAAAAAGAAAAAAAAGTCCATGTAATTAGATTTCACAAACTTAATTCCTATCGATCAGCTCACTTAGCACAACGTTCGTGGCTCGACTAGTCGAGACTGTTTTCCAAGATGGCTGCAGTCTGTAAACGTGTAATGTACTGTCTTTAGAAAGTATCTTCTTATTAAACCGTTTGTACTCTAACAAGTTCTCAATGCTGCGGTTTGCATGTAGGGATCCTCATTATGCTGCCTTGTTAGTGGTATTAACTAGCGATTTAATTTCACTTATTCCATGCCCCATAGACAAACATTATAAGCTAATCTGTGTTTAGAGATAAAACTCTTTAAATTCGATTTTCATGAAACCGCATCCCAGAGAACGATCTACTCGCTGACCATCTGTTAATTACCCCTAGGGTCGTTTCTCACCGGAGTTGTCCTTTAAGCGCAATGTGATTCGTTTGGCACTGAAAACCGAAAGCTAGTATTTTAGTCTATGGATCAGTTACTGTGTGGATCAGTTATATGATGGTTAGATGCACTTTTATGGAACGACAAGGCACTGGCATTTTAAAGCTGGGAAGAGCCAGGACTTTTTTAATATAAATTTAAAAAACTCAGATTTTATTCATTTGAAAAAAGAATGTCATATACACTTGGGATGACTTGAGGGTGAGTAAATCATGGGCTAATTTTCATTTGTAGGTGAACTAACTGCTGTAAACTGGGCCCACAAACACAGTAGATCCACACAACCCCCCACACAATTTACATTTTAATAATAATAAATAAGGGAAGACTTGAAAACCTAGGGCCCTATAATTTCCGCGATCACGGAATCGCGGACGGAATCGCGGAATCGCGGAATTTTACATATTTGTAATGAAATTCTGTGTCGTGTGGGTGGAGAACGTATGTCTGAGGAAAGTGCAGACCGGGGGAAGCAAATCTTCGCGACACAACCCCTCCCGTCATTTCAGCTCGCCCTTCAAAACAATGAAAGTATGGCGAAGTTGGTCTCCACGGCTCTGTTTTCGGCAGCGAAAAAGTTAAGAAACTCGACGCTAACGGCGGTTTCACACTGCACGCGCAGGCGCCGCAGAAGCTTTCCGTATGGAGAGCGTGAGCCGCGCTCGTGTATTGCACAGACAGACAAATATTGTCCATTCTGTCAGATTTTCCGGTGTTCTGCTCGACCCCTGTCATCTCGTGCTTTGATTTATAATGAGCACATTAGGCAGCAATGCATATCTGCTGCAAATGCGACCGTTTTCCCCTCTGTTAGTCTGTTCCAAACATGAATTTAACATGCTGTATATGGGTAGTTTACATGATAAGTAACCTTAAAGTTAAAATTAAGCATCTAGTTTTAATCATTTAAAGGGGCATTTGAAGTTGGGGAAAAAAACTTCTGGCAGTGTTGTGTTTTCGTGTATTTTTATTTTTCACAGCTCTGGATATCATTATGGTGATTGTTAAACACACAGAACAATTCACTACATGATTTCATGGTGCAATGTTTTTTTTTTATGTTAATTTTCAAATTTAAATGTTTTACTTAATAGTACTTAAGAGTACTGTAAAATATGATTCTTATGATTTTTTTTTTTTTAGTTCTTTTAAAAAAAAAATTACTTGAAAGAAAAAGCTAATGGAGCACTTTCATTTTAACTTATATAAATTATTATAATTTATTTTACCGGCAAGTTTAAAGCTAATAACCATTAACATTTGAAGTATTTGAAGTGCAGTTTTATGTCAAATATCATATTTGTCCTAAAAAGTAAATGTGATGTTTGTTACCTCGATAAATTTAAGGTCATTCCTATTTTTTGTTTTATGTTGTATTATATTAACATTAAAAGCAAACTCTTTTTTCACCAAAATTACAGTAAAGGGTAAAAAAACTGAATTACCAAACATTTTAACGGAAAAAAAGGAATCTGCAAAAATTAAAACGGAAAAAACGGAATTTGGGAAAAAATAAAATGGATTTTATAGGGCCCTAAAAACCCAGTTTGTGAACCAAAGGCCAACCTAGAGGAAAGGAAAATCAAACCTGAGATCTCCTTCTCAACTCACATCTTTCTCCTAGACAGAAATGAGATCAAGTGAATCAAATTGAGACATAAGGCTAAGTCTCCTGCTTCTCACATGTTTATCCTGAGACAAAAAATGACATTCTCTCATGTTTATCTCCACTAAAGTTTCATAAGAGATCTCAACAACATCACATACTATGCTCTGATTTGTCTCCTTGGCTAGAGAGACTGTATTGCTCATATGCGTCTCCTCTAAAATTTCAGAAGGGATCTCAACAGTATCGCATGCTGTGCTCAGACTTTTCTCTTCTGCTAGATACTCTGGAACTCTCACTTTTGTCACCTCTAAAAAGTTTCATAAAAGATCTCAATAACATCACACACTGTGCTCAGAATATTCTCCTTAGTCAAAGTCTCTGGCACTCTCAAATTTGTCAAACAAATGTTGGTCACTTTTTCAAAACTCTTCACACAGAGATCACAACTTCAGTCTGTGCAAGCTAAACTGTGGATCATTGGCACTTGATTTGAGACATGAATTAAGTGTTTTGTTGGTTTTTGTGGATTTTGAATGTGAAATAACTGATGTGAAGCAGAAAGTTGGTTTGGAGAACAAGTTTTGAAAATGACCAAAGTATTGAGAAATGTGGCCTAGCGATTGTAAAAACTGTAATTTAGTTTAATTTGGCAGGGCAAATCCCAGCATCTTCTCTAGTTTATTTGAGAAGGGTTCTGCCACATTGGTAGTTTGAGCTCTATTGGCCTGTGGTTCACAAACTGGTTTTTCAAGTCTCCCTTATTGAAATGTAAATTGTGAGTGGGGGGTTGTGGGGGTTGAGGAGAGAAACACACAGGCGTCGTGATTTACTATCTAACAGGGGACCTGAGTCAGTGTGTGTGTAACGAAATCACTATTCAATAATGACCTGCATTTAATACATTAGAGAGCTATTTCTGCTTGATTTAACCCTTTAAACTCAGTTATTGCTGTAAAAACTCTAAATCTTTACAGTGTGTTTGTGATGATAAGACATGTCACAGCAAACACACAGGCGTCGTGATTTACTATCTAACAGGGGACCTGAGTCAGTGTGTGTGTAACGTAATCACTATTCAATAATGACCTGCATTTAATACATTAGAGAGCTATTTCTGCTTGATTTAACCCTTTAAACTCAGGTATTGCTGTAAAAACTCTAAATCTTTACAGTGTGTTTGTGATGATAAGAAATGTCACAGCAAACACACAGGCGTCGTGATTTACTATCTAACAGGGGACCTGAGTCAGTGTGTGTGTAACGTATTCACTATTCAATAATGACCGGCAATTAATACATTAGAGAGATATTTCTGCTTGATTTAACCCTTTAAACTCAGTTATTGCTGTAAAAACTCTAAATCTTTACAGTGTGTTTGTGATGATAAGAAATGTCACAGCAAACACACAGGCGTCGTGATTTACTATCTAACAGGGGACCTGAGTCAGTGTGTGTGTAACGTATTCACTATTCAATAATGACCGGCAATTAATACATTAGAGAGCTATTTCTGCTTGATTTAACCCTTTAAGCTCAGGTATTGCTGTAAAAACTCTAAATCTTTACAGTTTGTTTGTGATGATAAGAAATGTCACAGCAAACACACAGGCGTCGTGATTTACTATCTAACAGGGGACCTGAGTCAGTGTGTGTGTGTAATGTAATCACTATTCAATAATGACCTGCAATTAATACATTAGAGAGCTATTTCTGCTTGATTTACCCTTTAAACTCAGGTATTGCTGTAAAAACTCTAAATCTTTGCAGTGTGTTTATGACAGCAAGAAATGTCACAGCAAACACACAGGCGTCGTGATTTACTATCTAACAGGGGACCTGAGTCAGTGTGTGTGTAACGTAATCACTATTCAATAATGACCTGCATTTAATACATTAGAGAGCTATTTCTGCTTGATTTAACCCTTTAAACTCAGGTATTGCTGTAAAAACTCTAAATCTTAGCAGTGTGTTTATGATGATAAGAAATGTCACAGCAAACACACAGGCGTCGTGATTTACTATCTAACAGGGGACCTGAGTCAGTGTGTGTGTGTAACATAATCACTATTCAATAATAACCTGCAATTAATACATTAGAGAGCTATTTCTGCTTGATTTAACCCTTTAAACTCAGGTATTGCTGTAAAACCTCTAAATCTTTGTAGTGTGTTTATGATGATAAGAAATGTCACAGCAAACACACAGGTGTCGTGATTTACTATCTAACAGGGGACCTGAGTCAGTGTGTGTGTAACATATTCACTATTCAATAATGACCTACAATTAATACATTAGAGAGCTATTTCTGCTTGATTTAACCCTTTAAACTCAGGTATTGCTGTAAAAACTCTAAATCTTTACAGTGTGTTTGTGATGATAAGAAATGTCACAGCAAACACACAGGCGTCGTGATTTACTATCTAACAGGGGACCTGAGTCAGTGTGTGTGTGTAATGTAATCACTATTCAATAATGACCTGCAATTAATACATTAGAGAGCTATTTCTGCTTGATTTAACCCTTTAAACTCAGGTATTGCTGTAAAAACTCTAAATCTTAGCAGTGTGTTTATGATGATAAGAAATGTCACAGCAAACACACAGGCGTCGTGATTTACTATCTAACAGGGGACCTGAGTCAGTGTGTGTGTGTAACATAATCACTATTCAATAATAACCTGCAATTAATACATTAGAGAGCTATTTCTGCTTGATTTAACCCTTTAAACTCAGGTATTGCTGTAAAAACTCTAAATCTTTGTAGTGTGTTTATGATGATAAGAAATGTCACAGCAAACACACAGGCGTCGTGATTTACTATCTAACAGGGGACCTGAGTCAGTGTGTGTGTGTAACATAATCACTATTCAATAATGACCTGCCATGAATACATTAGAGAGCTATTTCTGCTTGATTTAACCCTTTAAACTCAGGTATTGCTGTTAAACCTCTAAATCTTTGCAGTGTGTTTGTGATGATAAGAAATGTCACAGCAAACACACAGGCATCGTGATTTACGATCTAACAGGGGACCTGAGTCAGTGTGTGTGTAACGTAATCACTATTCAATAATGACCTGCAATTAATACATTAGAGAGCTATTTCTGCTTGATTTAACCCTTTAAACTCAGGTATTGCTGTAAAAACTCTAAATCTTTACAGTGTGTTTATGATGATAAGAAATGTCACAGCAAACACACAGGTGTCGTGATTTACTATCTAACAGGGGACCTGAGTCAGTGTGTGTGTAACATATTCACTATTCAATAATGACCTACAATTAATACATTAGAGAGCTATTTCTGCTTGATTTAACCCTTTAAACTCAGGTATTGCTGTAAAAACTCTAAATCTTTGCAGTGTGTTTGTGATGATAAGAAATGTCACAGCAAACACACAGGCGTCGTGATTTACTATCTAACAGGGGACCTGAGTCAGTGTGTGTGTAACATATTCACTATTCAATAATGACGTACAATTAATACATTAGAGAGCTATTTCTGCTTGATTTAACCCTTTAAACTCAGTTATTGCTGTAAAAACTCTAAATCTTTACAGTGTGTTTATGATGATAAGAAATGTCACAGCAAACACAGAGGCGTCGTGATTTACTATCTAACAGGGGACCTGAGTCAGTGTGTGTGTGTAACGTAATCACTATTCAATAATGACCTGTAATTAATGCATTAGAGAGCTATTTCTGCTTGATTTAACCCTTTAAACTCAGGTATTGCTGTAAAAACTCTAAATCTTTGTAGTGTGTTTATGATGATAAGAAATGTCACAGCAAACACACAGGTGTCGTGATTTACTATCTAACAGGGGACCTGAGTCAGTGTGTGTGTGTAACGTAATCACTATTCAATAATGACCTGCAATTAATGCATTAGAGAGCTATTTCTGCTTGATTTAACCCTTTAAACTCAGGTATTGCTGTAAAAACTCTAAATCTTTGCAGTGTGTTTATGACAACAAGAAATGTCACAGCAAACACACAGGCGTCGTGATTTACTATCTAACAGGGGACCTGAGTCAGTGTGTGTGTAACGTAATCACTATTCAATAATGACCTGCAATTAATACATTAGAGAGCTATTTCTGCTTGATTTAACCCTTTAAACACAGGTATTGCTGTAAAACCTCTAAATCTTTGCAGTGTGTTTGTGATGATAAGAAATGTCACAGCAAACACACAGGCGTCGTGATTTACTATCTAACAGGGGACCTGAGTCAGTGTGTGTGTAACGTAATCACTATTCAATAATAACCTGCAATTAATACATTAGAGAGCTTTTTCTGCTTGATTTAACCCTTTAAACTCAGGTATTGCTGTAAAAACTCTAAATCTTTGCAGTGTGTTTATGATGATAAGAAATGTCACAGCAAACACACAGGCGTCGTGATTTACTATCTAACAGGGGACCTGAGTCAGTGTGTGTGTGTAACGTAATCACTATTCAATAATGACCTGCAATTAATACATTAGAGAGCTATTTCTGCTTGATTTAACCCTTTAAACTCAGGTATTGCTGTAAAAACTCTAAATCTTTGCAGTGTGTTTATGATGATAAGAAATGTCACAGCAAACACACAGGTGTCGTGATTTACTATCTAACAGGGGACCTGAGTCAGTGTGTGTGTGTAACATAATCACTATTCAATAATGACCTGTAATTAATACATTAGAGAGCTATTTCTGCTTGATTTAACCCTTTAAACTCAGGTATTGCTGTAAAAACTCTAAATCTTTGCAGTGTGTTTATGATGATAAGAAATGTCACAGCAAACACACAGGCGTCGTGATTTACTATCTAACAGGGGACCTGCATCATTTTGTTAAACATAAATAAATCAAAAGTGGTTAGTTTAAAAAGCTCATAAATGTATAAGGTGGTAAGATGGGCCTTTTATATGGGCCAAAAGTCACACATTATTTTTACAAATACTTGGCTAAAATAAAATGTTTTTAATAATGTCTATGTTAACACTTGTTTAAAAGAACTTTAGATGCAAAGTTTGTCCCATTTACCGTACCTTTTTTATATATAAATAAAATAATGCATTATTTTTCAATAATTATAGGCCACTGTCATTAAAATGTTATATATATATATATATATATATATATATATATATATATATATATATATATATATATATATATATATATATATATATATATATATATACACACAGAAACAAAAAATGTTTACAAAAGCATTGAATGAGATCCCTTAATAATTTAATAAAGTTTTACGGTCTCTCCACGGCCATGATGGATGGTATTTACTATATTTATTTGTAGAAACTGAGGACACACACATTTTGATGGCAGATGTATTTCTAATTACATCCTGGTTGTTTAGATTTTTTAATCGTTTTTTCTTGGATCCTGTAGTATTTAATTTTAAAGTAATGCAAAGTTTGAAACTAGTCAGGGTATTTAGTAAAGAGATATAATCTATATAATGTTTGTTCCTTTAGTAAGCAGCCTGTTAAACAGCAGCTCTAGAGTCAGAGGACAGCAGGCCATTCAAACAATAGAGGAGTGTGTGTGTGTGAACGACGTGTGTTTAAGAGCTAGTACAGTTCCTGCTCCAGCCTACAGGGGAGCTGCTGAGCATGGCCTTAAACACTCACACACTCTTAGGTCCCCTCTTGGTCAAAATTTTTAAAAATTCACCAGAGTGTTGTTTCTTGATTTTAACATGATTTAAACACACACACCTGTAGGTCCTTACTTGGTCAAACATTTAAAAAATCACCAGAGCATTTCTTTAGTTTTTTACTTCATTTTCACATGATTTAATGCATGACCAACAGGGGACTTGAAAAATGTCCCCTCTTGGCTCAGAGGTCCCCTGTTGGTGAGTGTGTAACGACGCCAAGGTCCCCTGTTAGATAGGTAGACAAGTACACACACACACACACACACACACACACACACACACACACACACACACACACACACACACACACACACACACACACACACACACACACACACACACACACACACACACCTAAAGGATTATTAAGAACACCTGTTCAATTTCTCATTAATGCAGTTATCTAATCAACCAATCACATGGTTCAGTGCATTTAGGGGTGTGGTCCTGGTCAAGACAATCTCCTGAACTCCAAACTGAAAGTCAGAATGGGAAAGAACGTTGATTTAAGCAATTTTGAGCGTGGCATGGGAGTTGGTGCCAGACGGGCCGGTCTGAGTATTTCACAATAGTTAGTTACTGGAATTTTCACACACAACCATTTCTAGGGTTTACAAAGAATGGTGTGAAAAGGGAAAAACATCCAGTATGCGGCAGTCCTGGGGGTGAAAATGCCTTGTTGATGCTAGAGGTCAGAGAAGAATGGGCCGACTGATTGAAGCTGATAGAAGAGCAACTTTGACTGAAATAACCACTTGTTACAACTGAGGTATGCAGCAAAGCATTTGTGAAGCCACAACACGAACAACCTTGAGGTGGATGGGCTACAACAGCAGAAGATGAAGACATTCAGATGGTAGAGTCAGAACTTTAGAGTAAACAGAATGAGAACATGGATCCATTATCCCTTGTTACCACTGTGCAGGCTGGTGGTGGTGGTGTAATGATGTGGGGGATGTTTTCTTGGCACACTTTAGGCCCCTTAAAATCCCACAAATCTCCATCAACTGCAAGATGCTATCCTATCAATATGGGCCAACATTTCTAAAGAATGCTTTCAGCACCTTGTTGAATCAATGCCACGTAGAATTAAGGCAGTTCTGAAAGCGAAAGGGAGGCAAACACAGTATTAGTATGGTGTTCCTAATAATCCTTTAGGTGAGTGTGCGTATGTATGTGTGTGTGTATGTGTGCGTGTGTTTATATATGCATATATATGCATATATATATATATATATATATATATATATATATATATATATATATATATATATATATATATATATATATATATATATATGCATATATTTATATATATGCATATATATATATATATATATGCATATATGCATATATATATATATATATATATATATATATATATATATATATATATATATATATATATGCATATATATATATATATATATATATATATATATATATATATATATATATGCATATATGCATATATATATATATATATATGCATATATATAAATATATATATGTGTAATTGTAATGTGTTGATATACAAAGCAGTTAATACTACCATTTACATTGCACAAAGATTTTTGTTATTCAGGGTTTTTCTCTCACTCTATCATTCTGAATTGTTTTCTGTATTTCTTTCTTTATATAGTTCTCACTTTCCCAGTTAACAGTAATACAAAGTATATGTCGATTTTGTGCCCCCTTTTCATTCCCCCTGATCATACTTCTCTCTGTGGCACCATCAGATACAGATACTCTTTCATTTCCTGCTTGTTTATTTTTCATGAGAATTGGTGCTTTGGCACTTTGGCCATTGACTGATGCGTTCACTCTGAACCGAATGAGACCTTAACTGTCCACTGTACGCCGCACTGTGCTTTCTCTTCAAAGACATTCATTGAAAAGATTTCGTAAAGATCTCACTATGTTGTTCCCCCCCGACGGGTGAACCCAGAGTCAAACAATTCAGATCCATTTCTCCTCGGATCCACAGTATCAGCACTTCCAACATTGCATACAGGACTTACAGATGTCCTTTCAATTTCTCTGGATAGGCAGTTTATGAACAAATACAATACTGGATTTATTCCAGTAGAAAACAAACAGCATACACTTTGTTTAGTGTTCAGCCAAGGCCAGAGCCAGTGTTTTCTTGACGACTCGGCAATGCAATAAAAGTTTTCTTAATTTGTCTTTTTACATTTTTTTATTGTTTCCCAATAATCAAAACATCATTAAAAGAAGATGTACTAAATGTACTTACAAAATACTTCTACTACTACTACTCTTATTATTACTCCTAGTATTCTTTTTGACTCACATTGAATAATCTTTTATGGATTAATGGATTCATGTATATATGCATATATACTACATTATTACGTCAGGCTGATGTCATCATACTTCAAGTCACTAAAAAAAAAAACATACTAAAAATGTTTTACATTGTAAAAATGTAGAAGGTTTTCCGTGGATGGCAGGGTTAGGGTTAGGAGCTTGAAAATACATTAGTTTAGTTTAATAACCATGGCCAATGGAATAACCTCATAGTGATAGGAGTACCTGTGTTTGAGTATGAGTGTGTGTGTGTGTGTGTGTGTTTGTGTGTGTGTGTATTATTACTTTTATTTAGTGTATAATATATTGAGTGCAATGTGCATATTAGGGGTGCCATGATTCAAAGTATTCACGGTTTCATTACAATGTGTGCTATGTTCAGGGAAAAAAGGACTACTGTGAAATAAAACTAAAGAAAACCAAAAAATCTAACTACAAGCATAACAGTCGTTTTTTTCAGGAACAGAAATTGAATAAAGTAATCAAATGTAAAACGACATTGCATATAACCTTCACTGTATAAACAAAATAAAGATCATTATCAAAGTTTTACAATGCTATTCTTTCAAGATCAAAAAAGGGTTTCCTGGTCTTTTGTTAGAGCATATTAGAGCATACGGCTCTTGCATTGAACAATTTTTAATCCATCTAAAGAAACATGCATTAGCCTAATTCTGTCTGTTTTATGCATTGTTATTTTCAATAAATCATATCATAGATTCGTATGTGTCGTCAGAATTGAGATGGTGTGATGCCGAACCGCGGTTGGAGAACCGTTACGGTTGTATATGTATGTATGTGTAAATGTATAATTTACAGTGTGAAAGACTGTGTTTGTACGCATATATATTATATAATTTCTGCACTTAATGTATGTGTTGAAAATAAGTCTGAATTAACTGAAAAATAACTAAACAAAGTTCTCTAAAAAAAACAAAAAACATTTGCAGCAAATCTAATAATGCATTTTTTTTTTTTTGCATTATTCTAACGGAGCTTTTAGAAAACTTTCAGCGACTCTAGCCCCTGTTGTGTGACACAGTCAGGAACGTCTTTTATAGTTGAGATGACCTTTTGTGCACCATAAGGAGTAAAAATACAGTTCAGCAGTAGATTAGTCTGATGCTTTTACAGCCCTTATCCACTCCAGTGCCAAAGATCTTCACATCCACTGTTCCACTTCTGGCATTTAGTGTTCTGTTTGAATGTTGTGAGTGTGTGTTATTAAAAGACATTTACTTGTATTTCCAGGATGAATGAATGAGTGTCACCCAGGCCTGTCTCTCTTTCTCTCTGTCTTTTGCTTTGACAGCTCCTTCTGTTCTCTAGTTTTCTTCTTTTCTTTTGTCCAGCATCCCAGCATGCCTCTCTGTGCTCATGAATATGCATGTAAAGCATTATTTGCATTATTTGCAACCGGAAAGGAAGAGCACACAAAAGAAAAAGAAAGCAGCGTGTATGTGTGGTGGAGTCATGGGGACATCTGGGGATCCTTCATAATATATAATATGTTATATATATATATATATATATATATATATATATATATATATATATATATATATATATATATATATATATATATATATATATATATATATATATATATACTGTATATAATCTAATATAATATACAGTAATCTAATATAATATACAGTATGATTCTCCAAGTATATTATAATTATTTGTTTATTTGTAATTTGCAGAGCGTTGTCTTTTAGGGTTTGTGTGTGGATTTGTAGCATTTACATTTAGCTGTATGTAAATCTTCATTTAAACTAGTTCAGACAGGACCACTTTGGCAATACTTTAGTTTATTGAACACATTTATCTTTGGCGTTATGGTTCCTATATGGGGTTTTTGCCCCATGATTTATAGAACATATACAAGAGCTTTGCATTAACCCCCATGGAACCATCAGCTTGAGTGATATACAGATTATTTAAGACACCTAGTATTGTCTTCTGGAACAGTGGTAACATGTAAACATGCGTTGAATCCTGGACATCTACTGTTGCTTGGCTATGAGGATGAATATCTCTCAGCAGTGAGGTCCATAACAGCTAGGACTTAAATCCTTAGTAATCTGAAAGAAAAAAAGAGAAGAAACGGCAGCCAGAAGGTGAACAGTAATTTTTGATACTTACAATGGGGAGGGAGGGTTGTGAGCAGTTTAAGCGTCCTTCCCGAGCAGAAATGCCATGTATATATGTCCCCGGTCTAATAGGAGAAGGGTAGTGATTGGACAATTTGACAGCTGACAGAGTCAGCTGCCGGCGGCACTATGCCTACATGGCCTGACTGAACTGATTAGTTTACAACTGAAAGCAAAAATTCACGAGGAATGTGTAGAACAAGGGTCCCCAATCTCGGTCCTGGAGGGCCACTGTCCTGCACAGTTTAGCTCCAACCCCAATCAAGCACACCTGAAACAGCTAATCAGTGCATTTATAGGCATTGATTAGTTGTTTCAGGTGTGTTTGATTGGGGCTGGAGTTAAACTGTGCAGGACAGTGAGAATGCTAAATGCTATGAAATATGCTGAAATCATAATAATCATGGTTTGTGCTTAAACCAAAATAAGTTTTATTTTAAAGTCCAAAAACTAGCAAATGAGTTTTCTTCAGTGCTGTGACGCATTTCCAAGTGAAACGGAATATTGAACAGAGGGCAGAGATTTTCCTCAGCGCTCCTCCTCCTCTCCACCTCTCGCTCATAGCAGATGAACGGTTGGAGGGAAGTGGTTACGCATTTTAAACCGCAAGCCGTCAAACTGACATCATCTGAGAAGGAATGCTGTTTCCAGACCGGAAGTAACTTTTCAGATTTGGATTAAAGATTAATACGGCAAACAATCTTTTTTCTGTGTATTAACTTGCACGGATTAATTGTTCACCCTAAGACCTGTAATATTCAAGTTCAAGTTCTTATTTACTTTGTGCTAACAAAGTAAATAAGATCGATTTTGATTTCATGAGGACTTTAATGCTTTTAGGTAGGGTTGTAAAAAAAAAAACAGGTGTTGCTTTCAAACACCCCTGTCTGTATTTGTTTGCGTCTGTGAGTGCTCAGTGACGAGAGTCGGAAGGTTTCCATTTATGCGTTTTTGCAACGTTGCAAACATTGTATCCAATCATAGACATGTTTGTTGAGCTCATGAACACAATAGCCAATCAGGGGTTTTTAAGTTAGTCAGAATCTGCTCAATATGGCAGAGTTTGTTCAGCGTGAACTCTGCACGCTCGTGAATCAATCCCTTATAACTAGTATAAAGATGGTGTAAGTAAGAGATTTATTGTGCAGTATAGACAGATGTTGATTTTATTATTATCATTATTATGGGAGTTCACAACACATGTTCATGGTGATATGGGAAAAAAAATACTGTTAACAATACATATATTCTCAATATTTAGATTGTTTTGCACTCTCAGATTCCTGATTTTTAAATAGTTGTATCTCAGCCAAATATTGTCCTAGCAAATACCCTTATGTCTGGTTTTGTGGTCATTAGGGTCACATAGCTAATTGATAAAAAAAATGATTGTTGGTACAGACTGATGAGTTAGAAATATAGCAATAAAGATCTGCCTGCACCCCTGGTGGTGAGATGTTTTGTTAATATTCTTGAGAGATTTTGTATTGCTATTCAGTTTAGGCTGATGAAGAAGGTTATTAGGTTTATATTTGTGTGAAAGAGTTAAGAGAAAAGCCTGTGTTCCCCACAGACAGAAGATTTAACTTTGTTTTTCTCTTAAATGTTAAATGCTGCTGTCACTCAAACAGGCAACAATTAAGATGTTCAGGAGTTGTATTTGTGGGTTGGTGAATGAGTTTTATTGCAGTGCATGAAATTCATTATTTTGCTGAACTCTTGTTTATTTAGTCAGGAACAAATACACTTTTTTTCACACACTAGTGAAGTGGTGTTTATCAGCATTGTTGGGAGTTAACTGAGTTAATCTCTCTCTCTCTCTCTCTCTCTCTCTCTCTCTCTCTCTCTCTCTCTCTCTCTCTCTCTCTCTCTCTCTCTCTCTCTCTCTCTCTCGCTCTCTCGCTCTCTCGCTCTCTCTCTCCCTCTCTTTCTATCTCTATCTATCTATCTGTCTGTCACACACATGACAGTGTGCTTTTATATCAAATCAATGGTATAGCCTGTGTGTGTTGTGTGGGTGGATGTTCAGTGTGTTTTGTTCAGAACGGACAGCTGTCAAGTAGACTACTTAAATTAAACATGACTCTTTGCCTGACAGCATCATAGCTCTGAGTCTTAATTTGTTCTCTTGGTCAAGACATAATAGGCAGATTGACAGCAAGCAACTAAGATTGTTAGATATTGTACAAATTGTTACATGACACACACTACCACTCGAAAGTTTGGGATCAGAGAATAAAAAAATTAAACAAAATAATACTTTTATTCTGCAAGGATGCATTAAATAGGTCAAAATGCTGTTCTTCTAAATGTTTAATTTATTAAATAATTCTGAAAAGATTTGCATGGTGTCCACAAAAGTAATAAACAGCACAACTGTATTCAAGTCGAGTCAACTTTATTTAGATAGCACTTTTACAATGACGATTGTTTCAAAGCAGCTTCACAGTGTTAAACAGGAAAATATTGCAACTGAATTTGAGTCGGCTGTACTGTCGTTCTGGAGAAAAGGGTGATGTTATCAGCTTATTTCAATTGATCATATATCAACAATGTAAGCAGATCAGTGATATGGTGGATACAGTTGATTTGGTAATTCATTTTATTTGGATATTTAGTTGAAAACTTAAATCGAAATTTTAGTGTCCCCAGCTGAGCAAGACAAGCCAAAGTCGACAGTGGCAAGGAACCAAAACTCCACCAGGGCATGATGGAGAAAAAAAAAACCTTGAGAGAAACAAGACTCAGTCGGGGTGCCAGTTCGCCTCTGGTCTATTAACAAACAGTGTATGATATCATTCTGCAACAATTATATAACAATAACTGCAACAATAACAATTATTGAATAGGAATTCTCAAAAGTTTATTGAGGATGAAATAAACCCGTCTCATATTAGTCATCATATTAGAATGATTTCTGGCGTATCGTGACACTAAAGACTGGAGTAATGATGCTGAAAATTTTGCTTTGCATCACAGGAATAAATTACATTTGAAAATATATTAAAATGGAAAATGGTTACTAATTTAAGTCAGATACTTTACCTCATAAAAGCATACTTGGTTAAATCATACTGTGTGTGTTTATTTACATGGTATCATCTTTATCCCTTTATCCCAACTTACAGAGGTTACATCTAAATATAAATCTGTCCGTCTCTTTGTCTCTCTGTCAAGATCAGGATTCCGTTTCAAATCATTTTTGAAAAGCAGCACTGCACATATACTAAAGATCTGTTTTTATCTCACCATTTAAAAGAAGTCCAAGCTCCCTAGCAGGATGTAAGCCTTATCTTTTATGTTTTCCCCCGTTATCCCTCCCTTTCCCCCCTCGCACTCTACCTCCTTTCGTGCCTCTTTCTTTCTCTTCATGTTCTTACCTGCATGTCATGATGTGCCAGCTTTGTTTTAAACACAAAAAGAAAATAAGACTTGAAAAGAGTCACACAGGAAGAGAAAATTGCCTACAAAAAGAAAAATAAAGCAAAGTATGCGTCACGTTTTCCAAGAAAGGCTGTCAGCCAGACAACTATCAAACTCTTTTTAGCCCAGACAACAAAGAGGAGGGTCCGAGAGATTGCAATGGAAGGTTCGCCTAAAAAAAACCACACCTGCAATGCAACAGGAAAATGAGAGGAAAAGGCAAATGGAGGAATGACAAGATCGGTGACCCAGAACTTCCTGAATCACCCTAGTAGTGCGTTCAGCCAGCAGGAGAGCTGAGCCAAGCTATTATGCAGAGGACACTATAAATTAATCAGAGGTTGAATTAAGTCGATGTGAACTAAAAGGCAAACATTTTAAAAGCCAAGTGGTATCTCTTTCACTTTCGTGAAGTCTCGTTTTAGTGTCTTGATTGAGCTCGCTTCTTTTCAACCTACTTTTTATATAATTTATGGATCAATTACTTAAATTTGGTTGTGGTGACGTGAGATTCAAAGGGTCTCCTGTAGACCTGCTGTCCCATATGGTAAGATCTGTTTCCCACAGCGTGTCTGCGGTCGGTGCTGTCAGCACTGATCCGTTTCGGATGTGCCAGCGGGAGTGGACGCAATAGGATACTGTTGCTTGGGCATTAATTGTCTTTGATACTTCCGTGTATCAATGTCCTTCATAGAGGGGATGTTGAAAACATTGTTGCAAGGTGTTGACAGACAGAGTGGAAGTAAATGGTCATTTGGATGGCTTTTTACCCTCTCCAAAATAAGTCCAAGAGTGATAGTTCATGTCTTGTTCTCAATGGTGGATTGTAACAGTATTTTTATTTTGTTACTGTATTTAAGTAGCCTGACAAGCAAGCCAGACCCACAACAAGATCTGTCTTTCAAATTCCCTCTGAATACAATTGGATAGCGCTACAACCAACCAGAGTAATGTGAAGCAGTTGATAATTAAACTTTCGCCGTATCATGTTGGCAAAACTCCAAACGCATCTTCCCTTTTTAAAGGCCCACTGAAGTGCTTTGAAATGTGCCGCATTATTCAGTGTTGACATAATTTCCCCTGAAACGGCTTCAGCTGTTAAGCAGCTCCTCCTCTTTTTTGAAACAGCCAATAGCATTTCATTAATACACAGTTTGACGACTAAAGCCTTTCTGTTTGGTAGTAAAACCTTTTTATCATCATAATCTCCTCCATATCACTTTGAAATGCAGATTTGTCCTATATGTTTTGTTGGCTGCGCCAACTCGCTCATATGATCCGCGTTTGGTGCGCTGTGCTCTCGTATCTGTCGAAGTCTGCGATGATGTCACCAAAATCTGTCATTCGTTTTAACGGAAGTGAGATACTGTAAGTTTTGAATGCTTATATCTCTTATATGCAAATTTTGTCATTGTTTTGGAACACACTAGCTTATTCATAACTTTAAGGCTAACATAGTCATACAAAAAGCTAAAAAACTTCAATTTTGATTTCAGTGGGCCTTTAAGAATGATTTCAGTGCTGTTCTTTTCTTAAAGAAAAGCTTAACAAGTCTTCCAGAGTCACGGCCAAAGCCAATTTGAAAGACCGCCTTTCACCATCTTTGTTTACAAGTAGCACGCAGAACTGCCACAACTCTGCCGTCATTATGTTAAGCCCCGCCCACCGACTCTATACACGATGTGATTGGCCTGACCAGAGTTTGGGTTTTACAGCTCACAAGTCAATGGAGAGTTGTTAGACGACACTCGCTGCAAATTAGATTTGCTACCGCTAGGGTGTGTCTAGATGTTCTAGGTTAGTATTTAAGCACATTTTAGTTCTTTTTTAGGAAAATTATAAAATTTTACTTCTGCATTTCAATGCATTATATATTTATATACAGAATTCTCATTTTTGGGTGAACTATCCCTTTAAGAGACTTCTAAAAACATTAAAAAATCTGTAAATTCTTTTATTTTTTTTGTACTTTAATTTAAGAACAGGATTTCTATACTTCAGCGGTTCCCAAACTTTTTTACCTGTGCACCCCCTTCCATGTCCTGAATGGGTTCGGGCACCCCCAATACCCACTTAAAAAAAAAAAAAGCTTTTTTTTTATTGCCATATAAAGACTCATGTTTAATCATGGGCAAATAACCAGTACACGAATGACAATAACATTAAAAAATGTTCAATATAATGCAACAAAGCTAAGCGCAAGCTTTCACTTTTAAGAGGATGTGACAGACACAGGCTAAGTAACAGAAAGCATTATTTTCAGCCGCATAAAAGAAACATTGCAGCAACAGGCCGCTAGGCCTATTCAGTGACTGTGGAGCTAGCGTCATCATCACCATAACACAACGGTTATGGAAATTAGAAAGACAGTACATTGAATTAAATTGCAATGAAGTAACAAACGATCCACAACATTAAAGAGAATAAGTTCCGATATAGATAAAATATATAAACACGAGGATCAATCTGAAACTTTTCAAGTGCAACATCAAACATAAAATGTTTCACTATTCTCTCCGTCTCTTTTGCATCCAAATCCTTACTCTCTCTTGGTCCCTTTCCTCCTTCGTCACTAACTGTCCCACTTGACAGTTTCCCTGATTTCAGCCAGTTAAGCATATATATATATATATATATATATATATATATATATATATATATATATATATATATATATATATATATATATATATATATTTATTATTAACGGAGTGAGGCAAAGCGAGTACTTTCAGTGAAGTCCTATGAAAGTTAAGCTTCCATATGCATGAACTGAAACTGCACCAGTGCGCGCACACCGTGAATGATAGCTCGTCAGTAAATGCGCGCTTTGTGAGGCCTAGCAGATTTTAGTTTTGGTTTAGAATTAGCGCCGATTCGGATTATTAGAGCCTATTATTCTTAATGAAAAACACGAAATAACAAACTCACTTAAATAGGCACTTTTACATTTCACTTTGAAAACAAATCTTCCGCGATCATCATCATCGTCTTTTTTTTTTTATTGTATGGAAAATCCCATTAAAAAAAACAGACCGCCATTACATTTTTCCTCTCGCGCACCCCCTGGTGGCAGCTCGCATACCCCTGGGGGTGCGCGCACCACACTTTGGGAATCCCTGCTGTACTTCATTCACTACTGCTTGCTTTTTGTTTTTTATTACTAAGCCTTTTTGTACCATTGTGGAAATGAAGAAGAATTCAGTAGAAAATGGAGAATTTCCAACTTCCAAAAGCACAGGTCCAGACAATTATCTGCTTGGCAGGAGTCTGCAATGGCTTGACTGTAATGTAATGCTATGGCCACTTTTCTAGACCTCAAATGGTGCTATTAGCAGTTAGGAGATACAAGAAGCACCTCTATTTTTGTGTACATCATCTTGCCTGCATTCTCAACCACTGTAGGAGACTGAGGCAAATCCTACATCACAGATCACAGTAGTAAAAATGTATTGAGAAAAGCGAGATAAAAGCAGACACGGTCAGATCACTAAAATCTATTAACACAGACATGAGGTGATGGTTTTTCCAGCATATGATCTGTCACATCAGTTCAGTTCATGTGGGCTCACAATCAGAATTGTGAGTCAGGGTTCTGAGAAGTGCCGTAACTGCTGTTCCTGTCATTGTCATCCTCTGCAGTGACTCCATGACGATTTCCAATAGTTCCAGTTTTGTTGGATGGGTGTTACTACATACAGTATAGTATGTATTCTAAAATGTACATACACCAAACAGAAAACTATAGTCCAAACAGTGTCTCAGATGGCTACTAGTGTTATTTATAGTTAGGTTATGAAACGTCAGATTCATTATATTGAGATATCGCGATATAAAAATGCGCCAGTATGTAGTTTGCAGAGTTCGTTTTATGCAAGATTCAGCTTATTGTATTTATAAGGTGTAATTCACCAAAAAATTTCATTGTCCCCATGTACATACCCTCATGTTCTTTGAAACCTATAAGATTTTTGGTCTTCCAAACACACAAATGAAGATATTTTAATGAAACCTGCCTGATTTCTGTTCCTCCATTTAAAGTCAATTAATTACTTCAACAAAAAAAAATATATCATATACTAAATACCACTGTTTAGGGCTAGCATGCGACCTTTCTAAATGCTAAATTTGTTCCCCAACCAAAAGTGTATTTAGGATGCGGCATGGCCCATATTCAGTTCATAGGGGACAGGTAAAAGTACAGCAAAAAGATGGTAAATACTACAGCTTCATAGGGAGCTATTCTAAACTTAGAGACACACACACGCATGCATGCACGCTTAACTGTTTCTCTGGAAGCTGACAATGGGCTCATGAGGCCTGGCACTATAAATTCTGTCAAAGCCAGAAAAAATACAGGTATAAGTTTGGAAGGGGGAAACTCTTGTTGAAAAAGATTCTCTAAACTCAAAACTCCCAAGCGTGGCAGTAGAATGAGAGTGAGTGCGTTTCAAAACTCAACAAGATTCAGCTCAGATCCAGCAGGGCTGTCGCAGTGCATAAACACACACGCGTACACACTTAAAAGGACACACACACACACAAACACACACACACACAGACTCGTCTAGCATCGACACTTGGCGGGGAGGTGTGTCCTGGAGGGTGTGTGGGCGGGAGCACATCTGTGACTGGCAGTTGATGGACAGCTGTGGTGTGTGTGCATGTCAGTGGCGTGGATTGATGGAACATCGATGCCAGGGCGCAGACTGCGAGAGAGGAATTAGCACAAAAGGAGACGGGATCCCGCTGGCACCCTCTCGTCAAACACATGCTGGGCAGTGCTGCTAACTCGGAGAGCGAGAGTGAGAGGAAAGGATGTTTTTTGTTTAGGGTGTTTTTGGTCAAATCAGAGTAACCATTTTCTTACAACCAGTCTCACTGCGATTTTTTTAAACTAAATTTTCTCCATATTCAGTTTGATTTGGAGAATAAACCGCTTGTTGTGGCTGAAAATGCATAATTAATTTGTGAGTAAACTGACAATCATTGTATAAGCATCTGCACAGTTTCTATTTAATGAGCAATTATCAGCAATTATTATGTCATTGTTCCATGATACTTGGCTTCTCATACTTCTTCCATGACACTTGGCACATACTTCTGCGTAATAAAAGAGTGTACTTTTTCTAACAAGATTTTCTAGTAAGACCGCAGGGGGTGCTAGGGAGTCCGTGGACATTTTGAGTGACCATTTTTTAAAAGGCATTTGTGTGTTTGAACGGTTACCAAGCATACATGTAGTTTTGTTAAAAAGGGAAAGCTGGATCATATGTTGTCTATAAAGAGAGGAAGAGAAGAGAGGAGAGAGAGACAGACAGAGAGGGGAAGGAAGTGAAGGTAAGATGTTCTGATTATGTCATGTTTTCTGACATAAACATGCTGTAGGAGTGTGGTTTTATGTTGAATTTTAAATGAGAGGACTGAATGCAATTTTTACAGTGTCCTTTTTCTTGGAGTTGAGAGATATTTGACACAGATATGTGGTCTGCAGTCAGATAAGAATTTTTTTTTACAAAGAACATTCCATCCATTCTATGTAGTGCAGCATCTAAGTCATATTTTATGTTCAAAGAAATAGCTTTATCTGGATCTGTACTTTTTTTTAAAAGAGAAACATAGACTACCATTCCAAAGTTTGGGGTTGGAAAGATTATTTCATGTTTTTGAAATAATTATTGTGAAATATTATTACTATTATAATTTAATATTTTCTATTTTTTGTTTTTTTGAGTTTCAAATGTTTCACCTTTTTTAGTTTGAATTTTTTTTTTTCTATTTAACTTTTCTATTTAAATATTTCAAAATGCTTTTAAAGGGATAGTTCACTTTGAAATTAAATGTTGATATGTTTTAGCTTACCTCATGGGCATCCGAGATGTAGGAGTATTTGTTTCCCCAGTAGTTTCAATTTTGATCATTTTAGGTCAAACCGTTCTTGTCTGTGCCTCACATAATGCAGGTCTATGGTCACCACCTCAAAGAGCATACACAGAGAAGTCCAAATTAAACAATCCCCCATCGTAAGTACACACTGATGGCCTAAGACACGAAACGAGCGGTTTGTGTGAGAAAACGAACACTATTTATATCGTTTTTACCTCTTGTACACCACTACGTCCGACTGATCCAAGTAGCGTGCGTGTTTCCTGTGGTGTACAAGAGGTAAAAACGAGATAAATACTGTTCGTTTTATCACACAAACTGCTCGTTTCGTGTCGAAAGACATCAGTGTGTACTTACGATGGGGGATTGTTTAATTTGGACTTCTCTGTGTATGCTCTTTGAGGTGGTGACCATAGACCTGCATTATGTGAGGCACAGACAAGAACGGTTTGACCTAAAATGATCAAAATTGAAACTACTGGGGAAACAAATACTCCTACATCTCGGATGCCCATGAGGTAAGCTAAAACATATCAACATTTAATTTCAAAGTGAACTATCCCTTTAACAAAATTTTGCTCAATTCTTGAATGTGCATTTAAAAAGAAATTAACTTATGCTAATCAAGGCTGCATTTATTGTTATTAAACAGTAAAAACAATAATATTGTGAAATATTTACATTTTATTTAGATTTAAAATTTAAACGAACTAATTTCTAATTCAGTATATCTTAAACTGTAATTTATTCCTGTAATGGCAAAGCTGAATTTCTGTCGGCCATTACTCAAGTCTTCAGTGTCACATGATCCTTTAGTATATCATGCCAATATGATGATTTACTGTTTTTGTGGAAATTGTGATACATTTTTTTCAGAATTCTTTGATGAGAAAGTTTAAAAGAACAGTATTTATTTGAAAAAAGAAATGTTTTGTTACATCATATTGTCCTTACTGAATAAAAAAAAATTCTGACGCCAAACAGATTTGAACAGATTCCTTTGCCATCATTAACAATACTGACAAAAAACTTAAAGGGCAGAATGCAGTTTCCTCAGTACTGCTGTGATGACGGCACTCTTATAGATCTGTGTAAACGTGAGCGCCACTGAGGAGGTGATGTGAGGTATTTACAGAGGAGGTAAGCGTTCTGTTATCTGTCAACAGCATATTGGACAGATGTGTGTGTCTGTGTGTGTGTGTGTCAGAGTGAGCAAACCACCTGTCTTCTTAACGAGCCCTGTTTTGCAGCTGAGAGAAGTCCTCCTCCGCTCTCATGCAAATGAGTTAGTTTGTTTGTGTGTTATGATATTCAAAAAGGTCAAAGCCTTGGATGACATTCATTCTCCCTCTGCGTGTGGCCCCATCCCTTCACATCAGCCCTCCTGCTTTTTTCACTCTTGTCTTTCTGTCCGGCACTTTTTTTGGGTTGAGATTCCATCAATATGTCCTCGCTAAAAGTTTGCAGAAACGCATTCGCACACACAAATTACAAAACAAAGGGCGATTTTCTCAAAAACATTCAAAATATGAAATCAAACAGTATGTGAATCACTATTTTTTCTTCGGTGACACTGTCTAACAGCGGCATCAGCAGATAAAGTTCCCTTGGGATCATTCCTGTACCTCATTTGCAGTTCTCCTTGACCGCAGGACTGTGTGTTTGGTGCAGTACTAAACTGGAGGCAAATAATAACTCTCCGCTAACTTTCTCCTTCTCACCTCTAGTTTCATCCATCCTCCCTCTGATTATTTCTCCCCTTAACACTGCAGTTTATCCTCAGATGGGAGTCATCCACTCAGCAACAATGATTCCCTAATTGGTGTTAAAGTCCCCTGTAACTACTTTTTGCATAATAGAATGCATAATTATGCCTGTGCAGTTCCTCTGAGGGCTAATCGTCCTGCTCTAAGCAGAGCTCTCCACCTCTTCTTGTTAGTGCCATCATTATTGCTGCTCTATTTAAAATGCTGTTGTGTTTTGTCATTGACTAATCTTTGTCACAAAGTTGTAGAACAAACATAACATAATATATAAACAAATGTATTATATGTATATATATATATATATATATATATATATATATATATATATATATATATATATATATATATATATATATATATATTTTTTTTTTTGTTTTTTTTTTTGAAAGTAATAATTGTAATAATTGTATATAAATAAATAACATTTTTATATTTTATAAAATTAATTGTTATATTTTGTAAAATATTTCTTACTGTTTCCCTGAACGGAAAAGAAGGACTTAGTATTTGTCCTAGCTCAGTGAGCTGCCATTATTTAGGACACAGAGAGTGTTTAAGATCATCCACAGCAGGGAGTCTGTACCATGCCTGAAATTAAAGATTTATATATACACAACTGAGCTGGCATACTGTTATATTGTTCCTAATGGGAGTTCCCTACAGAGATCTTTGATTGGGGCACACACACACACACATACACACACACATACACACACACACTTGCATCCATAGACACAATTAAAAAGTCGAAGAATCACACGCATAACCAAACACACAGTGAAAGGGCCTTTGGGTCTATCTGAATAGGGATCACCTGGTGGTTTGGAGATGAGAAATGGGAGTGTGGGTGTGAAGTTAATTTGATGGAAATTTATTTTCATTTGCTGAAGGAAATGTGTTTCATGTGTACTTTTCCTATTTCATGCTCACAGCGTTTTATACTTTTTTTTCACATGACTTGCAAAAGGTTAATATGGTTCGTTTTCCTTTTTCAGCAAACATTAATTTAGCATTGAGGTAGTTCATAAATGAAACAGACGTACAAGAAAAATGCACTGTTGGGGGGAAACATTAGATATCCGAAGCAGAATTAAAGGCAAGCTTCAGTCAATGTGTGTTTAGCCACTGGGAGCGGACCCTGAATTTCCATTGCTGATGAGTTTTCACAGCATGTACACTACTGTTCGAAAGTTTGAGGTAAATAAAATTAATACTTTTTGTCAGTAAGTTTTAGCCTCAGTCCAGCACTGATAATTTCCCTCTTCTAGGGCCAAGACGACCCTCTAATGAGTAAACTCCTTAAAGGGATAGTTCACCCAAAATGAAAATTCTGTCATCATTTACCCACCCTCAGGTTGTTCAAAACTTGTATGCATTTCTTTGTTCTGTTAAACACGAAGGAAGTTATTTTAAAGAAAGTAGAAAACTGAACAGTTCTGGGGCACCATTGACTTCCATAGTATCCCACCACACACACTTACAAACTTTCTTCAAAATATCTTCCTTTGTGTTCAGGTTTGGAATAAGGGTGAGTAAATGATGACGGCATGTTAGTTTTTGAATGAACTACCCTTTAAAGTGTTTGTATATGTTGCGGTTTCTGGAAACCTGTTTGCTTTGACCTTTTATCTGGTGTTTAACTCTTAACCCGCCAAACACAGAATTTTCCGTTATTTATGAAAAAATGCTTCCAGGCCAAAAACGGAATTTTCCGTGTTTCTGTGTTTTCACTGATAGACGCCAGGGGACACTATTACGTATATTCTGAATGAGTACTGAATCTCCTGATCAAAACACATGCGAGGAAGATGCAGGCAAACAAGTGATTGTATGTAATCATATGCATATGAAAAATAACGTCATCAACATTAAACATTGTATTTATCAAAACTGCCTAATGTTACTTACTGAAATGTGGACCCAGGACAACCTACAGCATTTTTACAGCAAGCATTAGGTGTGTTGATGGACTCGATCTACTCCATCTGTGTTTGTTCATCATTCTGAATCTGATCTGGAAACAGTCTTTCACAGAAATGTTATTTTCTCAGCTATTTTTTCAAAATTTAGCTTTTTTTTAATGAAACTTACCCATATTCAAGTGTTGATAAAGAAGGCATGCAAGAAACTAGAATTTTTTTTTTAAGAAGAGGATCAGCTCTTTCTTTTGATATAATGCATGCTCAGATATTCATAAAACAAAATAATCTATGGGATATTACATTTTGGTGAAAATGGTCAAAAACCCTGGCAGTGGCTGGAAACTTTTATTTAACGCTGGCAGGGAAAGAGTTATTGTGTTGTAGTCTGTACTATATTTTTATTTAGCGATAAAACACTATCTCTGTGAGTTAAAGATGTGATTTTATAAATATGAATTATCCCTGTGGTATAAAAAGTTGTGGAACCAAGAAGGCTACTACTGTATGAAGGGGCCCTAGGGTTTGCTCTAGCTCCAGGGCCCTACATGTTCTTAATGCAGGCCTGATAAATAGAGTATTACTATGTACTTCAAGATGGCAAAACTCAAAATTGGTCTGTTGATTTTATGCCACTCACACTGAGTTATGTGTAAACTTTGTTGTTTGAAAGTATTTTTTTGATGCTAGAATAAATTGTGGTAACCATGTGTGCGTTTACTTCAGAGAATTTGAGCTTTTGTGCTCATGTAGGTTAAGCAGGTTTGAATATGGCTAGTAACATGCCTCCACTCCATGACACCGATCATTTCTGGTCTTCTCTCTACTTGGTCTTTTAATAAAATGTTGTGTGACTTCATGAAGACTTTTTAAGGGCTACATCACTGTAAATGGCGTGGCCTGTTTGTTTTGGAAGCTTGGCTCTGATTGGTTGGATTATTCCTTTATTCAAGAGAGAGTTGTGAATGAGCATAGAAGACGGCCATGCATAATTTAGTAGTGTAATGAATTCAGGATGTCTGAGTGTGCTTGTCAGAACGATCATGCTCTTAAGACGATACGCAGAGACATGGAGATCTCAAAATACACCCCATTGAGAGGGACAGAGAAGGGCCGGTGACGACAGTGTCTAAGTGTAAAGAGAGAGAAAAGAAGAAATAATTGGTGAAAACTAAACATTTGTAAAGTCATGAAAGGAGAATACATTTACACAATGGAGACTCCCAAGTGATTACAATAGTTTGATGTTAGCATTTTGTGTTCTAATAATAAGCATCAAACATACATAGCTAACCAGTACTGGGAAAATAATAAATTTTCGAATTTTCCCATTTAATTGAATTTCATATTAATTAAATTAATGTTAATTAATGTTTGACTAATGTCAAATTAATGTGGAAACAACAAAATGTCAGTATATTTTAAATAGTGATGAAAATAAGTATTTGGACACCCTGCTATTTTGCAAGTTCTCACACTTTGAAATCATCGAGGGGTCTGAAATTGTCATCGTAGGTGCATGTCCACTGTGAGAGACATAATCTACAATTTTTTTTTCCAGAAATCACTACGTATGTTTTTTAAAAACTATTTATTTGTATGATACAGCTGCAAATAAGTATTTGAACACCTGAGAAAATCAATGTTAATGTTTGGTACAGTAACCTTTGTTTGCAATTACAGAGGGTTTGCACACTGTGGTTTTCACAAGGTTTGCACACACTGCAGGAGGGATTTTGGCCAATTCCTCCACACAGATCTTCTCTAGATCAGTCAGGTTTCTGGCCTGTCGCTGAGAAACACGGAGTTTGAGCTCCCTCCAAAGATTCTCTATTGGGTTTAGGTCTAGAGACTGGCTAGGCCACGCTGAAACATTGATATGCTTCTTACAGAGCCACTACTTGGTTATCCCGGCTGTGTGCTTCAGGTTATTGCCATGTTGGAAGACCCAGCCTCGACCAATCTTCAATGCTCTATCTGAGGGAAGGAGGTTGTTCCCCAAAATCTCGCAATACATGGCCCCGGTCATCCTCCCCTTAATACAGTGCAGTTGCCCTGTCCAATGTGCAGAAAAACACCCCCAAAGCATGATGCTACCACCCCCATGCTTCACAGTGTTCTGGGGATGGTACTCATCATTCTTCTTCTTCCAAACACGTTTAGTGGAATTATGACCAAAAAGTTCTATTTTGGTCTTAACTGACCGCATGACTTTCTCTCATGACTACTCTGGATCATCCAAATGATCGTGGGCAAACTTAAGAAGGGCCTGGACATGTGCTGGTTTAAGCAGGGGAATCTTTTGTTCCATGCAGGATTTCAAACCATGACGTCTTAGTGTATTACCACCAGTAACCTTGGAAACAGTGGTCCCAGCTCTTTTCAGGTCATTGACCAGCTCCTCCAGTGTAGTTCTGTGCTGATTTCTTACCTTTCTTAGTATCATTGAGAAGCCACGAGGTGAGATCTTGCATGGAGCCCCAGTCCGAGGGAGATTGACAGTCATGTTTAGCTTCTTCCATTTTCTAATGATTGCTCCAACAGTGGACCTGTTTTCACCAAGCTGCTTGGCAATTTCCCACATTTTTCTTCAAGCATGATACTGAGCTAAGAGATTACAACTACACAGTCACAGATAGCTTTCAAAACTGAGATATATTTGCATGCCTCAGGGTGCTGTTTTTTTAAATTCTGGTAACAGATTGAAATACGCTTGAATGCATGTTTTCTTTTACTTTCAATATTGTGATTGTGCATACTTATAATAGGATAATAGGGAGTGCTAGTGCTGAACGCGCATTTTAAAATATAAGACATTTGCCTGACGCTTCTGTTGCGCAATGAATCCTCCACCATGGTCCAGTCTTCTATATGCTGCTCGAGCAGCTCGTATTTGATGGAATTGAAGTGACCATTATCCACCTGAATTAAATTGTTTTAATTTTTACTAAAAGCAAAACTACAGTAGAGGCGTAATGGAAATGTAGTGGTGACGTATTCAATCCTAACTTCACCCTCACACTCCGTCATGCCAGTAAGAAGCGCGACAGCTTTTCACCTCAATGAAAAATCTTGTCACTTTTCGGTCTCACGAGATCTCGTGGCATGTCGCACCCCTAATATATATCTTTCACATCCTCTTTTTCTCTCACCCTGAAGGACGAGCGATAAAGACCTGGCATCTCAGACTGGACCCTGTGGCATTTGGAACTGTCACAGCCAGCCAATAAAAATCCTTTGGAATAGGTTGCCACAGGGACCATGAGGGTTGCCAAGGCGCATCGCAGAGCGCCTGTCCTGCTCCTGTCACTCAAACACTGGTCCAGACAAGGGGTATGAGTCTCAGGGACATTTTTACTCTGGGCTGCTCTTGTCATGCTCTAACAGAGCCCGCCTCCATGCTGGCACTGGGTGGCAGACGGCACCTGACATGTAGCTTGGCGCTTTAAATCCATATGTATCAGAGTTAGAGTGCCAATCTCAAATCAACACAATAACTCTGTGCCAAAGCCAAATGACCAACTTGCTGCCCACTGCCTACATATCCTAACACATCCCGATTTGGAGTGCTCTGCAGTCTATAATTGGGCTGGGTATCAATAAAGATTCAATTTCATTCCGATTCATAAGCTTTCAATTTGATTTAGAATTATTTGACTCTATTTCGGTTCTAATTCCCATTTTGATTAAATTCTCTCTCTGGCAATGCTGCAAATTATGCATTAACTGTTAACTCATCTTTTCATTAAATGAACAAGCTCAAGAGTAATAAATGTAAGGAATTTAGCTGCACTGGTCATTCTATCTATCTTTGAATCACTAAAAAGAACTAAGTAATTTGTTTGTGAATGAGAATAGTCATCATCCATATTGAACAAAACTGATATTGCGATACATTTTGCGACTGGAAAAAATACAGATTTGTTTTTTGCTAGATGGCTGGAATAGCTCTTTTTGGAAAAAATGAATCATTCTAGAAAGAGTTTGGTTATTTTTGTAGGGGAGTGCATCTGCACAGAAAAAATGATATATTTTTTGAAGACTTTGAGTGCCAACCATCCTTTTAGGGCTGGACAATTTAAGAAAAACGTTGGCTGTTTACACTTGGGTATTCTCTTTAAAAGAACCAAGTTAGTAAATATTAAAGTATATAGAGTTTAAATAAAGTTATTTTCTCTTGAATTTTCATAGGTCACATACACAGCATTTTGAGCGCTGTTGAACGGACACCTCTGATTGGCGGTTGTGTTCACACACTCAACATATGTGTCTGTGATTAGCTACAATGATCAACACTCTTCATTGAGTGCATTAATGATGCTCACTCTTCACTAGGGTTGGGTAGGGCACCGGTAACCATATAACCATTAATACCGGACCGAATCAGAACTCAGATGTCGTTGATTCATTTCGGTTCCACTTAAATTCAAACATGCTTTTGCTCTTTGGCTGACGCTGAGCCATAGACAGACGCACTCAGCACTCGTCACATAGCACTACTATTCAGTGTTTTCGACCACATTACGTTTATTTTAGTTTTCTGACATTTAAATGCACATAACATTAAGTACTAGCAAAAACACACTGATGTCTATGGAAGCAGCAATAACAATCCTTTCAGACAGTTATAATTTGACTGTGTCTTATTTATATCAAATACACATAATATAGTTAACTATATAGTTTACTCTATTCTTCTCTAGTGAATTACTTTCATGTATTCTGTGAGACGCAGTGATGGAAATAACGGCGTTAATTTTTTCAGTAACGAGTAATCAAACAAATTACTGTTTTCCCCCATTACAATGCCGTTATCGTTACTGAGAATAAAATGCGGCGTTACTATAATTGAGCTCACTGAAGCAGTTTGTGTGCCAAACACAGGGGGTCAAACACAGTATTAGTATGGTGTTCCTAATAATCCTTTAGTTGAGTGTATATAGCGGTTTTCAAAGCACTCAAAGGGCTTAGCATGGAAGGGGGGAATCTCCTCAACCACCACCAGCATCCACCTGGATGATGCGATGGTAGTCATATTACGCCAGAACGCACCACACACACCAGCTTATTGGAACAGAGGCCAATGGGCAAATTTGGCCAGGATGCCTGGGTTACATCCTACTCTTTTCGAAGGACATCCTGGGATTTTTAATGACCACAGAGAGTCAGGACCTCAGTTTAACGTATCAGGTGCTTGTTACAGTATAGTGTCCACATCACTATACTGGGACTTTAGGACCCACACAGACCACAGGGTTAGTGTCACCATGCTGGCCTCACTAACACCTAGTTTACAAGCAGCAAACCTGGTTTTCCCAGTTGTTTCCCATCCAGGTACTGACCAGGCTCAGCCCTGCTTCACTTTAGCGGGAAACCAGTCTTGGGCTACAGGTTGATATGGCTGCTGACAGTTTTCACCAAGGATATTGAAATTGTGGGATTGGCTTTAATGTGAAGGATACAATGTTTCCTTAGACTTTTTTTGCCTTCGAAAGCATCATAATAACCAGGTTTTCTTTTTGGAGCTGTCTGGCGAGCACTTGTGATCGCTAAATGCCACCTCTGTAAGCAGCTGACTCGTTTTTTGAACAGAGCAACTAAAAGTACAAATGCAGTCACATTAAGTGCTAAATGTATCAACACCAACGGATATTATGTAGCCCCCAACTCATGTAAGCAAACACAGATGCTTAGTATGTGTGATTCTGATTGCATTCCACTGTATGCTGTGTTTGTATGGTACAATCTCAGTCTAAATGCAGCACGAGGTCAAGCTGATACACACTATTCTCTATCACAAACATGCACACATACAATGACACGGCTGTTTGTTTTGGTGCTAAGGTTGTGTCGCCCTTTACGCCACGATCTGCAAACTCATCTCCAACCGACATGTTGCCAGACAAACCCTGCTAATCCACCTGTGTAATCCACCATGTGTGTTTGTACGTGTGTGAGCGTTTAGTCTCGGGATAGGGGATTGATTTAGAAGGGTAAACTCCCTGATCTGAGTCCCCAGTTAATTAAATGCCAATTGGATTGGCCTGCAGACCTGAATGCTTCCTGTGCGTTGTCCAGACACACACACACACACACACACACACACACACACACACACACACACACACACACACACACACACACACACACACACACACATGACCTTTCCAGTTGTTATGCTCACTACCACAGTGCTTTTCTATTGTGGTCCTGAGAACCAAAATATCAGTTGACAGCATCACCATATTTATGCGCACACATGTGTTTTCTGGTAAATGTTGTGGTGATGGTTGGTATCTGTCCTTTAATAACTCAGCTTTAATTATAATGATAATAGGACTCTGGCTGAACAAGCCATGTGACTTTTATATTAGAGACCATGTGATCACTGGCCTGAGATGTAATACATTAACATTTCATTTAGAAGACACCCCCTGGAGCATCCTGATGCCTTGTTCAAGGGCACAATGGTGGATGATTCACCCGTTTTTAGAGTTTGAACCTACAACCTTTCAGTTAGCAAATCTGATTTTCTCTAACACAGTTATATCAACATTAAGAATCTGATTTTTTTCATTGCATAAACGTATACATATGCTTATGAATATTAAAAAGAATAAGTTGTTACACAATAGCTGAGAAGTTACATAAGAGAGGAGCAGCAGCTGTGTTGTGACTATGGAAGCAGGCTATTTTACCCAGATGTTACTGTTCTCAAAATATCCTAAAACTGCAACACAGGAGATTTAAAAACAGAAACAATATGCTGCTTTTGAGTAGAGTTGTTGCTTATGGAATGTTTGGAATTAACTCTGGTTTCAGATTTTCAGAATTTGTAAAGTTGGTTCCAAATTAGTTTTCTTAGAAAAGTTGACTATTTCAGAGAGGCTAGCGATAGCAAGCTAGCTTTATAAGCACGAGGTCCCATCTTTCCTTCAGAGCGCTCTCCGAAGCCACACCTCCTCTAAAACACATGAATGCACACAGAGTCTGTAAAGCCTCAGGAGAGATGGTGTTAAATTGCCTCATCTCAAAGTACATAACATTACGATAATAATGAACGTAAACAACTTACAGAGCTCTGACTTGTACCATCTGACCACTGCAGATTAATTTCGCCGTTGATAGTGTTGCCATAGAAACGCAGAAATCCGAGTCTGAAGACATGAACAGCTCTGGGTAGAACATCATGCGTTGCCATCTTGTAATTGTGGTTATGACATGGTGTAAACACATATTGCACTTCTTTTTTTGGTTCAGGAGAAACTGTAATAAGGCAGCTGCTGTTTGTTTGGGGTACTCTGTGACTGTGTGTCTATAACGCTGCATAGCCTTACGGAACAGTGATGTCTGTGCGAGGAGTGTGTGTGTAACAGGCAGGTAGGACATAGTTTTGTTGCTTTCGGAATTATTTGCATTCGGAATGGATGTTTTTACAGTGCAAAAGTCTAATTTAGAGTACAGTATTTACAGTATTATGGTTGATGTTATGAATTACATTTTAAGGCAACTGAAAGAAGCAATGAGTTTTTTCGCCTGCAATTTCCTCATGTAAATAGCGAATCCGCCATGGTGCGAGCATAACTGGCTTTTAAAGTGAATGGGAGATGAGACTGATTGGTTTATTGCACATTATACCCAAAACACACCTATTACTCATTAAGAGACTAGTTTAGACCATGTGCTGGTGCACCGACTATTTTTACAGTCGTTAAACTAGCAAAAGTGGCTTCGGACATGCACCCGCGCCGTGTGCTTTAGATCATGTGCTTAGATCTTTAAAATATGGCCCATAATGCTCCACACTTGGGTGGCGCCACCGGCTGCTGTAATGTTATAACCTTCAGAAAGAGTCACCAAACAGATCATTAAATGAGTTTTTTTGATGAGCAGAAACAGTCACCAGAGTGACTCTTCTGGGTTGTGTAGCAGTTTGGTGATCAAGTTGACTCTCAAGTGTCTCAGGAAGAACAAAATCAATTCTTTGTGTGAGTGAAGAACTCATGTAGCTCAATGGCTAATCCCCATTATTGTGAAGAAGTAGTTGTTTTCATATATCACCTTTCACAGGCTCAAGGTTACTTTACAATAAGCATGTGATATTGATCCACTGAACCATCCTAACTGACATATAACTTTTTTCCAATGATATTTTCTGAGAAAATGCAATGGTTTCTGAATTGACTTTTCCTAAAGCTGGTTTCACAAGTGGGTATATTTAGAGCAATAGCCAACAATACATTCTAAAAAATAAAAAAAATGCCAAAAATCATAATAATAAATAAATTGTATTTATAATGCACTTTATATTAAGCAAAATCTCAAAGTGCTACAGAATTAAAAACAATCAACAACAATAAATAAATAAGTAAAAAAATAAAATAAAATTAATAAAAACTGAAAAAAATAAAATAAAAAAAATCATCATGATATTAAGTAAAGATCATGTTCCTTGAAAATATTTTGTACATTTCCTACCGTAAATATATTAAACATTTACTATTATTAGTTATATGTGTTGCTAAGGACTTAATTTGGACAACTTTAAAGTAAATTTTCTCAATATTTAGATTTGTTGTACCCTCAGATTTTCAAATAGTTGTATCTCAGGCAAATATTGTGCTAAGTTAAGTATAAATCTTAATAATAATAAAATAAAAAAACGTTATGACTGGTTTTGTGGTCCAGGTTCACATATTGTATTCCCCAAATGTTTCTTAATCATATTAATATTGTTCTAAATACAAACCTTAAGAAGAATTAGAACACCAGAATGTTCTGAAAAATCACCCTCTTACAGCTAGTATAACCTCCAACTTTTCTTAAGTACCAAAAAGTCAGATGATAAATGTTTTGGGTTGTTTCAGATATTAAACATTGCAACGTAACAGTAACTACATATGTAACTTTTGCTATGGATGTGCATAATTACTCAATTGAAGAATTGCACTTAGGAGTATTCCTATGAACTTAGTTTATCTTAAAGCCCCACTTGGCTACTTTTCCTCTCGGGGTCCCCCTACAGTTTGGAAAAAATAATGTCCTCAACTACTGTCGTAAGCTCTGTAATCCTACAACAGGGGATGCCATCGCGCGTGCATTTGTTGACATGACAACCCTGATAGCCCTGAACTAGTGATGCGTGGCTCGTCTCATAACCCGCGGACCCCGAATGTCTATTTAATGGTCGCGGGTGCGCGGCGGGTTGTAAAAATATATACAGTGGTGCGGTGCGGGCCAAATAACTTCATAAAAGCGTCCCGCGGGTCGGTGCAGCACTAACAGTTCCCCTGAACACTGCAAGAGGATTTCGAGTTCTTCTGGCGTCGCGTGTGAAATGTCTTCATCCCAGGTAACGTTACAGTCAGTGGCATATGCTTCAGCATGTCATATGAATATAATTTCATGGGTTTTATTTTTTTCAAACGCCAAATAATCACGATGCTCACGTTTACAAGCCAGCGTCATTATAGTAGTCTATTGGTTACCGTTTTACAGAATCTATATGATACTTCAGTTCAATGTTTGAGTGGTAGCTCACCGTAACAAGCATGACAGCATCGGTCGGGCACGCCTCCTTCAGCTCACGCCGACAAGCAAACGCTGGTCACATTTTGATCCTCGTCCTGCCTTTAATCCAATCACTTTTTCGTTTCCTCTTATTGCTTTCCTCCAACAAAACCTTTTCTTTCTTATGTGTCTGTGCTGCTTCGGACATGACTATATTATCCGACGAACAAAGTTGGGCTCGCACGTCTGAATGTAAGGAAGTGTGGGTGTTGGTGGAAGTGACGTATATGCCGTAAAGCAGTCGAATTTTGTAGTTCTTTTTGTTCTCGGGTTACTACCCGAAACCCGAAGTTTAAAAGTACGATTAAAAACGATACAGACCCCATCAGGCTATGGCAGACGTGTCATTCAACCTATTGTAAGTCGATTTATCATCACAAGAGTCTTAAAAAATATATTATGAAGGTTGAAAAGTTACCTAGTGCTGCTTTAAGGAATGTCTTAACTTAAGAAGGTTTTTGTCAATCAGACCACTGGACATGGTAATATATTTTACTGTGATTTGTGTGTTTTGTGGGTGTGCCAGTTAAAGTGACGAACAGTCTTCTATATCTAAGTGATAATAACAGAAGTAGCACAATTTTTTTTAATTGTCTGGATCCTGTTAGTCATGACATTTAAAGACATTCAAAGAAGAAATACACTTTATTGTTCCATTTCTTCTTTAATTCATGGAAACAGTGGTGAAATGAATTATGTAGAGAACAGGGCAGAGTCATATGATCATTTCTGTTGAATCTCTGTCTCTGGGCATTAAAGGTCATTTTCTTTTGCCACAGTAACCTATTTACATCACCTGCATCCTTCATACAACAATGAGGCGGCTAGGCAACATAAATCCACTTCAGTTATCTGCTTTAAAAGAGACAAGGATACTTTCAATAGTCTTTGTTTTTCAGGTATAATATGATGTAACATATTTTTAAAATTATCTGGTTTACTTTTGCTTCATCAATTACAATAGTAACAAAATAAGTCTCAATACCATACAATAATTTATTTATTTATTTGCAACTCTATATAGGTCTATATGGGTTTATATATACATATATAAAAATAGTATTGCCAACCCCTGAGAAAAAAGTGTGAGAGCCGCAGAGGCAAGCTGGCAGTGTTGTTTAAGTTAAGAAATCTCACTTCTGCCGTTTCCAAGGCCATTGAAAGGCATTTGCACTGACGTGTGTGTGCGTGTTAATAAAGTCTGTAGCATCTTGCCAAGGTGAGGAATAGATGAGTCAGCAGACAGGTATAGAGGACAGAGGTTTATCAATAAAAAATGCACATATGTCCATGCACATATTATTATATACTTTACTGTATTATTTCCAAAGTACATAAGTGTGCACCAAAACAGAGGTGTTTAATATATAATAGCTAACTAATGTGTTATTGCATACGTGTTATGTATTATTAGCTGTACTACCAAAGGGCAAAAAGTTCTTATGAGACAACGCTAAGAAAAAAAGGATCTATACCCCCATCACGTTGCTGGTTGCTTTTCCAAATTTGGGTGTAGAATTAACAAGTCATCTGCTAGGGTTTTTATACCTTGTGGTAGTTATTTATTAAACGGGTAATACAAAAAAAAACCAATATGTTGTCATTAATGGGCTGCATTTTCCAAATTTTAAACAAAAATGTGTGTTTGAGCATAATTTGTATGAAATTATGTGTAGAGAATAAGTGTATGGGTGTGTTGTTTAGGGTGCTCAAATCCTGTGTTCTTGATTTCCTTAGAGTCCAGTATGGGGAAGGCATTCATTTCATGGTGGTGAAGCCCAGTAATCTGGCAGCGTGGGAAATCAAGCAAGAAGTAGTGCCTGGCTCCTCCTCCCTGTCCATGTTCTGCCAGAGGAAGGCCAGCTCCACCAAGTAAGTACTGTTACGATGTCACTTCCAGCTTATTCTACCAGATCAAGTACATATGGAGAAAATAAAAAAGCTCATTTATTTTTTATACTTTAGTATTTCAGGCATATTATACTTTTGGATGAATCCCACAAAACCTGTTAAAAACAGCAGATTACATTTCACCCAAGTTAAAAAGATAAAGATATAAAAAGATTTTTTTAAAATAAGTCTGTGGCATAATTTTAATAATCAAGCACATTTTACCTTAATTCTCATTACCATATTGTGATGATTTCATTCTCATTACTGTAAGGGGAATTTTTTTGATGTGTAACTGTGATAACATGCTATTTGATAAATGAAAATAGTAATAATAATTGTATAATTATTATAAATGTAAATACTGAAATACAGTCATTATAATCATTGTCATGGGAAAACATGCTTAATTTTTGATCATTTTTTTTATGAATAATTTAATGCTCCGTCACAGAATATACGGTGCATGGTTTTAAAATTTCACACCATTTAGTGGTCTTATTGCTTTTTCGTTCTGTTAATTTTTTCTGTTCCCGTTTATACCCGAGATTGGAGTGTTTGAGACTGTTGTAGAAGAAATTATTAGCTCCGAGGCTTCTTAATCTGGGGTCCTATTTCAGAATCTGCCACTCACTGGCTCTTTTTCTTCCTTTGAGGAGAGAAAACTCTTCAGTGTAACAAATTCCACCTGAGTGCTTTTTAATCACTGCGCACACTCTTTGATTGATTAGGCCTTGTGTGTGCATTCGCGTCTCCGACATCGCCTCTGCTTTCTCGACCATTCAGCGATTCCTCGGCAGCCTTCTCAGCCCCACTGTCCTCCTCCTGTGCAAATTAGCTCTTCGCAGTCCCCCTCGTCTTCCCATAGCAGTCACCCTGATGACGACGCCGCTGCTGTTAGCGCCGCTCTAGGTTAGCTCCCCAGGCAGCGCGAGGAGATGGGTTAGGAGAGAGGAACCCCGGAATGGGAATTCTAATAGACGTTTCTGCGATTTATGGGAGTCGGTCCTGATATCCAAAGTATGTAGAAATCTCCCAACGGCATGCGGAGTGAGAAATTTACGACCCGAGCGTCACCCTAAAGCTGTCATCTTCGCTGGTAATTGCTCGGCTCTCGTACTCATGTGGTTTTTATACGGTGGGGAAAATTGGTTCCTGCACTTAAATGCTTCTCTGATTCAGTTGTTGCTGTGAGTCACACGCTGACAGGAGAGATGGAGGGAGAGAAGATGAATAATAAGTGAAAAAAGAGTTGGTTTTATTAGTTTATTCTGATCACACATTCTGCTGTCGCACAAACACAGCACCCAGTGAGAGAAGAAGGGTAAAGTTGTATTTTTGCCATTGAATTAACAGAGTGGCGACACGCCTTCCTTTTTATACCTCACTGTGTAATGGCACGTTCCATGAACTGTACTCTTATTGTAGGTGTTACTTTTTTCCCATTTGGTGTTATTGTGAGAACTAAATCATATATAAGGCTGTTTTTTATTTTATATAAAATGTAGCTAGTTTTAAACATGTCAAATGTCTGTTTGCCCTCAAGAAGGGGATTTGAATCTTTTGGATCTCAGAGATCTCGACTGTATCCTACATCATATGATGCCATCATTGTCCACTGGGACAACGGATGGAAATTAGCCTTTGGCTACAATCCAGCATGTTTACATTCATGCATAATCATGTCTGTTCATTAACACAAACTGTCCCTAATAAATCCCTAATCTGCTGAATTGAAATTAGTTCACTGTATTAAAACACTATTTTTAATCATTCACAAATGTTTGTACCCGTTGTGTGCAGCCTTTTTTATTGTTTATTATAAGTTTATTTAAAAAAAATTTTTTGAAAGAAGCTTAAGCTCACTCTGGTATGAAAGCTTGTTTCTGCCATGAAATAAAACTATTTAAAAGATAATTGTGACTTTTGACTCACAATTGGAATCAGTTTATATCTCGCAATTATGAGAAAAAATACAGAATTGTTATGAAGTCATAACTGCAAGTTACAAAGTCAGAATTGCTCAATATAAACTCTCAATAGCAAGAAAAAAGTCTTTATAACTCGCAGTTGTGACTTTTCTGTGACATTTCTGTGACAGAGAAAAAAGTCAGAATTGCAAGAGGTAAACTCGCAATTGCAAGGGAAAAAAAGTGAGATAAAACGTCACAATTACCATTTTGTTTTTATTCTGTGGCAGAAACAAGCTTCCATTCTCTAGCAACATTTATGTGACGAAAAAAGCAGGAAAACCAGTAATATTGTGAACTAGAAACTGTTTTCTGTTTGTATTATTCCTCTGATGGCAAAGCTGAAATTTCAGCATCATTTCTCCAGTCTTCAGTGTCATGTGATCCTTCAGAAATCATTCTAAAATGCTGTTTTGGTGCTCAAGAATCATTTCTTATTATCAGTGTTGAAAACAGTTTTGCTGCTTAATATTTTTCGGAAACCTACAATTTAAAATTGAAATAAGAAAGATATATAAAAAAAGAATATTTTTTTTATTCAGCAAGGATGCATTAAATTGATCAACGTTTATAATGTCACAAAATATTTCTGATTTAAATAATTCCTTTTGAACTTTCTAGTCGTATAGTTTTCACAACATTGTATAGCAGCAAAACAAAAATAATTAAATTAAATACCAATAATAATTGATAATCAGCATACCAAATCAGCATATTAGAAACATTTCCAAAGGATCATGGGGCATTTGCCCTCAGCATTTGTACATGTTGTGAAAATAGTCCTCTGTATTAAAAACCCTCATCTGTCCCTCTTCTTTTCAGAATGGCATTTTTAACACAATGGCGATATGGCATCAAGGATCTACAATAGTGAGATAGTTAAGCTATTAAGTCCTCTGTGTCACCCATCACGACACACTCTCTTCTCAGCTTGTATTGTTGACTGCATTTCTTCAGAATGCTGTAATACCTTTGGATGTTTGAGGCAGGTGACCTTCAGGTCAGGCATTATCAGTCGAACTGTTAGAACCTGGAGAAATCTAAACAGAGAGAGAGAGAGAGAGAGAGAGAGAGAGAGGGGGGGGGTTGAGGGATGACAGTCTACAGAAAGGAGGAGAGAAGACTAACGCTCACTGTATTGATTTGCTGCCACACACAAGCAGGCAGAATGTATTTCCCCCGGTTGCACAGCCACAACTAATGAAAATATGGGGAAATAAAATGAGAGAGATCTATGGGTCATTGAGAGCAGCGATAGAGAGCGAGTAGAGCACAGAAGTCTCGCACACGTTGGGCTTTGGTCGAAATATGATAATGTGAGTAAATGTGATAATGAAAACACAAGTACTTTCTCACTCACTTAAAGGAGTAGTTCACTCGCACTCATGTCGTTCCAAAGTGATTTTCTGTCTTCCATTGAACACAAAAGAAGTTTAGCAGAATCTCTGAGGTACTCTTTTTGAAGAAAGTGAATGCAGGACACTGTTGAGCTCCGTATACAACAAAAAAAGCACCAAAGTAATATTGCGTAGCTTCAGACTTGGAATTAGGGCTGTCAAAAGATTACATTCAACTGATACGCCTTGCTTGTAATATAGCACACAAGCCACATGGGCTAATTTTAAGGTGCTTCTACGTCAGTGCTTCTAAACTTTGATGATACAAGTAACTGTGGTAAACTGTAGGGCAGTGAGGTGGTCAGTCTAGACATACCACATGACTAATGCATCATGTTTATAAAAACTCTGTGTATTTATATGCTGAAGGCTACAGTCTAAGAGGGAGTGAGAGGAACAAGGTTAATAGGACAGGGGCAACAGGACACACGAGTGGCTAGTGATTCCTGCCTCCGTGTGTGTGTGTGTCAGAGAGAGAGAGAGAGCGAGAGATAATGGGTTGTGTACCAGAGTGCTCCAGTGAAGCATACTGCTGTAGAATGGGTAACCCCTGACCCTGCAAAAGTTTACAGCTACATCTCAATGCACGCTAACCGAATGCTTTTAGACACAAGTCTAAAGCCACTCGCATTGGAAGGGGAATTAGTTACACTCTTTTGGAGTTGCTTGGTTTTGAACGTTTACTGAGCATGATGTGTGTCATTTCTGCGGAAAAACATTAAAAAAATAACACACTTCACCTTTAACTTTTCAATCCTGTAACAAGTAAAAACTGGGCAGGGCAATATAACTAAAAAAAGTATATCTTATATTTTATCTATATATTATACTTTTAAAACCCTATTTACATTTAACTAATATATTTTATTGAAATGTATCTGCATTTATGTTTAGCCAAACATTTTAACATAAAGCATGTCATGTGAAAACTTTATGGAATAAACACACCAGATGTTGAATGAGACTTTACCAACTAACATGATGTGTGTAATTTCTGCGGAAAACTATTATTTAATTATTTTCAGCCTTTCATACACGTATAAATAGGGTTCGGCCATATAACAAAAACTTTATATCTTATCTCTACTTGTACTTTTATTTTCAAGTCTTATTTTGTTTTTACTAATATATTTTGTTTAAATGGATTTTCATATATTTATAGAACTTTTTAAAATGGCAAGTGAATACAACCAAATGTGAAAGCAGAGTTTTTAATGGTTTATTGAAACAACAACTCATTATTGTGAATTGAGAGACAAGGAGAGATTCAAATCAATCTACTGACCCATTCTTTAGGAAACATATGGCCAAATAAAGTTTGTTAAAACCACTGATTTAAATTATTAAAATAATAATAATAAAAAAAAAAAAAATTATGAATGCTTTGTGAATGTGACATATTGACCAGTCATACAGTATAAAGCATATTTTTATTTTCTCTGCTGAGACATTTTAGCATTGAATCTTAAGGACAACATCACAATGAATATGCGACTATATAGCAATGGACATTTGTGCCTAGAGCACTTTTAAGAGGTGAATTGTGAAGATGTGTTTTTGTATGCATATGTGTACACAGGCTTTAGTATATGGAACCTTACTGTGTAAGTATGAAAATGATTACTCACTGTACTAAAAAGAAACATTTTATTTTTCTTAATATTTTTTCATTCAGGTCATTTGATTATATTTGTTGACTATACCACTCTGTGAATGATCCTAAATCAAGGGCAAATCTACTGTGGGTTTATAAGTCTATACATAGTGTTTATATACTGTGGTCATAAATTGCTCTTTGAAACACCTTACAGCTCTCTAGGGTTAAATCACCTATTGTCCTGGTAGATTTGTGTTTGTGTGCACATGTAGGAGAGAGATGAAACATCAGTAAAGGCCCTGGGAGATCTAACACTGACTTACAGCTTTACAACTAGCCTCTGTGTGTGTGTGTGTGTGTGTGTGTGTGTGTGAGCTGTATGCCATTTAATATTTTACTATAAAATAGCTCTACAGAGAACAGAGCACAGTGAGGCTTACATCCACAAAGAAAGAATAATCTTACTCAGGGTTGTATATGCATTCAAGGGCCCAGAGCTCATTCAGACACACACATATACCGGTACTGTGTAATAGTGAGCTTAAAAAAATAGGTTGCATCCCAGTTTTCATATATTGTTTAATTTACAACACAGTATGTACTATGAAGTATGCAAAATAAGGAGTAGTTTGTCAAATTTTCTTAGCTCATTGAATATAATAAGTTATATCAAAGGTAACTACAAGGAGGTCTGTAATACATTCATATTAAACTAGGTCATTATGTTTTTTATTTTCCCTATAAATCTGAAACAGTGTCTCAAAATGAGCCATTCAGGAATGTGGAGTGTGGCGTGACGTTGGAACAAGCCCCGCCCACGACTGGCACAGAATCTGCCCTATTAGCTTAGCCCCTCCCCTGAGTTAGCTGTACACAGTCTGCCATGTTTATCTCCTCACTAGATCATTTAAAGGGGTGGTTACATTCGATTTCACCTTTTTTACTTTAGTTATTAATGTTGCTGCTTGAGCATAAACAGTATCTGCAAAGTTACAGCGCTGAAAGTTCAATGCAAATGGAAATATTGTCTTTTAAACTTAAGGCAGTTTATTGTCAACAAAAATGGCCGGTTTGGACTGAAACAAGCTGCTTCCTGGGTTGGTGACATCATAAACCCTTGCTATTAACATAAACACTGCCCCAGATGTGACTTCTGCCCGTAATGGTCTGCCCGTGGCTTTTCTGGGCAACCTGTGCTTGGCACTTGGCCAATAAAAATACATGAAACTACATTTGGCCATATAAACAATCTAAGACCATTGCCTTTTTCGGAGGGATGGGCTTCATAGAAGCAGGAAGCTAACGAGCCGTTCATAGGACAGTGCAGACAGCGATGTGGAATAAAGGTTAGATATAATAAAAATACGGCCTTAAAAAAAAGAGAAGTATTAAGACATGTTATACTGCGCCCCATAAACACAACCAAGCCTAGAAAAAAATCACGGAGCCACCCCTTTAACAGCAGCATTCAAGTAAAAAGGCTTCTAAAGTTAATTTAATCAAGAGCAGTGAGTTATTTTCGGTTTTTCCTTTTGTTTCAATTCATATTAACGGCAGTTGGTGCTGTATATTACATTGCCTTCTTTTTAACTATTTCCGTATTGATTAATGATTCAGATCACCAATGTCACATGATTTCAGCAGTTTGGCAGTTTGACACGCGATCCGAATCATGAATCAATACACTGATTCATAACCGTTTGAACCTATATTTGAGGATTGAAAACAACGGAGGTCTTTTGGGTGTGGAACGACATTAGGTCATTAGGTCATTAGGTCACATGAGTCATTAATGTCATAAATTTAATTTTTGAACTAAACCTTTAAGGATACATGCACAAAAGCATGTTTTTGCTTTTATAACTCAAATGGCCATTTACAGCATGGTAGAATACATGACCTGTGGGGTATTTTGAGCTGAAATTTCAGACACATTCTAGGGATAACTAAAACGTCTATTTTATCTTGTAAAAAGAGGCATAATAGGTCCCCTTTAAAATAGAAAACTGTTAACAAGTAAATGCAGTATTGGTGAGACAAAAACATCTTACCAACCCCAAAGTTTATTATTTAGCAAACATTGGACAATAAAGGAGTATGTTTTCAAGACTGATAATGTATGTCCCAATAGTGGTGTAGTAATTTAGTACACAAAATAAAATAATTGCATATTATAGATTTGCAGCCTGTTTCATTGTTAGTGCATGGAATCTGTGGGATATTGTGGGAATATAATTAGTATTTGTGTCCAGGAGGGTTACATGCTGTTCTATTCTTAGGCCATGGATGTGCAAGAGTGTGAAAATCCCAGTAGGTGTGTGGCCGCAGATGCGTCTTCAGAATTGAAGCTGCTGAGGGGACTATGTGTCTTATTTGTGTGTATGTGTGTGTTTGCTTAGGGGCTACATGTGAACACAGGTGTGTTTTTTTTAATAGTAAGGACAGAGAAAGAAATACCTTTGGGCCTCCCTCTAGCACCACATCACATTCTAATGCACACAGACACATATACGCAGAACATTTTGGCTGTAAACTTCTGAAACGCATTACTTCACTCTGCTAATTTTCCCCTAAAGTGCTTCTTCTTGGATGAATGTAAGTAAACAGCGGCTAATTTCTTCCTTGCCCCTGAGACTTTGGTTTCATACGTGACTGATTTCAGATGTGAATACCCTGAGGAAAACTGTTAATAGATTACACAAAGTAAACTGCCTCAGATCATTTAACCTCACACTTGGTTTGGCTAATCTTTAGATGGTAGAAAGATGAACTGACTGAGCTTGTAGAAGTTGTGTAGAACATTTTATGATCTTAAAACATCTGAACAATTCTGAAAAATTCTCTACCATAAAAGCATCCTCATGTGCTTGTAGTCTCCTGAAGCCGAAAGAAAGCTGTATTCACAGCATCAAGCCAGGTTTGAGGCATACAAGAAGCAGTTATGTTTTATATATGATGCTACATTCTCCTGTACACAAATGCAAATTACATTTTTAGAGCGAAATAATGATTTATTTTTTCTCCCAGTGACATTTCACTGTGTTTGTCACATACATGTTTATTGTCTACAGAAGTCTTGCAATATAGTTTATAAATTAAAAAAGGCTTGCATTTTAAGATTTATGTTGTTGAACTGCATAAAATAAAATAAAATAAACATTCATTTGGATGACAGTTTTACCATATTCTCATAAACTTAACGTAATGCATATTTTTCATACTTGAATGAAACGAGTACGAAACATAAATGGGTAAGATTACTGCACTCAAAAAATCATAAATTATTTTCTTTTTAAATTTTCTTTCTGGGTTTGGAACATTTACATTTATGCATTTATGCATTTAGCAGACGCTTTTATCCAAAGCGACTTACAACTCAGGAGAACAGGAAGCGATCCGTCAAGGAGATGCAAAGAAACACAGAAAGTGCCCCAAATACCAAGATTTGTATACCGCTCAAAAACCAGAAAAGGGAAGAAGAAAAGAGAAATAGAGGAGGAAAGAGGTTTTTATTTATTTATTTATTTTTATGTAAGATTAAGTGCTCATGGAAGAGATGAGATTTTACCTGTCGTTTGAATGAAGCGAGCGATTCTGTCGTGTGTATGGAGGACGGAAGATTGTTCCACCAACCAGGAACAATGAAAGAAAAAGTTCTAGAGAGGGATTTCATGCCTCTCTGTGATGGTACCACAAGCCTTCGCTCATTAGCTGAGCGAAGGCTTCTGGTGGGGGTGTAGACTCGTGGGAGTGAGTCGAAGTATGCGGGTGCTGCGCTTGTGGAAGATACATAAGCAAGAGTCAGGGCTTTGAATTTGATCCGAGCAGCTAGTGGTAGCCAATGCACTCAGATGAATAGAGGTGTGACATGAGCCATTTTAGGCTCATTGAATACAAGACGTGCCGCAGCGTTCTGGATCATTTGCAGCAGTTTGATTGCACAAGATGGAAGTCCAGCCAGAAGCGCATTGCAATAGTCTAGAATCAAAAGTCTAGAAATGACCAGGGCTTGGACAAGAAGCTGTGTTGCATGATCCGTAAGGAACGGTCTGATTTTCCTGATGTTGGACACTTTCCTTTGACAGTGTCAAAGGCAGCAGATAGATCAAGGAGGATGAGGACTGATGATTTGGATGCAGGGCTTCAGTAATAATAACAACATTAATGACAGAATTTTCATTTTTGGGTGAACTAACCCTTTAACTATTTGCATTTGCTTGATTTTATATAACTAATCATATTTTAAAAATACATTTATTCAAATGGCTTAGAATCATTCTAAATCTGTTAATTGTGAAAACAATTGAATTTATTCTGTTAAAAAGTATCATAGGTAAAATGTATGACTAACTTTTGAACAAGCTATATATTTAGTTAGATAAATGTATGAGACTGAAACAAATTAGATTAATTGATGATATAATAGCACTTATAATAAATAAATCAATATAACTAATAATAGATTAATAGTACTATTACAGAAATATACATCACATATATACATATAATTTTTTTTGGTGTAACTGTAAAATCCAAATGAATGGGCATTTTATATGCAATTTAAATACATACATTTTAATATTTAGGCCTAGATATTTTACTTACTTACTTAACTTTATTTATAAAAGGACCATTTACAATTTTGAACATAAATGTTTACATTCCCTGTAATGTACCCGATTTAGCTAAAAGATGATTTTTTTCTAGCTAATTTTCACCCGCAGTCCTCTTTTAAGTCACAGAGCATCAGTTTTGGATCTCAACAGCACCCATTCTCTTTTACATTCATTGTTTGGGAGAAAAAAGCAGCAACATTCTGTTAAACATCTAATTTTGTGTTTCTTTGAAGAAGGAAAATCAGTTTAGATATGCATGAGGGTGAGTAAATGACAGAATGTACATTTTTTGAGTGGACTATTCTTTTAATTGTATTCAAATCTGACAAACCAGTGCATATTAAGTGTACTGTATGTAATCCCATGAGAAAGTTAGGTTCATTTTTTACTGTTCCTGGGCGGAAGGGCTTGAACAGGTCTGAGTAAGACCTCTTGGCTTAAATTAGGATAAGTAGAATACATATGTAATACAGAAACAGTCATTTTAGGAATTATGCTTGAGTTTGTTTATGATCCAGGCTTGGGCACACATTTTCAAACCCTCCAGCAGATTTGTCTCAGGCTTTGGAGCTGGTAAAACTGAGCAGGATTTGTCAAAACAGGGGCCTTCAGAAGTAGCCCACTGTTCAAATAATTCATATATTACAGGGGGCTTAGGCCTGAGACACACTAGACGATTTTCAAATCTTAACCAATTTTAGTGTGGGAGACCACAGATATAAGAGCGCTTTTTTGGCATTATAATCCTTTCGGATGCACACAGTAGAAGATTTGTCTGGATCACGAGACAACACACCTGTCTATTGTAGTAATATTTCCACAGTGAGACAATATCTCACAGAGACTTGCAAGATCAAACGTGACTTGAGAAGAAAAACAAATGGGGGAAGATTGATATAGTCAGTTGGTTCTCTTGGCATAAGTTGATAAAGGTCCCATGGCATGGATTTTTTTGTTATTTTATAATGTTTCCTGAGGTGTACTTTTATAGTTAGTATGGTTTTTACATCAAAAAATGTCATGACAACACAACATTGACATGAATACAGTAAGAGCTTCTGTTGAGCATGACAGCGTCATTCATTATAACGGCAGTGTGGACAAGTGTGCACTGCAGATATACGTGTGATTTACAGATCCGAACAATATAATCATTATAATCACTGACCCCAGATCAGGCGTTAATGAACACTGTTACTCACTGTTTGTGGTGGTGCTGTTGAATCCATATGGTAAAGCCTGTGCTGCTGACATCGTGACTGATAAACTGAATCAATTCTCTACTAATTCTCTGGGAGGCGAAAGCAGAGCAAGGGGCAGAAACCTTTCCTGGTATGACGCCATAACAGGAGAATTCAAGATCAGCTCGTCTGGGCTCTCATTTTCTCAAAGGCAGAGAAAGACAGCCAGAACTCGGTTTACACCAATCAAAATTTCTAGCTACTTGGGGACAATATTGAGGCTAGGGGAACTCATATTAATGTTGAAAAACCTCATAAAATGTAAATTTCATACCATGAAACCTTTAAAGAAAAGAATATGGGTGATCTTCGTTCTCAATACTCCACTTTCATGGCTGCCAAGTTTCAGCTATATAAGCACGCAACATCCGGTTGGCTATCACAGGTATCACATCAGTGACAGCCAGATAAAGATCGTGATATCCAGGATTTGGGATTGTGTGGGCTCTGATGTGATCAGAAGCAGTAAAATTATCGTAATGACACCAGACAATAAAGAAGTTTTTGTACAAAAAACATTTTGCGACAAGCCTCGAATCGAATCTTTGTGCTCTCAAAGGCTTTATTTATTTGATAAATACAGTAAAAACTGTAAATTGTGTATTATTACAAATTAAAATAAATTAAAAATTTTTTTTTTTGAATTTTCAGCATTATTACTCCATTCTTCAATCCTTCAGCAATAATTCTAATATGCTGATTTGGTGCTCAAGAAACATTTAAACTTTTGAGTGGTAGTGTACGTGTAGATGTGTATGTATGTTTATGTAACCTAGGTGATGACTAATGCTTGTTCATACTTTGCATTAGTTCTATAATGCATGGCAATCAGACTTTTACTTCTAGCCCTCAGTGCAGATATCTTGAGATCATAATGTGATCACATAAATCAAACTATATTTAGAGGTGGTGATGTGACCACAGTGTGTTTTTCTGATGTATTCCAGACAATACAATGTGTACTCAGGGAATCAGAGACCCACCAACTTGATGAAATCCAATCACAGGTAGCCACTAGAGACTGAGATCAGGTGTAAACAGCAATTTGTCACAGCTGACCACTTGTAATTGGATCACCAGAGACAGATGTTAACAAAAGAAAAAAGCTGTGTTTGATTATTTGTGTGAGTGTGTGTTTAAATACAGCTTGCTTTTTTTGTTTCGTAGTAAGTTCAGTGTTGTTGAATGGGTTTAATGGAGGAGAAATCAGAGCAGGTAAAGGATGTTATTTCTGCATTCATAATATTAAAACCAATTAGTATCATAAATGGCTCCTTAGTCTCAAAGGGAGAGAGAGCGCGAGGAAGTCCCTGCCTGCTTGAGGGTTTTTTTTCTCATCTTGTTAGACAAGGATTTGCTATGTCTGTGTATCAGTGTTTGGCAAAATTTAGAATTTAAAGTCCCCCTTAACTAAGATTCATTTAGTTAAGTATACCCAGTTCAATGAATTTGCAAATTATCCGTACATCTATTCACACCAGCTCAGAGATCCTCTCACTCAACTTCACTGTAGTGGATGCTACACAATGGAAAGTGGAAATATTGGTTTAATTGAGACATGTATGTTTGAACCTGAAAAATATTCATGTTCACCTTTCTTGGAGTGACTTATAAAGGCTTTTATATACAAGTCAATGCATCAGAAGGTCAATGCTTCAGATAATTCAAAACAGTGACCGGACAGAGAATAAATATGTGGGACCAACATATACGAGGAGTGGGAAAACCGAACAAAGAAACACATGATGAACATGAAAACAAACTAAAAGTCCATGATAATGAAACTAACAGAACATAATGGTGACAGCTATATTGATAAATATAGGCTTAGCTAATTTTTCATATCAACAGAAAAATATCAAAGGATAGCCTGGCTTCTCTGAAGACTCCCCTGCTTCGCAGCATAGTTAATGATATGCATGTTGACATGATTGTCACAAGGTAGTTTGCGAAACTGTTTTTGAGTCTTTTTTCACTGCAGTTTTAAGGAGAAAACACTCAGCAATGGTGTTAACATGAATTTCCACATGGTTTGTCTTAAAGCATATTAAAAAACACCACATAGTTAGGAACACCTGTTCAATAATTAGGAACACCTGTTCAATTTCTCATTAATGCAATTATCTAATCAACCAATCACATGGCAGTTGCTTTAATGCATTTAGGGGTGTGGTCCTGGTCAAGACAATCTCCTGAACTCCAAACTGAATGTCAGAATGGGAAATAAAGGTGATTTAAGCAATTTTGAGCGTGGCTATGGTTGTTGGTGCCAGACGGGCCGGTCTGAGTATTTCACAATCTGCTCAGTTACTGGGATTTTCACGCACAACCATTTCTAGCGTTTGCAAAGCATGGTGTGAAAAGGGAAAAACATCCAGTGTGCGGCAGTCCTGTGGGTGAAAATGCCTTGTTGATGCTAGAGGTCAGAGGAGAATGGGCCGACTGATTCAAGCTGATAGAAGAGCAACTTTGACTGAAATAACCACTCGTTACAACCGAGGTATACAGCAAAACATTTGTGAAGCCACAACACGAACAACCTTGAGGTGGATGGGCTACAACAGCAGAAGACCCCACCGGGTACCACTCATCTCCACTACAAATAGAAAAAAAGGCTACAATTTGCACAAGCTCACCAAAATTGGACAGTTGAAGACTGGAAAAATGTTGCCTGGTCTGATGAGTCTCGATCTCTGTTGAGACATTCAGATGGTAGAGTCAGAATTTAGAGTAAACAGAATGAGAACATGGATCCATCATGCCTTGTTACCACTGTGCAGGCTGGTGCTGGTGGTGGTGGTGTAATGGTGTGGGGGAGGTTTTCTTGGCACACTTTAGGCCCTTTAGTGCCAATTGAGCATCATTTAAATGCCACAGCCTACCTGAGAATGAGAGTTTCTGACCATATCCATCCCTTTATGACCACCATGTACCCATCCTCTAATGGCTACTTCCAACAGGATAATGCACCATGTCACAAAGCTCAAATCATTTCAAATTGGTTTCTTGAACATGACAATGAGTTCACTGTACTAAAATGGCCCCTACCGTTACCAGATCTCAACCCAATAGAGCATCTTTGGGATGTGGTGGAACGGGAGCTTCGTGCTCTGGATGTGCATCCCACAAATCTCCATCAACTGCAAGATGCTATCCTATCAATATGGGCCAACATTTCTAAAGAATGCTTTCAGCACCTTGTTGAATCAATGCCACATAGAATTAAGGCAGTTCTGAAGGTAAAGGGGGTCAAACACAGTATTAGTATGTGTTCCTAATAATCCTTTAGGTGAGTGTATAAACATTATAATCTTGATTTTCACCACAGGGGGTATTTAAGAATTGAGTTCCATTCACATAACGTGTTGTAACTGAAACCGAATTGGCCACTCACCACATGAAGTTCACAATGAATTTTAATTAGAATTACAGGAATTTACTGAATTGTTCAGAGCATCTCCAATGTTCCAAGTTCCAAGAAATTCAACAGTCGACATACAGTATACACATATACACACACACATATATACACATCCACATCCACATACGCTTACACACACACACACACACACACACACACACACACACACACACACACACACACACACACACACACACACACACACACACACACACACACGCACACACACACACACACACACGTCATTATACACATCCTGATATTTCACAAAAACAAACACATACACACATTTACTCATCCTCATGTCGTTCCAAACCCATACGAATTTTGTCCATCTTCAGAACAAAAATAAAAATATTTTTAATGAAATATTTTTGTCCCTCAATTGACAGTATACGCAACTACCACTTTGATGCTTAAAACAGTTCATTAATAAATCTTAAAACTAATCCTTATGAATCAAGTGGCTCAGTACAAATTTTCTAATGAGACTGGATCGCTTTAAATGATGAACAGATTGAACTAACCCTTTAAGTGTTTACTGTAATAAAGAACCTTCTTTCTACCTTCTTTCTGATTTTGTGTCTTAAAATCCCTCACACTGTCTACTTTAGTTGAGAAGAGGCTCTTGTTTTTATTGTATGTTATCTTTTATATTCTCAAACATAATCTTGTACCTGATTGCGCTATTACACATCTCTCAGGACTGAGCATACACAGACAAAATGTCTTTTTTTGGGGTATCTCTTGACTCCTCTCTTGACTGAGTGAAGAGATATTAGTTGACATTGAATACGAAAGGTGAACATGGAAGAAGTGTTGTAAATGTAAAGTGTTTTATAGAGCATAGAAGTATGTGGTGTTTTGTGTGATGTGCTGGGTGAGGTGTGCAATTTTGTGATAATACTGTCTTTTATTTCAGTTTAATGCGCATAAATTATAAGTAAGCCATTCATAGGTTGATGGTGCCTTTTTTATCAGTCTGACTATCTGTTAACATTTATCTCAATTGGGGTTTTAAGTGTGTATTAGTTTTGTTGTCAGGATTTATAATAAATTCATGTAAAGCTGCTTTTACAGCAAAACTAGCAATTAACATTGTCATTTTGAAGCATTTAGTGACTTATTTTTACATACAAATAGAAGCTAATTAGGAAAGACGTGCATGTATTTCAGATTTTAATCAGTCAAGTAAAAAATACAGCTTACTGACTTATCATGTAAATCAATCTGGTGCCATCAAGAATAAATTTCTCTTTGCTTGTTATATTGCATTTATCAGAGTATCTGAAAGTGGCAGGCTCTTAATTAGTCTTTTTGAAGGCTCATTGTCATGGCAGTCCCTTTTTGCTCTTCTGACAGAAATGTGGAGGAAAAGTGGACTGATTGAACAGGTGCGCTCTCATTTCCGTTGGTTGCTTCTTTCCAAATTATTGTTTTGGGCTTTTCATGCCTAATATTCTCTGTCTCAATGATTAAACGGTTGCTAACAATGTAGCCTCATCAGCAATGATAGCACATACACATAGGGTTGGTCTTTGTTCTGATTTAATCTGGGTTTTATTTAGGCCTTCCATAACACTTCCAGTGCTCTTTTCTGGTTCTTCTCAAACCGATGCACTCTTTCTAAGACGCCTACCTTTGGATTTAATGATTCAGATTTCTTTTTTGCCTTTCCCTTTCTGCCCCCTTTCTGTCCATCAGCACCAGTCCTTTGCTTGCTCGTATGATTCACTCGTCTGATTAACTGAGCATGTGTCCCATTATCGCTTACATGCAAAGGCCAATTTCTTCATGCTTGTCTCTCAATCACACACTGTTACACTGGCACCAAAACCAGTCAGACACCCAGCAAATGCACGGCATGCCACTTATTCGCTTAACGTGTCCTGAATCACACACTGTTATACACTCTTGGGATTTGGAGTGCTGATGATATTTACCTGGGCAGAAAAGTCGTTAACAAGCAGAAAAAGTCATGTACACTTAGAGACTGATGGAGAGCGATAGAGACAATAGACAGGAGAGACTATGTATTTTTGTGTTAATTTATTATTCTTAACTTGTCTGTGGGTGCAAGTTTTAAACCCAGTTTAAGGAGTATTTCAGCATCTTTTATGTTTTGTTCTCAATCCTGTAGAGCAAGTGCAGGTGTTTTTGGTGTAAATATTTTAAATATAGTTCACAGCTAAATGGTAAATCCTGTCATTGTTCACTCAAAATTTCACTTCACTTGCTTCCTAATATATCCTACCCGCTAACAGGTGCAGTGATGAAGAGATAATCAGGGTTATTCAATTCACTTGTCACTGGTCATAATGTTATGCCTGATCATCAGTGTATAAAAATGAAAAAATGCAATACACCACCCACGACACATATGGAGCGACTCTGCTTGCTGCCATGGCCCATAGTTGAGGTTGACCTCACTTTACCTTATGTCACAAAACTTACTTTTCTTTCTTGACATTTGATTAAATAGTAATTAGGACTGTAACGGCACACGCATTTGTGTTGAAAGATTCAGTACAGCTTACTGAAACATCATATTGTGTGTTATCATTCAGTCAGCTTGTAAGTTTGCTTGAGAAATGAACTCTTTTGCTAAATGCACTGAATTATCCTATATATTCATTATATTTTAAAAATAACCTGTTAGTAATGTCTTGACTATTTAAGCATGTTTACATAAATGTCATGAAAATGACAGCTACTGTCTATATGATTATACTTCAACAACAAATTGGAGTAAAAACATATTACGCAGTTAATACACAAACTGCCTTATGTGCAGTTTACTTGTTTGCATACAATTTTCTATTTCCTTATTATATCTAAAAATAAATAGAAACTAAATTTAGGCTAATAGTTTGGGCCATTAAGATCTCCCTATATAGTTTATGTCGTTAGCAGACACCATTTTTATTTATCCTTTTAATTATAATTTAATTAATTTAAAGACAGAGATACAATTTGTTCAGTAAACCACTATTTTCTCCCCCTCTGTTGTACTGAACCCATATCGAACCATGACTTCAACACCGAGGTACGTACCGAACCGTCAGTTTTGTGTTCCCTTACACTTCTAATATGCTGTCATGTATATTGCTGATGACACATTATGTCATCAGTAAAGCCGTTGGGCCTGTTGATCAAACGTCTACGAAAGACAATTCCTTTTAATTTTTTGGCTCAGAGATCTATTCTTAAATACACAAAAGGGGTCTTCCTCAAGGGAATGCTTATGAGCTCTCAAAGACAAATCCTTTGGTCTGCAGTCAAATGCATTGTTTTTTTTTTTGTCTTATTGGATATTAAAAATGTATGATGGTTTAAATGTAATACGTCTAATTATGCCTGTGCAATTTCTACAAAATTATTTTTTAAAACAAATTGTATCCAGCAATTACAAATGACTTTAATTTGTTCATCTGGCCAGCCCTGAGAAGCGGTACCACGTGACACTGCTGTCAGTGCATTATTCTAAAAGTAGTTTAGGGCAATAAAATGTGTGTATAAACTAAAGATTGTAGGCTCTGCTTATATATGAGAAGTTTAGCATCACACAATCATAGTTGTAGCATAATGTGTACAAGTATACACACAAATATATTTCCTTATTCAATCCATGCAGTGGGATTTTGATGGTTTCGTTGGTTAAAATATAACAGAGTAACTGTGGATGATGGCAGGAATCAAGCAGTTTTGGGCTGTAATTAGCATCAGTGTGCCAGTAGAGCGGATGAGATGCGGATGGGTCTTCATGCATGAAATTAGCCAGTGTTAGCAGCCCCTGTCATCAGGAGGCATTAAACATTAGCCTCAGTAGTGGCAGCCCTCCTCATCAGGAAACATAAGACATTAGCCTTACCGCTAACTGCCAAACTCATTAGAAAATATGAGATGAGTAGCCACTGCGCTAGCAGCTCATGGTTAAACAATAGTCCCTAGCCTACCATGTCACAGCTATTTTTAAGTTTGCTCTCTAAACTCCACTGATAAGGAGCATCAGAGGAGCTGGATAGTCTAGTCCAGACAATTTGGACCTTAATAAAACAAAACTAAATTTTATTGAAATGCTGAATTGTATTGATCAATTAATATTAAAACACTTATTAAACAACTATATTAAATGTGTATATTAAATATGATTATAACAAAATAATTACATCACATCTCTACAAATTGCATTCCTCAAAAGTTTAAAGTTTGTATGATTTTTAAAAAAATGTCTTTGAAAGAAGTCTCTTGCTTACCAAGACTATCAAAATACAGTAATATTTTGAAATGTTATTACAGCTGCAGTCCGTAACTTTTACTCTAGTGGTTAATAAACAGAACTGCATGCGTCTTGCGGAAGAACATTGCAGCCGGAGCTACTTCTCTCTGTTTATGTCTATGGTGAGTCACGCAGGGACTGTGCTCCTCCGCAGCGGTACCTACCAGTCTGGCCTGAAATAGTCCCAATATAAATACTTATTATAAGTGTACCATAATGATTCAGGGTAAGACAAAAACACGGTTTGGAAAATGGATTCATGTTGTACATTTTTATTATATAATTTTTGTAAATCTTGAACACAAAAAAAGTTACGGACAGCAGCTTTAAAATAGCTGTTTTCTTTTTTAATATATTTTAGAATGTATTTAATTCCTTTGATAGCCAAGCTTCATTTTCAGCATCATTACTCCAGTCTACAGTGTCATGATCCTTCAGAAATCATTCTAATGAGCTGATTTGGTGTATAAGAAACATTTATTAACAATGTTGAAAACAATAGTGATTCAGAATCAGAGATCAGACTATTATTTCAGTTTAACGTTTTTTGTTTTTTTGTTTTTACCTTGACACTAGCCGTTCAGTCATCAAACTCCTTCTCAATGTAAACTGCCCTGATTAAAGTCCATGGGCATTTTGATATGCACAAACATGATGTCTTAAGGCTAATCCAGCGGCACTTTATTAATTTATCTGTAATATAGTTTCTTTTTGTCAACGGCTATAAACATGTAACAGGTTGAAACACAGCATTATCAGGATAACTCAAATGACAGTGTAGTTTTTTGGTGACTCTTTGGTAATCTGGCTGTACCCTGCTGTCATTAGTAGTTAATGCAAATAACATTAGACCCACTTATCTGCATGGGCCTAGCGGCTGTTTACTAATCACTAATGGAAAAATGCAGATCACCATGCCAATAAGTCTTATTTAATGCACAGGGTAACCAATGGCAACACAGTCAAAACCACATTATTGATTATTGATTAGCCCGTGCACGTCCTCCACACTTGCATTGCCAGTGGCACACATTAGCTATGCCCTAAATGTATTCATCTTAGGGTCAGTGCATTTCTGTCTGTAATGGTTTGAAAACCAGCAGGTGGAAGCTGCGCTGAACATGGGGAGTACTGATAGCTGGAGAGCTGTGCTGGAAATAATGCTAATGTGTTTTTAGGCAGTTAACAAGGTCAATTGACCCCTTCAGTAGTGAGTCTAAGCCATAGACCCAGTGTGTGTGTGTGTGACACGGAGAGAGATAAACTGACAATTTGCATATGAGTGGACGAATCCAGGCCAAAACTGAGAGAGGGGTGAAGTGGATGCACATTCTAAAAATCCATTCAGCATTGACATTTTAAAAGAGTTGTAATTGTCTGCATTTTGGTGTAAACATCCTATCGTGCCTAATTTATTTCAGTTCCCTTTTGTTTAGGGGTGTTTATCCGAGCAGTTTTTTTCAAACTGGCCTCGGGTTTGGTATTTATGTGGCTTTCAGTTGTATAATGCTACATTATATAAACAATTGTGTTGTGTAATACTTCCATGTAAAATACTTGTCAGCATCATCATCTAGCCATGAACTGTAAATACAAGGTTATACTCTCTCCCTATACACACACGCATACATGGATACAACTCTCTGGTGTGTAGTGCTCTCACATCTAATACTGCGGCACTTCAGTTATGTTTGTGTTTATGTACTTAACGGTCTATTTGCAGTGGTCTTATTATAGTACGGATAAGCATTACTCATTATTTATTGTGCAGTGCATATCCCATTACAGTAAAGCATGAACTAGGGGTGAGATCTCGCGATATTAAGATTTCTCGCTGAGTGAGAAGCTGTCTTGCAATATCACCATGATAGCGTGAGGGTAAAAATGAGCATAGAATATGCCACCACTATGATTACATTACATCCTCCACTGTCATTTTACTTTTTTCATACACTGTAAAAAATTATTTAGAAAAAAAGTTACCTGGTTGCCTTCAAATTTTGAGTTCATTGAAATTAAAATTTTGAGTTAATACAATGACAATTTCGCGTTTTTTATAACGAATTCGACAACCTTTATTAAAATATTATTAAATGATTTTGTAAGCAAATTAGGTAATTGTGTGTGTTTTATTTCTGATGACGCAGTGAAACATGCCAAATAGTGCTATTTTCATGATTTATCAATTTTTTTTATGTGGTTCAGATAAAATTTCCAAATTTCCAAAAAACAGAACAAATTTCCTTCATTGTATCAACTCAAATTTTTAATTTCAATAAACTCAAAATTTTAAGGCAACCAGGTTACTTACTTTTTTAAGTTAAACCAACAAAAAACAACCAACATTTTTTACACTGTAGAAATTAAAACCATTTAATTCAGTTGGATAATGGTCTTTAGTCGTAATTTATTGTAAATGTCTGCTCTGCTCATCCAGTGCAACAGGATTCACAGTCCACTGAACACGTGATGAGTGTAAGACTAGATGACTGACAAGACCATTGTGGAGGATTTGTTGCTCAACGCAGCCTAAGCATCTGATGTCTTATATTGTAAAATGCACATTCAGCACTACTTCTTCCTATACACAGGGTACATGCAATCACAAAATCAAAACACAAGCTCCCTGATGCGCGCAAATTAGGGGACATACAATAGCTTGTCTTACAATATCAAAGCAATCTTAGACTGAGCTGTGTAGTTGTAACCACCTCTTAGCTCTGCTCTCTCTTTTGCTCTTTGTTTGCACTTTGAATATTGAGAGAGTACTTTGATTATGGTTGCACTTATTACTTGCACTTAATAACTTTAACTTTACATTTGTTTTATTTTATATTTATTTTTGTTATGTATAATGGAAGCTCATAATTAATGTAAAGTAAGGTCTGAAAAGACTCATGTGAAATCATGCTAGAGAGAAGCCAGTCAGTTGAGTTTGTGGCAAAACTTTTTACTGTGCTTGTATATTGTTGTCTTTTAATGCATATGATAACTCATACTCAAAAATTAAACCGTAAACTCGGTGTAAACCGAGTTCTGGCTGTCTTTCTCTATCTTTGAGAACTAAGTGTCTCATCACACCCCTAATAAACACACCACAGTATGTAGAGAAAGGTAAGGATGAAGAGCCCTGCAATGTCAATTTATAGCTGTAGTTGAGAGGTTGCCAATCGGTTAGCACATGCGGTCCAAACACGTTGAGCTATGGTGGTTGTATGGAAAACGCAGATTCAAAAGTACATTGTGATCCCGTTCCCCTCTTATTGTTCCCACAATTTTCATCTCAGTACTGAAGTGTTTAACAAACAGGGATCTGCCAACCTCCCAGGTATCTAAAATATGATTATTTTTAATAAATTCTGTCCATTTTAGCTGAATAGGTGCCTCAGTTTCAGTGGCAGCGTGAAGCGCGAGTGAACATGATCATATCTTCCTCTTTAATACTAGTTACAGAATAACTATGAATAAATCTAAAGGTATGAAGAAAGATACAGGACAACTTACTCAAATGTATCATATCTTGTGTAATCGCTCAGTGTTTCAATGGCGGAAAGACATCAATAAAACAGCCAGTGTGAAGGCATGGCTGCACAAAACCATGTCGGTTGGCGTAGTCAGCAGGGTCACATTTGTTTTGGGAGTATCTAACAGCTTGTATAGTGGCCTGGGCTCTCTATGTTCATTTCTATTTGTTTTCTTGGTAGAAAAATAATTCAATAACATGTTATCTGTGTGCCAAAAATTTTGAAACCCTGTAAGCGGTGTAACTGCACATGTACAAAAGCATAGATGTGAAGTTGGCGGCTGCTGCTGGTGTTCTGGTGGACTGTGTTAAAGTATCTCTCAGTGTTGATCTGCGGCTTGATGAATCGTAATTTGTTTGGCCCCAGGGGTGAGTGTTCAGCCTGACGTGTTTGTGTAGTTAAAAATGTCTCAGCTGTGCTAGAAGAGGCTGCATACCTAATGTGTTTGAGTCTGACACCTTCCTCTTTCCTCTTTTCCTCTTTACCCTCTCAGTCCTTCTGCTCCCTTCAGACTAATCCATCCATCCATCCATCCATCCATCCATCCATCCATCCATCCATCCATCCATCCATCCATCCATCCATCCATCCATCCATCCATCCATCCATCCATCCATCCATCCATCCATCCATCCATCCATCCATCCATCCATCCATCCATCCAATATTGTTCACCACATGGAGTTCAATTGCTTTGAAATATATTTAAACAGATTAAGTAAAAAAAAAAACAAAAAAAAAAAAACTTTGCACACACAATGTGTGTGCCTTATAGATAATTTAGCAAGACATTCTTATTCAGTCTACTTGTGTCTGAACATCTGTTTCATGTGCTTGTAGGCATGTTGCCTCATTTTCAAATAATTTATTACTTTTCCTTTATCATCATAAGGTTGCTCGAAACTAGGTTGTTTCTAATTTAATCTCCTCTTGCGTAACCCTGCTCATAATATGTTTGCTTTGTATGAGGTGCAGATAGGTGCAGGGCTATAGATAGATAGATGGTTGCAAAATACTAAATTGTGGTGAATTCATTCAGCTAAAAATTCAAACTGTTCAGCAAATGGTTATTAGTGCTGTGTGGTCTGTTTGGGAGCAGATGAACAGTGCTGTGGTTTGGAGTAATGTGCTCACTATGCTTGTGGTTTGGCTTGAGCTGCTGATGACAGACCAGGGATCAAGATCTTTTTTGTTTCATTCTCTTTTCATTAAACGTGTTGGCCTCAAAGTAACTCCAAGTTTAATCGATACCCATTTACCCATTGTGAGGGCTTTGTGTTCCCAGAGAAGAATATGGGCAAATGTTGTCCCTTTAGGGGCATTATGGGAAAATGAACATTCTGTATTCCTCTCTTGCTCTAAATACATCAGCATAAAACACACACACACACACACACACACACACACACACACACACACACACACACACACACACACACACACACACACACACACACACACACACACACACACACACACACACACACACGCAGTCACTTAAACATGAATGGTTTATGTAAACTTTTGAACATACAATAATAAATTAAATAATAGTGGGCAATGCAGTGAATATTAAATAAATTTAAACAAATGCATTTTTTTGTTGTGAGCAATTTAGCAAAAATAAATAAATAATGCAATTTTCAAATCTAACGTTATTTGCCTTAACGTTTTTTAACAGTTAAATGACTTAATCTTTTGGCAAGACTTTTATATGGTCAATTTAAATTTTTATGTAAACTTTAAAAGTGCTGTATGTAGAAATGACAGCTAGTGGTTGAAATGGGTACTACAATCCAAATTAAAAAATATTGTTTGCCCCGCCACCCCTCCTCAAACTCTACGCTCATGCAGGTTGACAGTTTAAGGACACGCAACAGGAAGGAGTACAATTGGCAATAGAAGGCAAGGAGACTTACACACTGTAAGTTGATGAGTTTTTCTGCATTTTAATGTACTTCCATTCATAGAGATTTTAGATGGATTTTGAGGCTTTTTAGGTCAGGTTGAATCTGAATGGCTGACCCAGTTTGTTTGCTGACTTAAATGGCAGCAATATGCTGTGTTTTCCACCAACTGTCAACCTGTGGTGTTGAAATGCTATTGGGTAAACTGGCAGCGTGCGGTATCACAGACCAAAACAAAAACAGACATTCCGACACGGAACACACATTTTAAAGTAGAATAACTGGCTGTAGTATTGTTTTTCAGAGAAACAAGTATGTTTCTCAGCATGTTTCCTACATATTTGCAAAAATATGATGCTATTTTTATGCTTTATTCCAGTGAAAACTTACATAGAGCACCTTTAAGAATACAAAATATCTTATTTTGTTTTTCCTTTTTAAAAACATTCATCATGGGCTATTCTTCCTAAACACCTGGTGCCAGTTGATTTTGTTGGCCCACATGAGATGCATTTAGTCCTTTATTTTATGTAATTTCCTCATTTTCCATGTACATCCCCCCACCCCCACCCCCAAACACACACACCAACAACATCAAACCTTGTGCACAAAGTCCCCAAACACTTAAAAGATCAGACCCTACATTGATTCCCAAAAGCCTCTGCTGGAACGTGTGCTTTTAACCTGTGCCAAACTTTTTCATCCTCCCTGACCCCAATTTATGTGCGTCTCAGTTTGTGCTTTAAATGAGTCGATTCATTTGATTTTAAGAGCCGAATCGGAGATGTACAGCTGTCGGCCTTCCTCAATCTCACTTCGCCTGGCTATTCTCTTTTCCGGACAGTTGGGTGTGTTTTGTATACAGGTGAATTCAGTAAGTGCCTTCTATGTGGCTGGATAGGAATTTTAAATCCTCAAAAGAGATTAAAAATGGGGTTTTATTTGCTACATGTCTGCCCAAACACAGCACTTACACTAAAAGCACGGAAGCAACTATAATCCAATTCTGCTGGGCCGTATGTCCTGAAACAGACCAGGGTATGATGCTCTCACACTTCTTTGGTACTGTCAGTTTGTGCTTTCCTGTTCATCTCTTTTTTTATTTTTCATTTTCTTTCTGTCCCCCACACACATGGACATTAAACTCAGCACTGTCCAGAGAAACAGACTACAATATGCGAATTGTCGGAATTGGCAGGTGTGTGTGCCGTGGATACAGAATGGTCAGGAAGTCTGTGTGTGATGGAGCAGGACAGGAAAGAGATGGGCAGTCATTAGGGGGTTGTTGAGTGTGTATATCCAGTAGGGGTGTGTGTGGGTAGTCCAGTGACAGGCGGCCAGATACCTGGCCTAATTCAGTCACTTTGATCGGAGCACTTGCATGCATTACTCCCTAAATATCCAGCCTGATTTTCCAGATCCACATGCTTTCTGACCCTCTGCTCGACTTATTTTCAACCCCTGCTGGGTGTCTGCTGGGAAGATCAACCATCTGAACTCCTGCGGCCCTCTGGGACTCGAGGGAAAGATGCCATGATTTTTAAAAGTAATGCAACATAATAATGCAGTCAGAGAATAGTGGATACTTATCAGCAAACATGATACTTTGTTTTTTTTTAAATATTGTTTGAAAGAGTTGTTGTTGAAGTCATGTAGCCATGGTGTTGTTTTGGATTATAGCCAAATTTTATCTTTTTACTTCTGCCAATTATATTTAGGTTTCAAAATTGGTTTTATCTTGTTAAACAAAACTTGTAAGATTCATAAACTTGTATCGTCACAGAGCTTATTTTCTGTAATAATTTAAAAGCCAATGTTTAAAATCTGTTGGCTTTTTGTCAAGGGAACTAGGGGTTGGCATACAAAATACATAATCTCTGCAGCATTCTATAGATTAATTGTAGCATGTTGCCAAAATAATGGCTTGATACTCTTGATAAGCATAAAATACACCACAGACACTAATTTTGGGTGAAATTATAATACTTTATAATAGTGCTGTCAACGAATATTCTAAATTCAAATATATATTCGAATAGTTTAAAAAAAATCCGAAGGTGAAAATTAATATTTGGGAAAAAAAATGCCTGCGGTAGTAGAGGCGTGGCTGTCTGCTTTGCTAGCGCGGCTGAGCGGCACTTTGTGGCCTTTAGTAAAGCAAGAACATTTGTATAGGACATGGTGTAGGCTACTTGTAACTACAATACATTTTTGTCCATCATATCAATGGTATCATAATACAGTGATTCTAAAATAGCCTACTCTATTCATTGCCACAATTTCATCTATGATACCTTACTGTAGACCTATGTGTAAGAGGGAAATGTTTTATTTATTTATTCAAGACATTGTGATATCTGAAAGTGCACAGTGCCTGAAAACATAGGCCAAAAATTTCTGGACTTCTGGAAATAACAGAAATACATAAATAAACAAATAATTAATGCAATAAATAAATAAATAAATACACATTTCAACAAGTAGATAGACCACACCATAGTAGGGAAATAAATACTATGGTAATCAATGGTTGCTCTGTCTGCTTTGTCACAAACATTCTTCACAATATCTTCTTTTGTGTTCAGCAGAACATAAACACGTACCAATTTGGAATAACTTAAGGATGAGTAAATGATGATAGAATTTTCATTTTTGGGTGAACTATCGCTTTAACAAAGAAGTACACCCTCTGCAGCAGCTCAGGCAGCTCTTTGTTAAGAACTGAAATGTGTATTTATTTATTTTTCGCTTTCATTATTTGTTTATGTATTTTTTACACAGTATTTGTTATGACTGGTGATGCTTGACTGCATGAATTTACAAAGCTCTGCAGTCAGTGCAGTGAAACATGACTGTGGTGGAGGGGGTGTGGTTTAGCGAGGTCTGCACGAAAACGGAGAGTTGAAGAAAGATTGCTTGTCAACAAGTTATATTGAACTGAGTTGTTGAGTGAGCTGTGAGCGTGACCTTAATTTGTTTGTACAACGACAGTCCTGAATAAACACCAGTCCCAGTCACGCTGAGCCTGTCTACTTCCTCCTTATACTACGAACTTTGTTACATTGACCAGAGGGAAGATGTAACTGCAACTCGCCGGTTACTTTTTATGTTTTTCCGTGCTGGCGTGTCGGTCAGTGGCGGCTTTCTCTTGACTACTAATGTTCCCTTCACAGCCACACAGTGTGCCTTTTGATATAAATTCATGCTTTTTGTTTATTCCGGATTATATGAGGTCTGACATTTCGGCCTGTAACTTTATGATGTGACATAGCCAGCACGTCGTGCTTGTTTACGTTTTTAACCAATGATATATCCGATATTTATTTGACACCGCTTTCAGCCAATCATTTGTTTGACTAGAGATCTTACGGCATTAGACGCTATGCTGCTGCGTCCCAATAAAGATTCTAGAGCTTTTTTTTTCTAGGGAGATTCAGCGCGACTCCAAAAAGGAGGACAAATGAGTGTCCGGCTTGAGGCTGTGCCAGATGCCGGACAGGGGGCTTAAAATCCGGACTGTCCGGCCAAAATCCGGACATATGGCCACCCTATTAGCATACCACGCCTCATTTTATTTAACGTTAAACAGAAGCATTACTAAAGTGTAGGGTACTGTACTGACTGAATAGATATTGCATGCATAAAGGATAAATGCACTGCTTCCACTGGTTTCATGCCAAGGAAAGGTTCCATGTTTACCACAGCACAGCTCACTCGGAGCATTCAGTATGCTGTAAAACTTCAATTAATATTTGTTTCAAATCACTGAATGAAGCCTGCTATATTTGGGACAAGAGTCGCAACCTTAAATTGCTTGCACAAAGCTCTTGATCAGCACTCAAACCAGATTTTCGAATAGTTTGAATATTCATGGTTTTTTTTAGAGGGAATATTCGCACGTCATTTTTGAGCAACTTTGACATTCCTACTTTATAATATAATACTTTAGAAGGTATTTTAGGAGACATCATGTACCTGGATTCCTTTTTGGAAAGACACTTAAGTCAGGAAGTGCTGCGTTATGGTGTTTGTGGAGGTACCTGAATGTTGACGCTTAAAAACTGATTTTTTTTTAGTTATTAATGCCCATGACCATGAGATGGCTATAAAGTGAAGTTTTAAAGTATGCACATTTAATTGCATTTAATTAATAACTACAAAACACAGAAATGTAACACACTGTTTTCACTACATTAAATAAATATGTATTTGCTTCAGCATCCCTTTCCTGAATATGTAGTTGATTTTACATAGGCGGCTTCATTTCTTTATCTTTAGATTTCACCTGTCATAGTGGAATTGTTTATCATATTTACAGGAGTTTTTACAGGAACTATATTCATATTGGAATCCTTTTTATGCTTTATATTTGATTCAGTCAAATGGTGTTTACATCCAGATGGCTGAATGCACTCATAGCTTAATATTCTCTGCGTGGGAGGGAAACCCCCTCTTATACTGTAAGGAATTCCTGCATTCCTGTTTTTTTCTTATTGTTTTTACTTATAATAAAAAATAAATAAAAAAATCTATGATGAAATCCAAATAATAGTATTTTGTCTGTTGCTTCAAGAAGTAGATGCTTAAAAGATGTTTTGCCTTTAATATAGCAGCACTGTCCCCAGAGAGTCAAAGATAGTTGGTATTTTTACCATCCACACTGAGGAAAACAGATTGAAGTCCCAGTGATTCTGGAAGGTCCAAATCAGGCTTGGACTGGCTTTCTGTCTCTCATAGCAACCCATGACATCCTTTTTGACACAAGCCTCCGACATCTGAGAGGAGAGGAGAGATAATCATATATATGCTTTTTGCATTGAATTTTGGAGACCTCAGAATATTCAAAACAGGAACCTTTACGGAATCCTCTGGTGATATTTAATATATGAATGTAAAATGAACTATTCCTTAACTTTCATTATTTGTTATCTTTTCTAAAAGCTACAATTATATGTGTGTCAGTTGGTAATGCATTTGGGATTTTAAATGCTGTTTTATGCTATGTGTGTGAATTTGATATAAAGAAGGGACATTTTAACCATTACCTTAGTCGTCAGTGTCACACGATCCTTCAGACTCATTCTAATATGCTGATTTGCTGTTCAAGATAGTGAAAGTGAAGTGAAGCATGGTGACCCTTGTTTGGAAGTATGGAAATTTGTGCTCTGCATTTAACCCATACACACACACACACACACACACACACACACACACACACACACACACACACACACACACACACACACACACACACACACACACACACACACACACACACACACACACACACACACACACACACACACACACACACACACACACACACATACAAACACAAACAAAACAACAATTTATTAGATTTTTTTTAAGGTTATAAATGTTTTTACTGTCACTTCAGTTTCAATTTAATGTATCCTTGCTTAATTTCTTTTTTTTAAAATAAATGATTAAAACCGCCACCTTTTAGTTCTTAAAATAATATGGTACCCATCAAAAAAATAAATACAAAAAATTCAAAAGAGTTGACTGCACTAGTGTGAAAGGGCCTTTACATTTTCCCCAAAATAGAATTATTTTGTTATAAAAAAAAGGCAAATGTAATGTAGCACATTACTGTTCTTAACTTTTAAAAAAACCTTTAAGGGAGTAGCAGAATATTGTAATGCATAACTTTTCAAAGTAACTTTCTCCCAACACTGGTCATAGTCGACATAGAGAAGCGAATAAAAAAAATAATTCTGAATGAAAGATACAGTAAACTTTCACTCACGGTTAGTCAAGTTCACCTTGTACCAAGAGCCATTCTTCTGTAACAGCTCTCATAAACTATGTGAAGGGAGGGCTATAGCTCCACCTCCCAAAAAAATCAATATATTATTATAAAAAAGGATAGAAAGAGGGAGAGAAAGTGTATGGCCAAAGATGTATTTTCTGATGTTCTGTTAAAGTGAGGGCTACTGAAGTGTGGAGAGGATTGCAGATTGGACAGTACATTCACACAGGAGATGAGTTTGCCATTCCTCTTTTATGTCTGCCTTCACGACTCCGTCTTGTGCCAAAAAGGCATTTTCCTTTCTACGGAAAGCCTATATCTATTACTCTTTCTTTCAGCAGAAATATAGATTTGGTGAGGCTTAGCAGAGGACATCAACTAAAATATCACACTTGCAGCCTATTAGCCGATCAATTGCAGTTTGCATGTGTGTGTTTTTTTAAAAATATTTTTAATTAGTTTTTTATTATTATAAGCCCAGGCTAAAAATAATGCATTTTACTGAATCTGTCATTCTCTAACAAGGCACAGGTGACTTTGTGTTATTTTAGTGTCAGATGCTTGGTGAGACTGAAATTGAATAAGTGATATTTGGTAATTAAGCTGTTTTGTACAGGAGAGTCCCAGTTTCAGCAAACAAATCATATTTTATTGGGTTTGTTTTACAGAACAGACATGTTTTCTGTTATCACTTTGCAGTTTTTACAGTTACAAGCTGCAGAGTGCAGAGGAAGAGAAAACTAACTAACAAGGATCTAATTTTTAAATTAAATTGTCAATTTAGTTTGCTTAGCTTTGCCAAATCAGAAAAAAAACTGTATACAAAGTATTTTTCACAGTATTTAAACAGAAATCGTGCAGTGTAGCAAGCAAGCAGTTAAAAAGATTAAATATTATTAATAAAATAAAAATATACAATGCATACAATACGTTACAATGCATCAGCACATTAGTTTAGATGATGGATTAACTTACGTGTTCAATAAGCTGTTTAAAACATGCATTCTGCTAATCAATTTTGAGCATCCAGATGGCATAATCAAACATGTATTGTGGAGAGCTCTCTGCTTTGTACACTCTAAAAATGGCTGGGTTAAAAACAACCCAATTGGCAACCCAGTGCTGGGTAAATATTGGACAGAACACATGCTGGGTTAAATTAACCCAGTGGCATTTTAACCCAGCAGGCTGGGCTGTTGAGAAAACCCAAAATGTAGTCAATTTTTTACCATTAATGGATTTGCTATGCTGGGTTATTCTTGCTGGGTTGTTCTTAAAATTTCTCCTGTGCATTAGCCTATTGTAAAACTAGACAATCATGAAAGAACAAATGAAGAATGCATGTTTAGACTGTTAAAACAATCATTTTTATTGCTTGACAAATGATACAACACACATGTATTAAAATTGGCAACAATGACAACTACAAACCTAATATATTCTGTCAGTTTATTTACGTTTAAATCAAACTTTTATTTTGACGGGTTGCCGTGACTTTTGAGTGTCTGTGTTCATGATATGACACGCGCTCCCGTCATTCACACAGAGATGCAAAACATGGAAGAGTAACGTTAATATTTAAATAGTATTTAATATACACAGACACTCGTATATATTCGGCTACAGAGCCCTGCGTGACGCAACTGAACGCAGCTGCGGGACCGAATATAGTCTATTTGTGAGTCGATGCTATACAGATATACTATCGTCACATTTTTAACATTTCAGTATGTACTTGGTACCGAAGTACCGGTACTTGTGACATCCCTACATACAACCATGTTTAATTTTCGTAAGGGGATCATGGTTCCGTGTAATCACAAACTGTAATAATCTATCGTCTCACATGCCGACCTAAACTAACACGAGTCAGTACATTGCATCGGATTCTGAGGTAAAACTTTTGTCATCTTAACGTCATGTAAGCTATTGTTGCCGCGAAGAAAAAAAAAACTATAATTATGCTAATTAAAATTATTATTAATGAAAACATATTAACTTATTTTAAAACATCTGCAACCAGTGGCTTTGCCTTTTGCATTGTCCTTTCAAAATGACAGTTTGGGAGCGAATTTAAACAAATCAAGGCGGGAAGCACGTGAAACAACCAAGTGCTGGGTAGAATCAACCAAGCATTGCAACCCAGCAGGTTTAACCCAACGACTGGAAATGTAAAACTAATCAATGGTGTTTAAAATGTGATCAAATAAACCAACAAAAATTACCCAACAGTCTTAACCCAGGATTTTGGGTTAAAAAACAAACCCAGCCTTATTTAGAGTGTATGCATTTTTTTGTCATTTGAATTGTTGGAAATGGAGCATGCATGTCAGGAAATTACTTATCCTGTTGTTTCCTCTATAGGCCAGCGACTAGTCAATGTCAAGCTTTGAGAATACTCCACGGTTTTTAGAAATAGGGCTTATTCAACTACTTTCCTGCATATAGATATGTGGGCAAATGCATTTTTGTCTCTGTGCATGTATTGTTTTAGGTTGGCAGGGTCGCCGTTAGCTTAGCTTAGCATAATGAATGGAATCCTATGTTGCAAGCTAGCATATCTCAAATAAAAGTGATTAAAAAAAACCCTACAAAAAACACCTAATTACTTTTTGTGGGCTGCATCACAATGAGTACAAAAAGCGATGCAGATTAAGACTAGGTGATTTCCTAGACAGATATTGACTTAGGACTATATTATGGGGAAGCACAGGGAAGCACTGCTACTTGGGCGCAGAGATATCATGTAACACATTACGGTCGGTAAACAGCCAGAGGACGTGAGGATGAGAGCCATGATATCTCTGCACCAAGTAGCAGTGCTTTGCCTGTGCTTCCCCATAATATAGTCAATATCTGCCTAGGAAATTTCCTAGTCTTAATCTGCATCGCTATTTGTACTCGTGAATATGCAAGCCACAAGAATAATTAGGTGTTTGTTTGTTTTTTTGATCACTTTTACTCGGGACATGCTAGCTGGCAACATAAGATTCTATTCATTATGCTAAGCTAAGCTAGCAGCGACCCTCCCAAACTAAAACAATGGATGCACTGAGACAAAATTACATTTGCTCACATATCTAAATCTAGGAGAGAAGTTGAATAATCCATATTTATAAAAACAGTGTTCCTTTAAAGCATCCTGACAGAGCATTTAAGTCATTAAATATTAAGCCGGTGCACACTGTGTGATTTTGGCCACGATTTGGCTGTCTGAGACAAATTTTGCAAATCCTAAAATATTCTTCTGATCCTAGGCTAAAATCCTTTGATCGTTAGTTTAACATGTTGAGTAACAGCCAATTAATGACCACTGCAATCAAATTTGACCTTTCTATCAATATACAGAATGCATTTAAAGGGTTAGTTCACCCCCCCGAAAAATAAAAAACTACAACTTTATTCAGCATTGTCTTCTCTTCATTGTTTGTGTTCAATCCTCAAATAAAGATTCAAATGGTTATGAATCAGCGTACTGATTCATGATTCTAATGTCACATGATTTCAGCAGTTTGGCAGTCGTAGTTTTTGTGGTTTTTGGACCAAAATGTATTTTCGATGCTTCAAGAGATTATAATAAACTAACTGATGTCACATATGGACTACTTTGATGATGTTTTTATTCCCTTTCTGGACATGGACCGTATGGTGTGCATACACTTTCATATGCTCTCGGATTAAATATAAAATATCTTAAACTGTGTTCTGAAGATGAACGGCGGTCTTACGGGTGTGGAATGACATTAGGGTGAGTCATTAATAACATCAATTTCATTTTTGGGTGAATTAACCCTTTAAATGCATTCTGTATATTTATAGAGATATGGTTCAAGGCAGATCTCTTTCTGCACAGTTCTCATTCTCTATTGATCAATTCTGCCCTTGTGCAAGCAGACTCTCCTAAATGGCTGATATCCTGCAAACAACGGCAAGAGAAATATTCACACATTCCTCGTTACGTGTGTGTGTGTGTGTGTGTGTGTGTTTGAATGTGCTTCCTAACCACTGGACAGCACATTTCACCCTTTATATCCTTTTTGCCATTGACTTTGACTCAGGCACTGATGAGGACAGTCCCAGCGGGGCCTTAACCTTTAGTGTGGTATGTGTGTGTGTGCAGATTTTCTGTTGATTCTGATAGTTCTGATTATGAATTATAACGTAATATAATTCATAACCAGAACTATCAGATGTAATCAAGTGCTGTTGCTAGAGCATAGGTTACATTTAACACAGAACATTAATTTAAAGCTAAAACAGTTAGAATTAGTTGTATTTGTAGAATTAAGTCATGCACAAAATATGACAGTATTATAAAACAACAACAATAGAAATGTCATTTTGATAAATTGTGCTGCATGACATCTGTAGAACATAAAATGAGATGTTTGGTGGAATTTTCATGCTGCCCTTTTTCACACAGTGCAATGAAATTAGGCAGTGACCAGTGACTTTGAAGCACCAAGCATGACAAAATGCAACAGAAAAATCCCATGAGGGTGAGTAAATGATGACAGAATTTTCAACTATGCCTCAAAATAACAGAGAGCATTTGTGACAGACAGTGAGTGGGCTTTAATGCCTGTTGACCCTGCTTGAGCTTTTTGGGTTTGCTTGTTTGTTCCTCAGACAGTCCTCATATGTGCGCACGTTTATTGGATTTTTTTTTGTCTTTGTTTTGATCCTCCTATTATATGTGGTGGCGAGTAAACAAGTGTGACAGCCACTTGAAATCACAGAGTGACAGAATTGAAATATGCGTGTGCGTGTTGAGAGACAGGCGTGTTTTTTGGACAGGAAGTCCTCTCCACTCTAAAGGTCAGCGGTCACCAATCAGAGCCCAATAAAGAATGCAGATGAGGAGAGGGGGATAAAAAGAGAGGAGGAAAAACACTAGGCCAGCCAAAAACAGTGAAAACAAGCGCCAATGCCGGAGGCCACAGCGGTCAAGAGCAGCACAGAGGGGGCAGAGCGACTCCCACAGCGCAGCAGTGCATTAAATAAGCCAGAACACACACAGAAACAAACAAACCTGCTGGTAAAACACACATTGATTTATCTCTTATTTCCCCTTTATATTGTATCTGTGCTAGATCAAACAGAACAACGGTTTGGATTATTTACATTTATTCATTTAGCAGATGCTTTTTTCCAAAGCGGCCAAAAAAAAGTCTTCTGGAATGAAATACAAATGAGAAAGATCACAAGAACATTTTCATAAGAGAATATGGATTATGAATAAATTTAGTTTATGCATTATTATAGTTGTATGCCATAAAATATGCATGGCTAGTTGTACTGTATATGTTTTGCACATAATATTACTCAAAAGATTAGGGTTCGTAAGATTTCTTTATGTTTTTGAAAGAAGTCTCTAATGCTTATCAAGGTAGCATTTTAATATATGTGAAGTTTTTGTGTATGTGATTTATTATTTAACATACAGTGGCCTCAACAAAGTATTTTAAGACTCTATGCACACTTAATCTTCATCTTAATCTTCTAAATTCATAGATTTTTAGTGCGACTTGAGTGCCCAGAAACTTATTGGGGCTTGTAACTTAAATTAATTTGTTGAACGAACAATGTTCATGCGTATAGTTAAAAATCAACTCCGAAACTGTAGTGTAACGTTTGCCATTTGTAGTGTAAAAAGTCATTTTGTAATCTCTGGAGGTGACTGCTATGGATCGACTGCGTTTCCCCGCAGCGCTGGACTGGACAGAACAGAGCTGTTGATCAGTTAGTCACACTCACTGATTAGAGGCAACGCAGACGACCTGGTTTCTATGGTGAGGATTGACAGGTCATATTGAAGGCAAGCGGCAAGGTATTATGGAGAGAGGAGGAGGATAGGGTGCATCATGGGAACTTTAGCTGACAAGGCAGGTCAGCATGACGGTGCGCATGTTAGAGAAGAGAGAAAATGCTGTGGGAATGACAGTGGAATTGTGACAGCTCCGTTTCCTCCTTCATGCTCGGCCGCCTTGTGATCCGGCCTCGGCCTGTCGCACCGCGCTGCTGATTGTTTGATGGCTGTCGTACGCTTTACCCACCTGAGTGTGTGCATATCTGAAAACTGTTCACCTCTCACAGAGAAACAGAGAGAGAAATGCTGTTTGCTGCAATACCATGCAATACCTCTGTCTGCGCTAAACTATCCATCCACTATATGCTATAATCTGTCTGTCTTTCAACCATCCGCTACATCTTGCAAACGAACTGTCTGTCTGTCTAGTCAAACCAAAATTTATTCTGACACCTTCAACATTTTCTCACATGATCACAGTTTATTCACTATAGTTTCGAAATTGTAATAAAATATGACAAGCTCAGAGTTAAACTTGTCAGAACAAATTCATCTTGATAACGTCCGATAACTTTGATAGAAAGGTATGTAATGTATTACAAACAACCAATCAGCTTTCAGCTGTTAAATTTAAGTACACAATTAGATAATCCCAATTTAGGTCAAGTTGCCAAGCAATGCTTAATTTTGTTCGGTCTGTGGTGTAAAAGGTTGCATTAGCAGTAGCAGAAAAAACACTTAAAGGGGGGTGAAACACTCAGTTTCAGTCAATCTCATGTCAATCTTGAGTACCTATAGAGTAGTATTGCATCCTTCATATCTCCGAAAAGTCTTTAGTTTTATCATATTTATAAAAGAAATATAGGCTGTACCGAGTCTTTCCGGAAAAAACCGAGCGCCTGGAGGCGTATCGTGTGGGCGGAGCTAAAGAATGACAAGCGCGCAAAGCGGTGACGTCCTCAAGCGTGGAGAAACCCATCTATCTCAGCTAATACAGATAATGATCCACAATCAAATCTGAGGGAGAAATAAATTGAACAGGAGAAACGGCAACAGCAGGACGTCCGTCTCTGTGGTATGTAAGTTACTGTATTTAATGGCCTCTCCACATTTCTGTGTGTTTACTCGCAGTGTATGAGGACATGATTCGGTTTATGGACTATTGTATGCGACTAGACCTTAGAAGTAGCAAGCATACTGTAACGTTATACACAGAACAACAATGGAGTAACCGTTAGCGCATTTGAATGACGAAGCACGCGATCGTGTCGTTTACTGATGTTTACTCATGCGACGGTAGCCAATAGCAGAGACATTTGAAGCAGTTTAAGTTAACTCACCGTCGAAGCTTTATCGCTGGGACCGCTCCGTCAGAAACACACTTCTTTGGTATGATTTGGTAAAGTCCTGTGACAGCAGTGGCGTGTAAATCCATTTTGAGACGCAACTGAAACGATGTTGTCAAGCTTCCCGTCATTTCTGCGTTCAAATCGGTTCAAATGCAGCGCTGCCTTCCCGGAATGCTGTGCTGAAGAGTTGAAGTCGCTCGACGTCGTTAACCATAGGAATAAAGTGGAGCGCGGCGCCGTTCACGGACGACTGGATCTGCAGCTGAGAGACTGTTTACAGCGTGCTCTAGTCACGCGCGCGCGCACCCTACCGGGAGAAGAGCCCGTACGGCCCATACAAGGACCTTCCGCTCTTATTAACATCAAATAGACCCATACTCGAAAAAAACTCGCCGAAACTTGTGAGAAACCGGAAGGAGTATTTTTGACACAGAAATACTCCATCAAACGTCCAACATTAGTTTTTGAAACTTTGTCTATGTTTAGGATGGGAATCCAAGTCTTTAACAGTGTAAAAAGCTCAGTATGCATGAAACAGCATTTCACCCCCCCTTTAAGCAAAACAAAGTCAGGTCAAACTGACTGAATAACTTTGGTCCCATTTAAAAAAAATACATTTTACTGGTAGTCAACTGTATGAAGAATGTTTTGGTACAATATGTCACAGTTTACTTTACCTTGCTATCCTCATTTACATAAATGAACTATAGTGTCCTGAGTAACACTTTAGAATAATGGTCATAAATTAACATTAGTTAACTAGTTAAGATTAACTAATAATGAACTGCATTTATAAAGCATTTATTTATCTTTGTTAATGTTAATTTACATTTACTAATGCATTATTAAAATCTTGTTAACATTAGTTAATGCACTGTGAACTAACATGAACAAACCATGAACAGCTGGATTTATATTAACCACTAATTACAAAGATGACTAAATATAGTAACAAAGGAACTGCTCATGGTTAGTTCATGTTAGTTAATACATTAACTATGATTATTATTCTAAAGTGTTACCGTGTCCTGCAACCACTATTAAAAAATGATATCTGGTGTTTGAATAATTTTTTGTTTGACTGTATGTATGTATCAGGGGATGTATATAGAGCAAGAGGAGGCAAGGAAGGCAACGCAATAAAACAATGCAAACATTACAAAATGTGACATTAAAAAGTGTAAAAGTCACTCGTTTTATAAAGTAACACTGCCCAACAGCAGCACCCGCTGGTAACCCACAGGCCTATACCATAAAGCTGGTTTAGCTGGCTATTCAGATAAGTTTAAGCTTAGTTTGTGCCAATCCTGTGTTTTAGCATGAAATTACCATGAAAGTGGTTTCTAGCTGTGATAATCTCCATAGTAACTTGCGCTCCGCGGCTAACCTGCTCCAGGACAGGTTATGTTCTGGATAAGAGATCTTAAACTGAGATTGGACCAATCAGCTGTGAATAAAGTGACACACCTCTGATGCAATAAAGTCTCTCCTCCAGTTTCTAATCCAAATTAAAGGCCACTACATATCAAATGGTTTTTAAAGACTAAAACGCCTGGCTTTTAGCAATGCTTATTCATAATAATAATAATAATTTTGAATGATTTAGATATAAATTATACAATTATTAGACCCTTAAAGGTGCACTATGTAGTATTTTTGCAGTAAAATATCCAAAAACCACTAGGCCGGTGTAATATATTTTGTTCAGTTGAGTACCTACAATATCCCAGATGTTTCCAACTATTTGTAAATTGTGAGTAAATTGCTGTTTTAACTAAGGACAGGGACGTTTCAGCATTGCGTTTGAGGAAGTCGCCTGTCAATTGCGTCATATATGCGCTACCCTTGGTTTCGGCTTTTATTTGGCAGAAGTGGTTTACTCTTAGCAGTGTGAACAAGTGAACGCACGGAGTAACGTCATAACATCATTTTAAACACACTTAAATGTATCTAATATGATAAACAGAGCTGCATTACCTCAAAATCATAACCGGAAGAGCGGATCAGTGCAGGCGTCCGGCGACTGTGTCCCGTCCCGTCATAATAAAAGTCCCGGTATTCGCGAGGCGGGTATTTGTTTAACAATCGCTCCAGTGCTCAGGTCCACAACACTCGGTCCTGCTCTGCTTTACACTACAGTAACGTTAATAACCGCATGCATGAATGAATGTGATTTCTGCCCGTGTCCTATTTTCCACCGGCTGTGAGGTGAAGACCACATGTCCCAAGATACTGCGCTCACACTTGGCGTCATCAAACTACGCATTTGTTTCGAATAGGCGCCCTCCAGTGGACGGAAAGTTGCATAGTGCACCTTTAATCAATTACACATGTATTTGCACTTTGTTAAAATGATTATAAATAGCCTATATGAAGGTCATACAAATAAGCTTTACAATTTATAAATAATGCAATTAAAGCTGAGCTTAAATGTTCAATTCTCTATATATCAACTAAACTAACTTCATAACTTTTACTTGCATTGACGAGTAATATATTTCTTAAAGTTGTCCTCTTTCATAGACAGCTCTTTTTTCTTGCTGTGTAAATTTGTTTAAATTCCTAATATTTTTAAATCATGTAATATTCTGAAATAAATCTCACTGTTTCTCTTGTGAGAAGTGAATCTCACTTCTACTGCTTGTGATTGGCCTTTCACTACTGATTTCACAGCTAAACTCAGGATCTAAGCCTGAGTTGACAGAGAAAGCAGATGATCTACATCATGGGACACAAAGCCTGAATAGATTGGTTTGTTTTTGTCAACTTGAAACTAATCCTGTATCCCTAAGTTTGTTAAACTACATCATGGTACAGGCCCCAGGTCTCTTGTGCCTCTTCTGTCCTCATTGACTTAAAACAGACACCCTAATTCATGCACTGGGTTTAGTAGGGGGTAAAGGAGAATGAATGGGGAAAGTCATGTGAGAGGAGGCAATGTCTCATCGTTCTGATTACATATGATCGGTTTGTGGCATAAATCCTGGCTCTTGTTTTCGTGCACGTTCACGGATCGGCCTAAATGAAGAGGATGATGGCATTAATGGGAAGACTAATTAAAAAGTAAGTGAACAACTCAGCCGCTTGGATAACACTGCTTTGTAACGTCAAAATCAAACTTGAAATGACCTGAAAACATGATGACTGCGGGGGGTTTTAGTGATCGATCATCTTGGGGAAATTGAAGGTACATCTTCGTGTCTATCTACCGGCCGGCGGTCATATATTCTCCCCTGTTTCATGTACACGCGTGCATAATTTGCTGCCTCTATATGTGCATCAGAATTTCTGTTTATGTGTGTGATTTAACAAAGACCTGGACAAAACCTTGGCTAAGTTTCAAAGCCATTAGCTGTGAGTGGGCATTACAAAGTACGAGAGAGGACATCTGATTTAGGGCTATTCAAGCTGTCACACACAGACACGCTCGCTCTTACAGTAGATCTGTCCTTTCGATACAGAAGAGAGCACACTGCTGACTTACTGGCCTTGGTGAGTTTCCAAGCCCTTGAGCTCTGGGGCTGTAATAAACTTCTTCAGCTGCGTGTGCCGGACACCAGCTCACAAATAGCTCTCAAACACTTTATCAGGGAGATGAGTACTTCTCTTTACATGAATCACTAATGCTGTTCAAGCACCTCTTCATGTATAGGTTGGAGCCGTGGCATTGTGTTTAGGGCAGGTGCTTCTTTTATGGTGAGGTACTGTGAATGTCATTTTGTAAAGACTTTTGCAATATTTGAGCGTTGTAACCAATCACAGACTTATCCGTTGTGTGTATGAATGCAGTGGTGAATCAAAGGCCTGTTGCTGTAGCACACAACGTGCCTGATTGTTTAAGAAACAACATCTTTTTTTTAACGTAATTGGCATAATTCTGAATTATTTTGAATTTGGATTGCAATGCAGACTGCAAACACTGGAAACGAGATACTACAAAACTAGAACACTCTCATTATAATCAACAAAGCATAGACACCGTGTAAATAAGAGATTTATTGTGCAGTGTAGACAGTGTTTATTATAATGGGAGTCTGTTTGTGGACAGTCAGTGAGTGCGCCCTGAACTTACAGTCATGTGAAACGGCGTAAACTTGCAGTGACAGCTTTAGCGATTATAATGGGATAGGAGCGTTGTAGTATTGTCACATTGCTCGCTTTCTCTGTATAATTTATTCAAAATCAGCTTGTTATGGGTGTGTAGCATACATAAAAAATATGGCATGCAGTTGCCTCACACAAAATAAATAGTGTAATAAGATAAGTGCAGCCAGCAGTCACCATTGGGCCAAAGTTCTTGTGTAGGTGTCAAAGGTTTGAATCTGCTTTATTCTCTCTCTCCTGAATAATATCTACTCACCATCAGTCCCTATAATAAACATATTTAAATACATCTGTGCCGTTCTAGCAAGTACCAGAGTTTGTTGGAATTTGCCAGAATTTGTAACAACGGATCATTTGTGAGACCATTATGTCAGTTCTAGGCCTAAATTGAGTGTTTGTGTTGACGGATTACAGCGTGGACAAACAAAAGAGGTGTGGAATCCAGTCACTAAAGTAGTAAAGCTGATGCAGACTGACAGCACTTGAATGTGTGCCAATGAATATTGACGCAATGTGAAAAAAATAAAGGAATGGGAAATTGTATCAATTCCTACTGAACTGCTTACAGTAGCTTTCACTGTAAATTTACTGAGGTTCGGAGTTAAAACAAGAAAAAAATTGAGTTTAAAATCTGTTACAAGGTATATTTTCTGAAATGTATTAGAATTTTGCTAAAAAATTTAGCTTTTTCCCCCAGTACATTTATTTTTTGTGAATGATATTATTTAGGAAACAAAAACTGATTAACGCTTTCCCCATTGATGGAATTTTCTGGCAATTCATGTTTTCACTGACGTTAGGAGGCGCTATTATGCATCTTCTAGTAAAGATGATACTTTACTACTAATAGTAAAGAATCTATGGATCACAGGCAAAAGAAAGAGTAACAACTAACAAGTGATAGAAGTATTGCTTATGCATATTGTAGTTTTTGACAAAATCACAATTTTCTCAGCTTTTTGTTAAAAATTTAGCTTTTTTATGAAACACCCATATTCAAATGTTGTTATATAAAAAGAGTGAATGCAAGTAAATGTTTTATTGTTGTTGTTTTGTTTTTGTTTTGTTTTGTTTTGTTGTTGTTCTGTTCTTACTTTTGATATGTTTCATGTTCAGATATTCTGGGGGCCGTGTAAGTTTTGTGTGAAAATGATCAAAAATGCTGGTGGTGGCTGCAACTCAAAAACAAAACAAAACAAAACAAAAAATGCTGGTGGAGAAAGAGTTAATATATACATTTTTTGTCAATATTGTGCATTATAGTACATTGTCTCTATAGTATCTTTTGCAGTTTATGTTGCACATTGCAAGTTTTAAAACTCTTAGATTCCCTTTGTCACACACTGCTATTCTAATTTTGGGTTCACTGTGATTTTAACCAAGGCTGCATTTATTCAATCAAAAATGTAAAATTACTGTTTTCTATTTTTATTTATTTATTCCGCAGCCATTACTCCAGTCCTCAGTGTCACATGATCAGTTGGAAAATAATACTAATATTTAACAGTTGTACTGCTTAATATTTTAAAATATTTGTAATATTATCACATAGGGATAATATAATATACATCGTGTATAATATTCTCATAATATTCTATACATCGTGTATAGAGTCGGTGGGCGGGGCTTGACATAATGACGGCCGAGTTGCGCTGCATGCTTCTAGTAAACACAGAAACTGGCGAACGACGGTCTTTCGAATCAGCTTTGACCCTGGAAGACTTGGAGTTAAGCTTTTCTCTGAGAAAAGAACAAAGAACGGCACTGAAGTCATTCTTAAAAAGGGAAGATGTGTTCAGAGTTTTGCCCTCCGGATACGGCGAATGTTTAATCTATCAAATAGCTCTGCTTCACCTTCGTTGCTCTGGTTGGTGTAGCGTTATCCTATCGCGTGCAGAGGGAGTTTGAAAGACAACCGTTCATCCGCCCCTCGGATTGAGCCCTGTCAATGGGGAGTTTCTAGACCAAACATCTTGATGTGGGTCTGGCTTGTCAGGCTAGAATCACAGCACAATGAACCAACAACACCACAAATAAAGGATTCTTTAGCCCATGACAGCATGCTAATGTTCAGTTTGTCAGTCAGCAAATTCAGTCTCTTGTTTACAAACAAATCCGTGAAATGAAGGGACAAACATGCAATGTCTTCCCCAAGTGAGCTGGATATTCATGCAAAATAAAGTTCATCCATGCAGTCCTAATATTGGAATCTGAATGTTTATTGCTTGGAAGTTTGATATAGTTTAGCTCCACGTAGGCCTATGTTATTTATATATAACATGTCATGCACAAATTGGTGGGCCGGGCTACAGAATCAGGCCTTCGTCTTCTTTGGTTAAGTCTGTGTTTCACCCAAGCGGCAACCTCCCGCGAGCTCTCTTGAAGCCAATACAGAAGTAATGTAAACTGCAATTCCTCAACTGGCCACTAGGGACAGGCTCCAGAAGGGAGCAGAATCTCATTGAGCCCCATGTTTAAATTCTCAATTTTACAGCAGAAAAAAACATGTTTGCAGCCTGGTACAAATTGTGGTTTTTGCCTATACGGCTAATTTTGACCTTCATGACAACTGTGAGGGGGGTGATTTTCTTTCTAAATCATTCGTTTACGTTATATAAAGCCTTAAAGTTCTGCATAATTAAGAGCGTGGTTACAGGTGGATAGCCATTTATCTGCTGTCTATAGTCATTGTCACCTAAGCTCCGCCCACATTCTGCCTTTTTGCCCATCTTCTGTTATCCGGGAGTGACTCGTGACGACTCGCTCGCAAGATGGCACCGCCCAGCTCGCCCCTACTTTAAGCTTCAGAATGGCTTATCGGAATCCTATGGGTGTGGTCACGGATACTACGTCCATTTTTTTTTACAGTCTATGGTTTCACCACAATTTGACCTCACAGCTTGGCACATTCTGAGATCAAGCGTTTGCTGAGCCAGCTGTCAATCAAAGCTTTTTAAGTATTTTTCAGCTCCGCAGCTTACAGGATATTCTTATATCACGATGAAATGTTATATATCAAAGACTGAATGAAAAGTTGATTTCTCAATTCATGATCCCTTTAAAAAATATTTCCTTTGTCATCACCTCCTTCTGAATTTACGTTCTCTCAGTGAATAGGCTTGATTGTTATTTCATGAAACTTCTTTTGTTTTCCAGGACAGGGACAGGCCGAGCCCTGCATATGAACCCTCTTGAGCAGTCAGTGTGGTTTTTGTGGAGTGAATATGCTTTACGAGGCTGCATTTAAATTCACTATGACCTAAATACCACAGAGGATCTCTATGGGGAAATGACATCGCCGAAAGAGGCATTGTGTTCTTGACAGAGCAGAGAGGTGGAGAAAGGGAGAATGAAGGTGAGAGAGGAAAAAGAAAGATCGCTAGCATGACATTTCTGTCTCTTTTGGGCTCTATAGCGTGTGAAGACTCTCTTGGTTCTGTTGGCATGGCCATACACACACATGTACGTGTACACACACACTTGTTATGCTATTGTGTGGTGTGTATGATAAGGCATTGTAGCCGAACGGACCTCCGCACAGTTTAGCGGCAGACCGCTGTGCTCCACCCGTCTGTCACCGCGGTTACCGACTGCAACATACTGGAACGACACTGCAACCGTGAATCTCCTGACACATTCTGCTGCCTGCCTCTCTTTCTCTCTTTCTCTCTTCCTCTCTCTTTCATGCTCGCTGATTTTTTTACCCTCTCGCTCTTTGTCCCATGACAGCTTTAGTTCTGGCTGGTAGCCAGCGGTCAGTAACGAGGATATGACATTGTTCTTCTTCTTCTACTCTCTCTCTCTCTCTCTCTCTCTCTCTCTCTCTCTCTCTCTCTCTCTCTCTCTCTCTATCTCTCTCTCTCTCTCGCTCTCTCTCTCTCTCTCTCACACTCACTCACTCACTCACTCATTTACACACACACACACACACACACACACACACACACACACACACACACACACACACACACACACACACACACACACACACACACACACACACACACACACACACACACACACACACACTTTTTGAATGCTGACTCTCTAACCTGCCTTGCTTGTGCATGGTAAAATAGCAATTAGGTCAGTGTCTGGCACTAAATTTAGCTCACCAAACTTCCATGAAGTGATTGTTCCTCTGCGCTGGGCTGAACTTGAGCCTGGGCCAAGACAAAGATGGGTCTGAACGATCTGTCTCACTACTGCATGAATACAAGACCACATAGGCGTACATTCATGCGCTTTTACAGTTAATGAGACAGTATTTTTACAGTATTTTGCATCTTATTTACTACTAAAATTTTTAATGAAAAGATGATGTGAAAATGAACAAACAGTTTTTCAGTATTCGGTTTGTGCCCCTTTACTCTAATAGTAGCAGCACTCAAGAAATATACATATTACTATATATATATATATATATATATATATATATATATATATATATATATATATATATATATATATATATATATATATATATATATATATATATATTTTTTTTTTTTTTTTTATATTTATTATTATTTCTCTGTTTCTTTAAGATTATTCATCATTTTTTAGGTTTAAATTTAATTTTGAATGCAAAAATTCAATTTTGAATCCAAAAATTCAATTTTGAATTCCATTGTCTATGTGTATTAGATAACCACTTAACAATGTGCTTAACACCACTCATAAGGCCATAGCAACTGCATAGCAACACCTGTACAACCAACCACAATGCTCTATTATCATTTCAGCTACTTTTGCACTGAGGCATCACTCATTTTCTCATTCTTAGCAGGTATTTTATAAATCACAATTTAAAGTCTGCATGAAATTACAATTTACCATATCTACTCTGTAGATTCATCCAGGTTTTGCACTTCTTTTATGTAGTCATTTCTAATTAAAATATAATTAAAATATAATTAAAAGGCTTCTTTCTGGTGTCAGACTTTTCCAAATATTAAGTTGTGTTGTCTTGGTTCTTTTGTTCTAAAGAAAAAAATCTAATTATACATTTAGTCCTGGTTCACTTAGCATTCACAGTGTCATCAGAGTCAAAACAACAACAGGATCCCACACACACTATATCTGATCTAAATATCTGTATTGATTAATATACATGTCTTTGGTCCGTGTTGTGTTTATGTTTCAGTCAAACTGCACCAGACTTTGTTTGAAAGCGGAACAAGACCCGGTCCACTTTTTTGGCGTTCACACTTACACAATTGAACCACGATAACAAAGCAATCACACCAGGTTTCGTTTCAGTCAAGCCAAACCTGTCAAGTGTGATCACAACCATAGTCTGCTTATACACTGCAACTTTTTACAATCAACCGCTAGTTCACATTCAAAGTTGCCTCCATCCATATAAAAAAAACAAGTCCTCACCCTATCTTTTGTCTTTTTTGATAATTCATTCTACTCAGATGTACATCATAATATGTACAAAAAGATCTGTTGCTACTTCCATTACATCGCATCTTTAATCTCTTCAAGCAGAATGTCATATAAATCTGAACTGTTTTTCAGTTGTGTCCAAACTCCAAAATACTTTAGTCCAGTGACAGATTAATTAGAGACATCTTGACAGCTGAAAGCCCTTGGCTCGCTCTTTGCGGATACCTGCGGAGGAACTTTCTTAGGCGATGTCCTGAAGTACACGTTTACCTGAGTGAACCCGTCATGGGTGACAAACTGTTCTTTAAGTCTGGGTGACTGCACTCCTCTGTCCCTACTGCCTCTGTCCAGCACCTGAAAACACAACTTTCTTAACAAAGGTTAAACAACAGGCAAGTGATGTATTCTTGTGTCTTCCTCTCAGCTGCTCTTGGTTTCTGACCCACGATAAGATAAACGCTCCTGCCTTTTCGTCATCCGTGGTGGCCACAAACCCTGAACCGATCGATGATGGCTAATTAATACAGCCGGGGACAATACAGCTCCTCTCTTCTCTATTCTTCCCTCCGCTTAAATGAATTATGGCTGTGAGAGAGACTGAAAAATCCTAACTGAAGGATTGTGTTTTGACTCCAATGCACTGGTGCCTGTACTTGCTCCCTATACCTCCAAACTTACTTTAAGTAAAGATAATTGCTCAATTGCATTAGGGTTTCTGAGGGGGTGAGAATACACACATGATCGCATCCATTTAAAATAACAAAAAATGCAATGCTTATTACATATACAAGTGGCAATGTTATATAGGTCATTGGTCTTTGAGGGGCTTTTTTCTCGTCAGGCAGTTGTTTATAGTAATATATTTAACTATAGTCTTCTCTTATAGGAACAGTTCACACAAAATGTAAAGTTCTGTCATCATTAACATCATTAACTCATATCACTACAAACCTGCTTGACTTTCTTTCATCTGCAGAATTTTTTTTTTAAAAAATCGAAAAAGTTTAAATTGAATGCACATTTATTTGTAGTGCTTTTCACAATACATTCAAATCAGCTTTACAGAAAATGCATGTGTATACATTACAATTTAGAGCGATTTGTTATTAGAGGTGACTGTGTCCAAGTAATGTATTTTTGAAATGTACACTCTAAAAAATTCTGAGTAAAAAACAACCCAATGTTGGGTCAGATATGAACTAACCCAGCAGTTGAGTTGTTTTAACCCAGCGATTGGGTTGTATTAAGCAAATATTTAACCCAACCGCAGGATTAAAACAACCCAATCGCTGGGATAAAATAACACAATTGCTGGGTTAGTCCATATTTGACCCAACATTGGGTTAAAACAACCCAGCATTTTTTAGAGTGTACATATACAAATCACACAGTTAGCTAACATCATGTTTTCATTTTATAAAAAATTAGCTTATTGAAGTAATTATTACAAGTTGTGAACATAATGATTTGAATTTATAGAAGATTTGGTGCATTGGTGCATGCTGATTCAGAAATGTTTTAAGTGATGTTTTCCATTTGCTTTCCATAGCATTACATTAAAATTGTTCAAGCTCCAAAAAGGAGGGAAAAGTAAAAGTCCTCTGAAGCTGTATGATAGCTTTGTGTGAGAAACACACCGGATTCAAAGGGTTAGTTCACCCAAAAATGAAATGTATGTCATTAATGACTCACCCTAATGTCGTTCCTCATCCGTAAGACCTCCGTTCATCTTCAGAACACAGTTTAAGATATTTTATATTTAGCCCGAGAGCGTATGGAAGTGTATGCACACTATACTGTCTATGTCCAGAAAGGGAATAAAAGCATCATCAAAGTTGTTCATATGTGACATCAGTTAGTTCATTAGAATCTCTTGAAGCATCGAAAATACATTTTGGTCTAAAAATCACAAAAACGATTAATTTATCCAGCATTGTCTTCTCTTCCCTGTTTGTTTTCAATCCTCAAATAAAGATTCAAACGGTTATGAATCAGATTCATCCACCGATTCATGATTCAATGAATCGGGCCATCGATGCTGAGTAAAGTCGTAGTTTTTGTGATTTTTGGACCAAAAGGTATTTTCGATGCTTCAAGAGATTCTAATGAACTAACTGATGTCACATATGGACTACTTTGAAGACTACTTTTTTTATTCCCTTCCTGGACATGGACAGTATAGTGTGCATACACTTCCATACGCTCTCGGACTAAATATAAAATATCTTAAACTGTGTTCCGAAGATTAACAGAGTTCTTACGGGTGTGGAACGACATTAGAGTGAGTCATTAATGCAATACATTTCATTTTTGGGTAAAATAACATTTAAGTTATTCCATGAAGAAATTTCACATCCACTCTCTTTGAGGCATTCATTAAAAATTAATTCACGAATTAGTGATGTCTGATTCCTGAATGAATTGTTCACACTTTTCAGTGAATCGACTAGAATAAAATTCTCATTTGCACATTAAAAATCGTATTATTGTCAGTGATTGGTTCTTGATTATGACACAAATGAGATTGGAGAGATACAAAACATTTAATCCTCAAATTAACATTTAATGCTCAAACATTTTTTAGACGAAAGAAAATAATGCAGGTTAGAACACGAGGTTGATCTATGGGGGTGAACTATGCCTTTAAAAGAAACAGAATTACCATAATGCATTTCTCCTTTGCCATACACTCTTCTGCCCTGCTTATTATCCAGCCGTTTATAATGCTTAACAACTTTCCTCGCATACAGAATAACTTTGCTGTCCTTTCTACTTCTCATCTGCTTTAACATAACTAATCCTCTTAACGCCTGTGAAAGTCCTGTTCAGTGCATTTGTGTTTGCGTATAATTGCGTGAGACCACGTGCACACGCGGTTTGCTTGTCTGCGGCTCATTGTTGGGCATAGCCAAGTGTTTAGGCTAGATCGCTGTCTGACTCAAACTGAGTAAATAATGACAAAACGCTCATGCTATTCAGAGAAATGACATTGCGCTTCCAGAAGAGACAGAGAGGGACTGTGACTGATTCTTTTTTCCTTGCTCTCGTTCTCCATAACATTATTTATCTCTCGTTTTCTGACTGGCCGCCCCCTCTCTCTCTCCCCGCTCCCCGTAGACGTATGCCATCTCTGCAATAAAGTATTGTCTGTTGGTTTATTGATTCATTTACTGCTTCTAGAACATTCTTTTTGAAGGAGGAAAGGGTCAGACAGCAGCACATCCATCAAGCGGCCGATTGGGCGAGTGTAATTGAACTCATTTTGGGGGTGTCATAACAAGGATGGGGGGGGGGGGGGGGATATTTGGCCCTTGTTGATCTGAGGTCAAAGGGCAACTTGGAGCATTTAGAGAGGTTGTGATCTAACTGTGTGCGTTCGTTCACAAGAGAAGAGAAGAGAAAGCAATCTGGAAGAGTTTCCTGTCATTCAAGGAAATGGATTTTGCAGGCTTGAAGCTTAGTGTGTGTGTATGTGTGTATCACAGAGCAAGGCTTTTCGCTCTCGACACAGTTTCCTCTACTTTGTAGTGTATTTAGCCCAAAGCTGCCCTCTTAGGCCCTGTTTACACCTGGTATTAAGATGCGTTTTAGTCGATCGAATCACACGTAGATGAGGGAAACGTACTTTTTACACCATGGTGTTTTAAAACGTCTGTTTTGTCCATGTTCAACCACTTATGTCCTGATTTCTTCAAAGATAAGGGTCTATGGGCGAGTAAAGGAATGGAATTTTTCAGATCTTTCTATCAAATGGACAAAACAAGCTCAAGCAATTTACACATGAACGCACTGGAGACAATGAAACAGAGAGAGCATCAGCTTTCTTTTCTGCTCTGACAGCCACAAGACCATGCCGAACACGGTGAGTCGTGTTAAAAATCAGGGGTGAGGCTTGGTACGTTTTTCATCTTCAAACCATACTTGAGTCTCCAGCCGACAAAAGCTTCAATCCCGCCTGTTTAGTGCTTCCCATAATGTTTAGACATTAGGTCAGTAGGCAGAGATTAGACGGTCTTTAGTGGCTGTTCGAATGCTTCCAACCACATGAGCATTTACGCAACGAAAGCAATCCGGTCTAATGCGTTTTCGACTACAAAACTTTTTACACCCAAGCTCAAAACTTTTTACACCTTGTTTACACCTGTAAACATTAAACCACATTTTCTGTCTCAGATGGCACACAATGACTGTTATGAGCATTAAAAAAACCAGTGCCCCATAACACTTACAGGAGATTTCAGACAACTCTTGCCCATTTTTGTACGATATGCATTAGACTGTTATTCTAAGGGTAATTTTCCACTTTTGATCCAATCGACCAAAATGCTTCCTAATACCAGGTGTAAACAGGGCCTTATATGGGAAAAGATTGTCTAATTGTCATGTCATCAGCGACTAATCACAGGTCGTCTGGTTTTTGGGCTGTTTAGGAGTGTGTAAACACAAAATTAATGAGAGCACGATAATGATCTCACCAAAATACAGATTATTTCCTAGCATATTGATGCTTGTTGATCCCTTATATACGTCTCTATACCCAGTCTAATGCATATTGCACAAAAAAGGGCAAGAGCTGGCTGAAATCTCCTGTAACAAGTGTTATGGTGCAGTTTTTTTTTTAATGCATGCTCATAATGGCCTTTGTGTGCCATCTGAGACAGAAACTGTGGTTTAATGATTCTGCAATGCTACAGAGCTTTTTATCCATTGTTCTCAGTTTCTTTCTAACACTCGCACTAATTCACAGACACCAAGTTATTCACTGATTGTATTAAGATGCATTGTCTACCGGCTGTTACTATTGTTTTCCACAGTAAACCTTATTTAATGGGCTTCTGTTGCTTTAATTTCCTGTGCAGATCAAGCACTCGAGTTCATACTGTGGATGTGATTACAGAGAGGAAAGCCTTTAAATTGTTGATATCTTTTGAGGTATTTTATGTACATTGAACAGAAGGCACTCCAGGGAAACTAATTTTAATAAGTCATTTAATCTATAGATTACGAAGATAGAAATTATACATCACCTATTTTTTTTATTTTATAATATTATATTATAATTTATTTATTTCAGTATTCAGATAAAAAAAAAAAAATAATAATAATAATCCAGTGTTTGGTTAATGTTAGATTTAAGCATTCCATGTTCCTCATGTTACCCCTCATGTTGTCCCAAACCTGCATGACTTTTGTTAATCTTCGGATCATAAATGAAGATCTTTTTAATGACGTCTCAGAGGCTTCCTTCCCTTTGTTGACAACACTTTGATGCTTCAGAAGGTAAAATAGAATGTAAAACTAATCAATATGAATTGATTGGTTTAGCGGTTTAATCTCAAACACGAGAACCTCATTAGTTCTTGCAGAAGCTCAAATTTGCTGTGTAACAAAAGAATGAAACTCACGGTTCTTGCAGAAGCTCAGACGTCCTGTGTAAAACAAGAATGAACATCAGTGGTTTTTGCAGAAGCTCAAACATGCTGTTTAACACAATAATAAACTTCATTGGTTCTGGCAGAAGCTCAAATGTGCTGTGTAACATGACAATGAAGCTCAATGGTTCTAGCAGAAGCTCAGATGTGCTGCGTAATGCGAGAATGAACCTCATTTGTTCCTGCAGAAACTCAAACGTGCTGTTTAACATTAGAATGAACCTCATTGGTTCTTACACGTCAAGCAAACATGCTTGAGCTTCTGTTTAGCAAGTTTAGAAGAGATTGTGGGCTCTATTTTAACGATCTGTAACGCAAGTGTCAAAGCGCAAAGCGCAAGTAACTTTGTGGGCGGGTCTCGGCGCTGTTGCTATTTTCCCGGCGGGATAAATGACTCTTGCACCCGGCGCAAATCTAAAATGGGTTGGTCTGAAGTAGCTTCATTATTCATAGGCGTGGTTTGGGCGTAACGTGAATAAACCAATCAGAGCTTCATCCAACATTCCCTTTAAAAGCAGGTGCGCAAGTTCCATTATGGATTGCTATTATTATGGCGTATTTACCAGGCGCACGCCAGGAGCGGTTCACAGCCGAGGAGACTGATGTTCTTGTAATAGCAGTGAAAGACAGAAAACTTGTGTTGTATGCGGGATGGGAGAAACCCACCCAAAATAGCGTCGGTTAAACAGTTTTTCAGTCGATTTTTTTTTTCCTGGTTCTTGACGGACAAACCAATTTGTCAGATGTCCTTATATACATATATGTCTTGCCACTATTGGGCAAACAGGTCTGATCCTTAATTACCACATTAAGCCTGAATAATTTGTAAGCTAGATTTATGTCTATTTTTTCACATCTTCGCACACCACAATGATTTCCGTCATCTCGTGTTAATATTTTTTTTAGTGTAACAATTTATGATTTGCAAAAATAACTGTTGCATCTTCGTAGATTACATGAGCAAAGTGTATGCGCGTTGTGCACGCTATACATTATGGTCAAGCATGCGCCCTTAAAATAGCATAATGAACAACGCACAACACGCCACTGACCTTAGACTAGGTTTTTTTTGGTCAGTGGCGCAACTGTTTAATGGAACAGCAAAATAGCACCATAGATTTGTTTGCGCCGGAACACGCCTCCTTTTTTTGTGCTGAACCGCCCAGGGAGCGCAAGTTCATTCACTAGTTTAGCGACGTGCTTCTGTGGAGGGAAAAGCGCACTTTGCGCGGGTGCAAAATAGGAATGACACATGCGTCGGTGTACAAAGTCAATTGCGCTGGGTGCAAGATAGGGCCCTGTGTCTCTTAAGAAAATTTTGGACTAAACTGCTTAATTCATATGGATTTTACAATCTCTTAATGAGCTTTTTGAAGCGTCAGTGTCACTCGGGTAGCTGTCTAGGGAGGGACAGACATCTTTCAGGTTAAATGTTCTTCATTTGTATAATAGATACATATAAAATAAAATATTTCAAGTATATCATCAAGACCCTATAAAACAGTGCCATGAAAACAGTAATTATTGCACATCTTTGTTTAAAGTGTTGAGAAAAAGTAAAGTGGGATAGTAAATGGGATAGTAAAGTGTCCATCAGATGCGCACTTTAGTACCTTGTTGGAAGCTTTCAGTCATCCAGGTGCACTCTTTTATGAGTACTGTGAACTGCTCTTTTCACCTACTGTTTTCACCTATTATTAGTCAGGTGCAGCCTAAATCATGAAATACCTCTTTGTTATAATGGCTTTTTAAAGCATCATATTTTTTTATACTAAAAGATGTTTTTTATGCTAGTTTTTGTAGGAGGCCAATTGCTATACTGCCCCCTGTTGTTGTGGAGGATGTGTGAATAGACATTGAAACCTGGTAGACTGAGCCGTTGCTATGGAGAGATGGGCAAAGAGGATACTTTAAATGGATTGCTTATGCAGTATTGTGGTTTAAGAGAAGTTGTAGAAGATAAAACCTGTCTCTGGGCAGTAGTGCTAGTACTAAAATCTTTGATCTTCCTTGATTTTAGAATGTCTCTCTCTCGCTCATGCAACATCTGTCTTTCTCTTTTTCTCAACAGACTTGATGGTTCCTTCTATGAGATCATGTGGGTGGACTTTGAGATTGACAATTTCATCAACCTGCGGTCATCGCAGTCCATCCGCTGGCAGATAGAGTATCCCTCCACCGGAGCATCTGCTGAAGTCACTTCCACTGTATATATCAGCCAGAGAGACCTACAGGGTATTGTACCCATTGCTGAGGTGAGAACGCATCATTCACACAGCCTTATCTCAATGTTTTCTAGCATTATCCTTAGGTAATATGTATTTATTCCCAAATACTTCACCAATGTTTTTTTCTTTAATTCATAGATAAAAATTGTAGAAATTTCTGTGATATTTTGAACAACAAAATAAATCATATTTCATTTCATAAATATAGTCCCTTTTAAACAGGGATAATGGAAATTATTTAAATATCAATAAAAATACACACGTCCTTTAACAGAACACTTAAACAAGTTTATCTGACAGAAGGTCCTGAAAATGCATTTAGATTTCAGCTTTGAATAACATTCTAGTCCTTTCCCTTCTGGAGCCTGAATTCCCATTGAATAAAACTGATGCTTACAGCATTTTATGGTTAATTTACATATTTTTCATGACAATTAAGCAAAACTCATTTATTTATTTATTTTAAAAAGTCACATTGAGTCAGTTCCCTAGCCAGAGTTCTCCGTTAACTCCAGCACCTGTTAGTCTCGCAGCGGAAGAGTTTTGTCTCCATCCAACAGTCAGGTCCATTTTTGGACCTGGAGATGATACCGTCTAACTGACATATAAAGCAACCCGCAACAGTTTGTTGTGTTTTGAAATGTGCTATTTAGGGACAGGCAGTGCTGAATTTTGATGATGAAATTTTATCACTCAACAAAATCATCCACATGAACTGTGCTTTAAGCAAGTGGGGATTGTGCTCAATAGGGATTTAAGTCTTTCAGTCTTCTAGACAAGCAGCCTCCTGTGGTTCTGTGTGATATGAGCAACAATACTTTGTCATGTCAGAACCATAGGACGCAAAGAACGCTTATAGCAAATAGACAGCAGCAGCTATCTTTGTGCTCTCCAAAACACAGCATGAGCAGTCAATAGTGAAGATGAAAGAGATGTAGGGGTATGTTTGGCTCAAAGTTATAGCTGGTCTGAGGAATTTCCTCTGTAAAATGCCCGCCTTGTTGACCGCATTAAATACAGACTACTAAATCTTAATTTATCTTTATCTTCTTTTTATTTGTGTATTTTTAATGCCTTTACATATTGATGAGAGATATTATTGAGTTGACGGGAAATAATAATATGAAAAAGAGAGGAGAAGAGGACCAGGACATGATGTGGTCCTAAGTGTCAACTGCATCAACACTTGTGATAACCACTAGGCCACGACCTAAACACTTCTTCTTTTGACCTTCAGATAGGTCAGGTCATGTGTTCCTCCCTTGCTGTTTGGAGCTCCATGAGACATGTTCCTTCAGCAGGGGGGAGAGGTGACTCTCACAGCCCCAAACTGGGCTCTCCTGCTGTGGTACATGATTCCAGCCAAACCCATCAGCTTTCTCTCACCATGGAGCCTCTCGCAGTGTTGAATGGCTGTTTCCACTGTGGGGCAAAGTCATAGAGATGCGGGAAGATAAGAGTGTATTTTTCAGTAAAAAAAAAAAATAAATAATAATAATAATAATAATAATAATAATAATAATAATAAAAATAAATAAATAAATATATATAATAAAAAAGCAATAAATACTTTTATTTACAAAATAAATGCAGCCATGGAGACTTCTTCCAAATACATTTACATTTTTATACCCATAAAAAATTTATATAAAAATATATAAGGTATTTACATTTTTATGTACATATATAAAACATATCTAGAGTAAAAATGTGACAACACTTTAAAATAAGGTCCCGTTAGTTAATACTTCAATGCAACTAACACAGAACAATACATTTTTGTTAACGTCAGTTCATAAAAATTCAGCGTATTGTTTGGTCATGTTAGCGTAGGTCTGTTTAATATTATTTACAGATTTGAATTATGTATTAGTAAATGTTTAAGTTAACATTTAGCTAAAATGAAAAGCTTTAAATGTTTTTAAATTAATTGTTAATGTTAAATAATGTAGTTTAAATAATGTTAACAAATTAAACCCTTTTGTAAATATTTAAAATAAAAAAATGTGTTTGTATTATTGTATTATAAATGATCTATTACCTTCTATTTTTCTTTCCATCTTCTCTGAAATCCAGTCAAAACCTCTTAAAGTTAGAGCTTGTTAGAGTCCTTGAGTACCTGTCAGTAAAAAAAGACAGAGACACATGACATCAGAGACTTTCAGGCAGAAAAGGTCAGAAGATGAAAGGCGGCCCATGCTGGAGTTCTGGACTTCCTTTGGAAGTGGCTCAACACTGATCATTAACAAAGAACACGCACCCACACACACGCATACACACACACACAAAGTGAAAAACGATAGGCAAAATGAGGATAATTTTTTTGTAGAAGATTGACTTTATACATCAGTGATGGTAAGTAATGAACTGTACCACAGATGTCATTTAATTTCTACATCAAAAACTCGCTTTTAAACCCATCCTGTGTAGATTTACCCCATAAATAAACTCTTAACAGGACATATTTGTGCTCAGAGTAGCTTTTAGTACTTGGTGAGTTCCAGCAGAGATACGACCTATTAGCAGTAATTTGCCTTGCTGTGTAGACGCTATTTTACCCACAATGAGTATGTACTGAAAGAGGCTATTTCGCCCCTCTCCTCTCTTTGGTGTTGAAAGCCAGTTTTAAATTGGATCAGTGTGTCTGTTTCCTTACATCTGAGGTGCTGTGTAATTCTGCTTTGGGCTTGTTAGGGTGTTTTAAGCCCCAGACGGTGATACCTCCAGGCCATTTCCTTAGCTTTTCTCTCTCTCTCTCTCTCTCTCTCTCTCTCTCTCTCTCTCTCTCTCTCTCTCTCTCTCTCTCTCTCTCTCTCTCTCTCTCTCTCTCTCTCTATTACGTCATCAGTTTTTACACTATTTGCCTCACACTCACCTTTCCCTCTGTGTGTGTTCTGTATGTGAACCCTCTTTCTTATCTTTCTTGCTATGTGTGCGTGTGTTTCATGCAGTTTGATTTGTTCCCAGCGGAGTGAGCAGAAGCAGTTGAGTGTCTGAGTGGTAATTAATTCTTAATTGGAACACTTGTTTATCTTTGTTGTTTGAAGATTCCAATGAGTTGCTGAAATACCCAGCGGGCCATGTAGCTACGAGAGGGGCGGGGCTTTCAGCTGCGCTGCTTAATACCAGTCTGCCTGCGTTTGTTTACATTAGGAAAGATAGCAAGAGCGGGACAAGTGAGCGAGAGAGGGAGTGTGCAATGCTTAATAGCGGTCGTATTTGAAATTACAAATTTGCACGGCGATGAGCCGTTGCTATGGAGAGATGGGCAAAGAGGATACTTTAAATGAATTGCTTATGCAGTATTGTGGTTTATTTCGATTACTGTTTCATGTTGTGTGAATGATTAATGGGTAATAGCAATTGAGATATATGGAAATATAAAGACAATCACAGCATGAGCGATTGAGGGGGATGGATGCGTTTCATGACGAATCAGGGCAGTAGAGAAGACTTCGGAAATGAGGAGGCAACATCTTGTATGCGAGATTGGGCTTTTCAGAATGTAAATTTGTGGTTCATTTTTCATTCAATGTTTATACAGTTTCCATATGGCACATGGGACATCATTTTAACTTTGTTACACACACACACATGTCTGGTTCACTATATTTGTTGGGACTCTCCATGTTTTTTATACTGTTCAAACCGTATTTTATATCCCCCTCCACTGCCCCTGCCCCTAAACCTACTCATCACAGGAAACATTCTGCATTTTTACTTTCTCAAAAAACTCATCCTGTATGATTTATAAGCCTTTTGAATAGTGGGGACCGCTGGCTGGCCCCCACAATATAGGTAATCTCAGGTTTGACTATCCTTATGGGGACATTTGGTCCTCGCAATGTAATATAAAGAAGGACACGCACGCACACACACACACACACACACACACACAGACAGATATATACTGTAATATATCTTGAGCAAAATAAGCCAGCTGACATTCAGAATTTTATTTTGAATGCATACAAATGTATTTTATGTCTTTTAAGTTTGTCAAGAGATTTAAAGCACCTTTTTTGAAGAGTGTGCATGTGCGAAGGTGCTCTGGTACGCTGTAGTACAAGCCTATATGAATCTGGAAATAAAGCTAAATTTATAGCAAAAAATTCTAGCTTGAATTTGATTTCATAATAATTCATTAAAAGCTGTTATTATTCCACCACCTGTGTGACTTTATTAACCAACGTGGTTGAACGACAGATTTGCGACCGTATGGTTTCGGGAAGCTATCTTGACTAGCTAGTTGATTTCTTCAACCCTGCAACATACTACTATAGCAGTGAGTTACATCGTTGTATGGGAAACGTACCCCAGATCAGTTATTTTGTTGAGAAAAATTACATTTTATGAAGATTTGACAACTTTGTATTACAGTGGAATTACACTGATGTGTTTTTATAGGTGGCATCAATTATTCATTCACTTGGAAGTGATAAGTGATTTAATTAAATGTAGAATTATGTGTAAGTAACACTATTATTATTTGTTTTTCAAACTGAATATTTTATGAAAGGTAAAGAAGTGCAAAGTTAGCTGTTTGAGCTGACAATTGTGTGAAAAAATATTCTGAACTGCTTTTAGGGACAGTATTAACGCTATGAAACCCCTAACATGAATAACCTATATTTTAAAGCTTAGAAACTCAGCTTTTTAATGTGTTTAACTTGAACCATTTTGATCAACTCTTTTAATGAGTGCTGAGTAGTCCCAAAAAAAACGGAATGTGCCACCTAGCTATGAAAGTACTGCTCAGCACTCATTAAAAAGCTGAGTTTCTAAGCTTTAAAAAAAACAAGCTCTACGAAAATTGAATATTCATATTTTTCAAAACTAGTGTCTTGATCTGAACAACATATGCAATTTGAAAGCTTAAAGCTTGTTTTCATAATTTATGATGTCATTAACATCATACAGCTAGAACTTTGACTAAACTTGAGCAAGTTTTTATACGTGAAGCCCCGCATTTATGTTGTACGTTTTCACTTGTAACTTCATGGAACTTCATGTAACAAGTGGGATTTTTTTATTGGCAAAAAAATGAAATGAAAATAGCACATCATTATTCACAGCAGATTCTCACGATTATAAAGCGTAAACTCGCCATAACCCGTCACTTAGATCTAAAGATATTCTCTAGTGGAGTTAATACAACTCCACAGGTGCACACAGTAGTAAAGTCAAATGTAGCTTTCACGTTCTGTTTATGCTTGTAACTTTATGAAACATGCACAGATTGTAGAAAAGCATTACAGTGGGTGCTCCGATTTAAGTCCAAAATCAACACGGTCCATTGTGTCGATCACTAGGTAATCTTCACAGAGGAACAACATAAAAAAATTAAAAAAAAATATTGCCTTCCAGGTGTCAAGGGCTAAACAATAAGGCTACCTTGGTTCCAAATGCTATCACCACAAAATTAGTTTCAGATGCAGCTAACATGTAGGGAAACTTTACCAAAAAAGAATTTTCCTCCTGCCTTTCCGGAGTTATTGAATGTCAAATAAGAAAGATGTATACATTTTTTTGTCTTTTATCAGCAGTTTCTCAGCATGAGAATGTCAAAATGTAATGATTTTTTTTCTTCTAAAAATGTAAAACGTTTTCTATCAAATGAAACCTACCCTTTGAGTCTCTATAGTTTTGGAGTTATTGTTTTTTATCTTTATAAAAAAAAATATATATATTGCAACTCCTCAAATGCCTTCACTGCTTAAAGGCCCTGTAGTAATGATTCATTACATTTTACAGTTTTTATAAGACTATAAATACATAAATTAATTCAAGAAATTATGTTTAAGAAAAACTGTTTTTCAGAATTTGTTCCCTTTATTGTACATTTTGTCATTCTATATTTTTAAAGCTTTTTTTATTTGTAAAGCTTTTTGTTTGTTATTAGGGCTATTTTATGTCAAAACATGGTTTACTGTTATTATGTTTCATATACCATACGTTGATATTCTATTCTAATACTTTACATATTTACTAATATCAAGTCCAGTCAAGTGCACTTTTTGAACATTTTTATATTGAGAAATAACTATAATTCTTTGTATCTGTTATGTTACTAACAATTTGTTATTTGTAATAATGTTTTTGGACCATTAGTGAACAAATTCTCGATAAAGTGTGATGTCGTGAATAAAACTTTAAGAGTTAAATGGACTCTGATCACCGATCATTTCAGGTTCAGTGATGAACTTGTTGTGAATGGTGAGCTGTTTACTTTATTTCCATCAATTTGACACATTCTGAACGATTTGCAGAAAGATTGCAAACTATAAGAGGCCATTCTTACTGACAGGGTAATCAGCCAATCACCATTGATATGCAGTCATCCTCTCTCTTAATTCACCATTATCAGGTCACACTTTAGAGCTTCAGTGAATATATCATCCTCCTTCTGAAAGATTAACCAATGGTGTCGCTGTTGCTGTCTGTCACTTTAAAAAACGTCACGTCATCATTTAAAGTAAATGAGAAGCGTTAACGCCAACGCCCTGTATGAATGCAGCATTAAAGAGAAAGAAATGATCACATTCAATCGCTCCGTGCTGCCTTTTGAACTGAGATGCCTCTACTGTCACGGCACAATAAAGAGCATACAAATTGAATTTTTTGGTTGAGTTTCGTGTTAAAATGGATAGAATTTGAACTATTTTTCTTTATGAAGACACCTTATTTCTTATTGAATGTAACAAAACGCAGAGTTTCTTGTGATTACTGGTGGTAAGGCTGCAACCTTGTGTACATTGTGTACACATAAATGGTAAATGGACTGCATTTATATAGTACTTTCAAACAGCTTTACATTTTTGCCTCACATTCACCCATTCATAAACTGACGGCGATGTCAGCCATGTAAGGCACCTTCCAGCTCGTCTGGAGCAGCTGGGTTATAGGTGTCTTGCTCATGGACACCTCAACACTTGGTCAGGTGGAACCGGGGATTGAACCACCAACCTTCTGTTTTTTAGACAACTTACATGAACCATGAACATCAAGTCAGTGGTTCATGTACAATTTGTCTTATGTGCCGCCCACAAATGTGAAAATCCGAAACTTTGCGGGAAAATATATGAAATATATGTCATATGAATATATGACTTTTTAATCAAATGTCAAGGAAGAAATTAGGTTTGTTGCATAAGGTAAAGTGAGATCAACCACAACCATGGGCCAGGGCTGGACCGGGCCAGCAGGGAACAAGGGGTAGGGTGTGCCATGACAGTGCCGTACATAACGTGTGTGGCATATCGTTCTATTTCGGTTAGGTTTGAATATTGTTATATCCCTATTATTTTCTAATCCTCAATGCCTTTCTTGCCTCCTTTGATGAAACCTCCATGAGAAAGAGGGGTCTGCAGCAGTGGCCAGACCTGCTGGGATTGGTGCTTCAATGTAATTAAAGATAGGAAATTTAAACAAATTATCGCCTGAAGCAATTCATTTCAGCCATTACCTTTAATATCTCAACCGTACCTTTATATGGCACCTTCAAGTTTTTCCACATACTCACCGTATTGGTGTCTCTATATCTCTGTGCGTCTTCCTCATTAGCTTACTTTGAGCAAGCAGAGGATGGTTGAGGAGAGAGAGAGAGAGAGAGAGAGAGAGAGAGAGAGAGAGAGAGAGAGAGAGAGAGAGCAGTCTTGTCTATATTTATCACAGGCTTTACATGGAGCTGCCATGCCTAGTTTTAATAATACGGTATGATGAATGGATGTTTCCCACAGGTCAGAGAAATAGTGGAGGAAACAGTGGCATCGGAAAAAGAAAGTCCTAAAACGAGAGCGTAAATGGGGATGTTTTGCATTTTTTCCAGAGTGTTTAATAGTCAGACTCTCCCTTTTGTGTTTCTGAATAAGACAGAGCGCCGTATTCCGAGGGCCTGGAAGACGGCGGCTCCAGGGACCGGAGCCCCTAACAGGCCTAACGGAGGCACACAGTCCGCCAAGGGCTTTGATCACTGTTCTATTCATTGTTGCCTTGCCAACTTAGATTTATCACTCCCTCTTCAGGGGCTGTTTTACCCTCCTAATACAATCAACAACACAAAAAACAAAATAAAATATAGCCCATCAGGAAGTAAATGCAATCAATAGCTAAGGTACGAGCAAAACAAAGTAATCAAATGAAGAAATAGGTAGGGTTTTCTTTTCGGAAGAGGAATATTCTTCAGCATGTCAAGAATACCGCAGAGAAAATCTATATGAAGGCATTTATAGGGAAAGCAATTCTGATTGTTCTTGACTGGTAGACAGTTTATTAAGGACAATCATGATAATTACAGCTGTCAGAGCCCTGACTCAGTGGTGGATCACATGTTTGTGACACATAGGAGTTTTGAATGACTTTTGCAAATTGCTGCTTTCACTAATTTGGTACTTTTCTTTTTTGTGTTACTGTTTATCACTCGCTTCTTGTAATACAAGCCACTTTCCATGAGAAAGATGAAAACATTTTTTCCGCCTTACAGCAAAGTGTCAGTAAAAGAGATGACTAACCTTGAGAATTCTTGGTCCACCTCACTAGGTCAATCCATATATTATTAAATTACTGTGTTAAAAACTGTTAAAAACACGTTGAACACTCTGGGGTCCCTTATTTAAAGATCACACTCATGCTACTCCCGATCAAAAGTGGCCCCATTAAAATCAGTGTGTAAGAGTGGTTCAGGCTGCAGGGTTGATGCCCAATGACTAAAGAAACATCAGCAAGATGGCTGAAAACTGTACATTTCTCATCTTTTATCACCCACTGCTAACTATACCAATGATGGAAATATGTGCAGTTACAATTGCAAAATATGTGGGAGAGCATTGCTATAATGTAAATATATTGTGTTGCAATAGGTACACTTTAAAAACTCTGGGTTAAAAACAACCCATTTTGGGTTGGAAATGGAAAACCCCAGAAATGGGGTTGTTTGAATGGTTCCATTCACTGGGTTCAAACGACCCAATTTCCGGGTTTGTCCATTTTCAAACCAACTATGGTTGTTTTTAACCCAGCGTTTTTTAGAGTGTAGTACATCAAAGTTAATCCTGAATCAAAACTAGTTAGCACGTCATTTGTAATTTAAAGTATTTAATATGATTATGGTTACACTTAAAATAGTTACAAAATTGATATATTGGATGACAATAACTTGTACCATTTATTGTATCCAGTGTATGTAGAATGTTACCTGTGGGATAGAAAGAGAGTGAGAGTAAGAGAAAGAGACAAAGAAATGAAGAGCAGGGAGAAGAGGAGAAGTTAACAGTTAATAGTTACATTTATATAGAGCTTTTCTGTGTACTCAAAGTGCTTTACATATGGGGTGGGTGGGGGTGGGGGGGTGCTCAACCACTACCAATGTGCAGCATCCACCTGGCATCTGACCAGCTGATTGGTGGAGAGGAAACAGAGTGATGAAGCCAATCAGTATATGGGGATGATTAGTAGGCCATGATGGATAGAGGCCAATGGGCAAATTTGGCCAGGATGCCGGGGTTAAATCCCACTCTTTTCCGAAGGACATCCTGGGATTTCAATGACCACAGAGAGTCATCAACACCTCTTTCTCTTTATATATATATTTGTATGATTATATTTGTATGATTTTATATATATATATATATATATATATATATATATATATATATATATATATATATATATATATATATATATATATATATATATATATATATATAGGTCAAAAGTGACCAAAGGGCACCAGAAGTGAACTGGGCAAGAGGGTTAAATGGTTGCACTTGAGGAATACGTGCATAATCATTCTATTGTGTACAATAGAAAAAAGTTCTCATATAGAAAGAGAGCTGAATAATCCTTTGTGTATCAATTTAATAGAATGTAATTTTTTTTTGTATGATTTTAGTTTGATTCAAGGAGCCGACTAGAGAGATGGCACATCTCCAATATCAACATTTTAAAGAGGCAGTCATTGTATATTACTTTTATGGTTATCTGACATTTTTAATTATTCTCTTTCAAAAACACATATCCTTAATTGTTATTACAAAAACTAATTAAATCTAGAGAAAATGCACATCAATATTTGTCAAGTTCATTGTTCTCAAGTGAGATACTCATGTCTTCTTTACTAAACACTCATCTGAAGGTCCGGCGAGTGTGTCAGAAGAAGAATGAGATGAATAAATGTAGGGCACAGAAACGCACACATTCGCAAAGCTTTCAGAGGCTAATTCTTCAAAAGGCAAAGTAATGGAGCCAAGAGTCACGCCGTAAAGAAAAGAGCACACGCTTACGTGTCAGAGAAAGGGGTTGCAGTGGAGAGCAAACACACACATAGGCCAACGTATGCTGACTCACCTGGATATTACAGCGTGCTTAGTGGAATCATTACACACCAGAGGGTCACGAGGCTGACGCACACACACAGACGGCACAAAATCAAGGTTTGGAGGAAGGTTTCTTGTGGTTCTGGCCCTATTAGGGGGCCTTTAATTCAGAGTGTCATAAAGCTAATTGTCAATTACATCTGATCTATCAGTCTCAGTGCCAGAGCTGCCAAGACCTGCCAAGATGCTCTCGTCGTCTTCTCTCTCACTCTTTCCTTTTCCTCTCCCACCTCTGAGCTCTTCACCTCTAGAGCTTTCTGAGCGTTCTCCTTCAAAGCAGGGCCATTGCACAGCAATTTGGTTCGGTGAAATGGAATTGTGTGCGTGTCCATGAGAGAGAAACTCAGACAGAGAAAATGATTTGCTAGATATCGCTGCCCGTTCGTATTTGTATTCCGCCTATGATCCAAAAAGTGAGGGCAGAGTTCTTCAATGTTTTGCTTGATAAGGCTTGTCGGGAGAACAAAAGTAGGTTGTATTAGCGATTAATCTGAGAAAAAAGCATCCCGCTAATGCTAATGGTATGTGTACACTCTGTTTTTGTATCGCGTTTTCTCCCCAGTTTTCCTATTTGCCTCACTTCTTTACGTCTGCCTTTCTCAGGCCTGCTGGAACAAACGAGAGGTACATTAAAGCATTTAAAGCTGAATTTGTGCTCAGCGGAGACCTGAGCGTCCGCTCTCCCTTCGTGTGTTTAATGGTTTTGCATTAAATCGCCACTAAGTGCCTTCACCAATTTACCTCACACAGCTTATCAATGGGAAACTAGAAAGTGAAGGGAATAACAAGAAGAAGAAAAAAACGCAGAGAATGTCTTTTAGATGGGGGTTAATTACATTTAAAAATGTTTGTATGTACACATTTCAATTTGATCAATGATAATGCACATTTAGAAGGAGAGTGAAATGGTGCCAGAAGTGTCTTTTGATTGCAATGTGTGTGTTTGTGTGTGTCAAGGGTCCACGCTTTTTAGATGAAATGTGAATGTTAGACAGTGTGAAAAATTGATGCTCAGTGTCTCCCTGCTGTTTGAAATGATTTTTAGTTTGGCAGCATCAGTTGTTCAGCTCCCCTGAATTACCTCCTGTTTTACATAATCACATTAGTTTTTAGATTAAACTTTTTGGAAAGTAACTTTATTATTATTATTATTTAATAATCATTTATTTGACCTTTAATTTTAATATTTGTTGGTCCTTCGGTGTGTTTGTTGTGTATTTTATGTACTTCTTTTATATTATTTATGTTGGCATTTGTTATAAAATATAATAATAAATATATGTTATTCTTTTTATAAAGTATGTATATACACACCGCTATTTAAACATTTTGGGACGGTAATATTTTTTTGGTTTTGAAAGTGTCCTACTCACTAAGGATCCATTTATTTAATAACTAATATTGTGAAATGTTATTAACATTTTAATGTTTTTTCTATTTTATTATATTTTTATATGTAATATATTTCTATGATTGTAAAGTGATCATACATTTTTTCAAAAGTCATTACTCCAGTCTTCAGAGTCACGTGGTCCTTCAGATATCATGATGCCGCTGATTAAACATCTATTATTATTATTATATTGTTAGTATTATTATTGTAAGTAGTAGTATTAGTTAAAAAATTGTGCTGCTTAATATTTTTGTATAACTCAAAATTAACTCTTAATATTTTTGTATAACTATTTTTTCCCCCAATTTTTGATTGAATAGAAAGTTCAAAAAGAGCAGCATTTATTTGCAATATCCTTTGTAACATTTTAAATGCCTTTACTGTCACCTTTGATCATTTTAATGTGCCCTAGCTGAATAAGAGTATTCATTTTATTCTAAGAAAAAAAATCGAACTGACCTCAAATTTTTACATTCATTCAAAGGAATTTATGTAAATTTAACAAAGCTGCCTGAAATCAACCTAAGTGGATGTTGAATTGTTGCTTTTTTCTAAGATAAGAGATTGTTATAGTTATTTACAGCTTTAGTTATTCTATGCCAACAAAGTCAGAAGGAGACAAACACTATTTGTGTTAGACTGCCAAAAAGAGACAGCTATAGGCAGTTAACGGTAACACAGAAGTCCCATTTATTTCCATATAACACAATTAGTTTGTTTTTTATGTAACAGTAACTAACGTTTGCGCAACACTGATTAGCACATACAGGAAATCAACTGAACCACAGAAATGTGGGACATAGGACTTAGCAGCTCCGCTTGTCAACAATAAGCCTTTGAAATTGTGAGACAGGAATGCAGACGCATACAATGGTTATGAAAGACATCTCCTAATTGGATGTTGACATGCTCAAGTGAGCTGTGTGATACAGGAGGAGAAATGTAATGAATCTGCTAATTAGAGGTTAACTTGAAGTGTGCATACAGCTGTCAGAAGTGCGTTTAGTTTTATGCTGATGGCCATGTGCGGCTTGTTTGTCCAGACATTATGTGTCATTTTTCATGTTTATTGTTAGTTTTTCTTGATGCCTTGTGCCAAGGAGTTGACGGCCGAACCGTATTATTTTTGGCTCGTGTTCTGCTGACATTCTAGAGCGTGCAGATTGTTGTTGTAATTATTTCGTTTCTTTAAGGGTGAGAGCGGTATGCGAGTTCATTGCTTTCTGCTGTGACCTGAACATTTCACCAGCGCGATCACTTTTACAGGCCTGTATTTCAAAGCTTAATTATGGCCAGTTATGAGCTGCCATCGAGGCCTTGGAGGTGAACTGTGGGGCTAGATGTTTGTGACCTCCCTGATTTTATGGCTGTTTAGCGTTGTATTAAATACAAGATGAAAGCCATTGCATTTACAGCAGGTGCATGGCGCTGATAATGACAGCCAGCGGTGATGTACTTAGACACAGTGCATTGTGGGGGATCAGGTGACACTGCCGCCTCCCCTTGGGAGTCTGTTTATTTTTATTTGTGCTTAAACTTGCAAGTTTGAAGTTACAAATAATTGGATAGTTTTTCTTACAAAGCAACAAAATAACTTGTCGTTGTAATAACGCTGACATTTACTATGACCTCTTTCTGTACCAACCTGCCTTACCAGAGTGGCATTCACACCATCCTGATCCAGTTCTCTGAAAGTCAGTATCGCCCCAAACCCAAATTGCACCGGATCGAATGGTCTGGCATTGGAATCACCCAGACATGACGCCATAAAATAATTAGAGGCATGTATTGATAATTCCTAAAGTGTTAATGTGCCTTAATTGAGTTCTATTTTTAGCGCACATGCTCTCCATCTACAGAAGTAATGCAGTGTAAATGAGACTAGCACTTTATGCAGTTTCCTGTTAAATCCATATTGACAGAGCCATACGCAGACCGTTATCCTCAGATCTTTAATTAGTAGTGCTTTCTATGGTAAGCATCACTATTTTTCAAAACCCCTAGTTTTAAACTGCATGTGCTCTGGGCATGATGTTTAAAATTATGCAGCTTGTTGAGAACAGGTTAAGTGTGCTTTTTCTCTTCTAAGAAAGTGCAATTCAAATCTCATAGATTATAGATTACAATCTCGTTGTGTTCACTCACAAAACTTTTGCATTCTCCTGAGAAACTTTGCAATCACGGAAATGAAATCTCGTTTTTTTTTTCTTCTTTTTTTTCTTTTCTTCAGAACTTTTGACCGAATCTCAATTACAATTAAAAATTTTAATACTAGTCGACTAAAAAATGTAACTACAATATAATTCACGTAACATTCTCTTTATTAACAATCTGGTTAAAAATGTTCTATTCCAAGTGCACCACAGGCACCTGAAGTGATCATCATGGTGTAAATATAAAACAAATGTCCTGTCTATCTTTGCAGAAAATGTGCATGAAATATGATGGTAAATTTTGTACAAACATGTCTGAAACATATCCTATATACTCAGAAATAATATAAAATAAGAAAAATATTAAATTATTTCTTAACCAAAAAGTAATAAATAACACCAGTAACAGGTTTATTAACAGCAATCTCATTTTTTTTTTTTTTACAGGTTTTTGAATTCAGTTGAGCTATTTGCTATTGTTTTTCTGTTTGGTGGACATGTTTGTCTGTTGTGCTCGTGTCTTTAGCAGCATCTCACTCATGAAACGGCATTCTAAAAACGTAACGCTCAAGTTAGGAAAAGTTCAACTCATGTTTAATATCTTTGCCACTGTTGCCTTTGGCTTTTGGCTTGCTCAGTTGGGGACACCTACATTCAACATTGGTACTATATGGTAATTAAAATTAGCTGGATTACATCACCGTTTTCATCAGAGTGGCTATACAGCCGAATCAAATTCTGTTGCATTAAATTCCTATTAACACTATGAAGCTGAGTTGAAACCATTGGATTTGTAAAAAGTGCTATATAAATAAGGCTGATTTCATTTGTTTAAAGAATATATTCAAATTATGTTTTTTTTCATTCAACTGCCTGCATACTGTTTTTTTCCCCCAATGCAATAATGCATTCTGTGTTATACGTTCACACGAGAGCGGGTAATCAGTCGTGCCATCATAAATAATTTTCTTCTCTTAACAGTTATCATTAGCCTGACAAGCCAGACCCACATCAAGATGTTTGGTCTGGGAACTCACAATTGACAGGGCTCAATCCGAGGGGCGGATAAACGGTTGTCTTTCAAACTCCCTCTGCACGCGATAGGATAGCGCTACAACCAACCAGAGCAACGAAGGTGAAGCAGAGCTTGTTGATAGATTAAACATTCGCTGTATCCGGTCAACAAAACCCCGAACACATCTTCCCTTTTTAAGAATGACTTCAGTGCCGTTCTTTGTTCTTTTCTCAGAGAAAACCAACTCCAAGTCTTCCAGAGTCGTGGTCAAAGCTGATTCGAAAGACCACCGTTCGCCAGTTTCTGTGTTAACTAGAAGCACGCAAACGCAACTTGCATTATGGCCCCGCCCACCGACTCGATACACGATGTGATTGGCCCGGCAAGAGTTTGGGGATTACAGCTCAGAAGGCTATTGAGAGTTGCTAGACGACACTCGTGGGCAGATTAGATTTGCTGCCACTAGGGTGCGTCTAGATTTCTAAGCTAAGTTATCATTGCTTTATTGTCAACATGTCGAACTGTAACATACGCTAACATTTTTAAAACCACGAATTCTCAATTTAAAAATTCTAAAACCGTGGCTAAACATTAAATTCGAATTGATAAAAAAAAATCTGGAAAATTGTCCATCCCTATTTCACTCACAAAACAGTGTTTCCCTGAGAAACGTTGCCAGGGGTTCTCAACTCTGGCTATATTAAGCTGCAGTTTCCTCCAACCGTAATTATACACATCTGAAAAATCTAATCAAGGCTTTCCAGTCTGCTAGAGAGTTATAGGCAGGTGAGTTTGATCTGGGATGGAGCTAAACTCTGCAGGAACGTACATCAGAGTTGAGGACCCTTGCTTCAGGTAAACCTTTGAATGACAGTGTAAATTCTTGTTAATATCATTCTACAGAAGAACTACAATAATGCTTATTCTAATTCTGTCAGTTTCTTAGCTTTTATGCTCTGTCCTGCATTGTGCTATTTGTTCTGTCCCGACGTGCTACAGATACACAGCTCTGCGGTGGGGAATCTTCTTGGATTAGTTGAATGATGCAGGCTTATGCTCCTTCTGATGCTTTATTGATTGGGCTTCGGTCTGCCCCTGGAGATGGCTGCTCTCTGGACTGCAGTGACGGATCCTGTTGTTTGAGGGTTACGGTTCAATGCTGCCTAAACCGCAGCCTGTGTGGTGAGGTCATTTGTGGTTGTCAGAGTAATTGGGCAGAGCACGGAGGTTTGAAGACACACCGCATTCGCAATCAAATCTTGCGGATCATTTTCACAATGATATTTTTAATCATTAGGCCATTTTTTTCTATGTCTCTTCTTGGCAATTAAAATCATAATTTGGCCCAAAATCATTCGTATTTCTCATTTCTCGTTTCATTAATAAAACACAGATCACAACCCTTTCGTTCACTGCAACCAATTATAACAAAATTCCTATCCTCCATCCAATATCTGTGCTAAAGGCATCTGATTGATGGTTTGTTATTTACTGTGGAGAAACTTTAGCCTCTGTACACAGACATTCTCAGTTTTATAGCTTTTGCGTTCGTCACCCATTGCCCATCTGATCCAATCCTCCATCCAGCCTCTATTTAGGGGAGGAAACACGACCCATAAATCACCACTGTGCCCACAGACACCTCTCTTCTCTTAACGCTTTGTGATATATATGGACCTGTGCGCTATAGCTGCCGTTATGGCAGGAGGGGCTCATGGAAAATTGGATATCAAGGCAAAGGGGAAAAACAGGAAATGGGCTTAAGGATAGCAATGTGATTGGGCCTGGGGGCAAGAGAGCAGAAATTAGCATAAGATGCACAGTAGGATACGGAGATTGGCCCAGAACATGACAGCTGCATAGTAATTATTGCCCCTACTCTTTTCTCATAAATTCACAACGGGCTGTTGCATGAACACTAGCCCTTTTAATGGCACAATTCCCACTGCAGTCTGGGAGGTGAAAGACTAGACGCTGTAACACATGAAATTCAGCTTCGCATTAATTTTTTTCTGTATTGCTGTTAGACAGAAAAGCACATATAATGAAACTTTGTTCCGCTTGTTTATAAATATTGCCAATTAAATGTTAAATATATTGGTGCAGAGTGGACGAAGTCAGCAGGTTATATATTTATCTCGTGGCCATCTGTTTGTTTATGAGTGAAGATTCAGTTAATAACCTAAAAAACTAAAGCAATGAAGTTCACATTTGCAAGTTAACAATGATGTAGAGGAGTTGAGCCAAAATTGAAAGATTCTTTCAGTTGCTTTATATGAGAAACAAACCAACTTTTAAGAATCAACCTTTCTTATATAAGACATAAGATATAAATATTAGTATAATAAAATGGAATTGACTGTTGCTTATTTATTTCATTATTATTTGTGGCAATGGAGCGAGTAACCTGCTCACCACACCAGCTCTGGAAGGAAAAAAGTTGTGACGACAGTGCCAGACAAGTATATGTTGTGTTTGTTGATGTTTATATGCGGCAGTCTTCACTCCTATTATCCTTCCGGAGCTCATCCGCGAGACTTAAGACCAATGTTGCATGCAGGTGACATGGTAAAGTTTACAATACGGGTGGACTAATATGAATTAGTTCATGCTTGACTAATGCATGGATAATCTTGAGTTAATGTATATGATTCATAAAGAACTAAACCATGTATTAAATGATTACTACATCAGCAGCCAGAGATGGCACCAAGTCACGCATGTGCAAGTCTCAAGTAAGTCTCAATTATTTTTTTGCTGGGCAAGTCAAGTCAAGTCACAGGCTATGTCAAGACAAGTCAAGTCAAGTCACAGGCTATGTCAAGACAAGTCAAGTCAAGTCACAGGCTATGTCAAGTCAAGTCCTGTAGTAGGTCAAGTCAAGTCCAAGTCAAGTCACCTAAATATTGTAATTTTACCTGCAGAATCTGATCTTAATAAAGTGAAAAGACAAGATATAAGTAACTGTCAGTGAATTACAGTAATTTGGATTTGCATTGTAAATACTCATGTTCAGTAAAATACATCATGGAATCAAACCAATTTTCACTTCTGCCAACAGTGTTTGAAATTTTTGAAATTTTCAACATTGAGTCCATTTAAAAATTAAAGGGTTAGTTCACCCAAAAATGAAACTGATGTCATTAACTCCTCACCCTAATGTCATTCCACCCCCGTAAGACATCTTCACAACATCTTCAGAACACAGTTTAAGATATTTTATATTTTAGTCCCAGAGCATATGCAGTCTATGCACACTTTACAGTCCATGTCCAGAAAGGCAATAAAAACATCATCAAAGTTGTCCATATGTGACATCAGTTGGTTGATTAGAATCTCTTGAAGCATCGAAAATACATTTTGGTCCAAAAATAACAAACCCATGACTTTATTGATAATTGTCTTCTCTTCCGCGGTTGTTTTCAAACCTCAAATAAAGATTCAAACGCCATGAATCAGTGAATCGATCAATGATTCGGATCACCAATGTCACATGATTTCAGCAGTTTGGATCACTTACCAACCTGCTGAAATCACGGGACACTGGCGATCCGACTCTTTATTTGAGGTTTGAAAAACGGGGAAGAGAAGACAATGCTGAATTAAATCGTAGTTTTTGTTATTTTTGGACCAAAATGTATTTTTGATGCTTCAAGAGATTCGAATCAACCAACTGGTGTCCTGCCCTCTGGCTGACATGTTGATGTGATATCTGATCTAAGTGGGCGTGGTGTGTGTAAGGTACGAGAGGGCATGACTGATGATAGTGTCGTGATCATGACGATGATTTTATTTTTGTCAAGTCACAAATCATAAAAATAGCGACTCGAGTCGACTCGAGTCCAAGTCACCAAGTCACAAGTCCCCATGTCTGTCAGCAAATAATGAACGTTTTATACGATTGATCGATTGATTAAGTAATCATTATAATGTTAGTTAAATGTGACATATTCTATTAAATCCCTAATGACATATTATAGTAATTAATCATGTAAATTCATATGTTAATCACCACAATGGTGAAGCCATGCATTTCAACTTTCAGTTGTTTGCTTTAATTTATCATTAGCTAACGATTTGCAAAGGTATCATTATGTTATGACTTTACTTGACTTTACATCTGATTTACTTTTTTTTTTCATCTCATCCTTGCCAAGAAAAGTACCATGAAAAAATGACGAACCTAATTAGCTTACTTTGTTTTGATGGGGATTTTCATTAACATATAAAAAAAGTAAATAGTGTTTCAGTGTCTTTATTATTAATATTTTTTTTGTTGATGTTTGTGTTTTTTGGAACATTCTGCCAAATTACTAGAGGAATACAAAGTGAGTTTAGATTAATTAGATTAATTAGGTGTTATCTCCATGGCCAAGTTTGGTTTGTCTTGTTATGAAGTATGCTGCAGCCAGTTATGACTGCTTTGCTTCTTACAGCAAGTTTGTATGGAGTTAGAAAATGGGTAAATTGTTGTTTAATTGTCAGCACAGAGGTGTAAACATAGAACTGAATATGCCGGCTATTTCAATAAAATCTCGCAAGAAAAAAGAGAAAAAAAGAAAATTAAGCCCGCTTTGCCAAGCCCACAGGGTTTGGCAAATTTGGAAATAAAATCCCCCAGTTTCAGTTGCTAGTCTCTCCGTTACAACCCACTCACACATACCAAGCCAAACTGACAAAACAAGTATCATTGCATATGCCAGGTTATGCAATAGAGAGAGAAAAATACATGCTTTCACAAATGTCTGAGCATTTACACATCATCCTGCATTACTGTTGGCTTGCATTTATTCAAATGTATTTTTCATTCCACAAAGAGACAGTTTTCAAATGTATTGATATTTGATGATTTGTAATGCTGCTTTTTGTGTTTCTCCATGTGTGGGAATGCAATCTAATGAACTCTGAAATGGACTCTCTTTCAATGTTTGGGCTATATAAGAAAAGGACATTTTCTTATTGATTGTGGGAACAAAAATCTGTAATATTTTATTAGATCTAATAACCCAGTCTGTGGTGAATGGATGGATTTTCCCCCTACCGGTTGAGTCGATAGCAAGGTATCCTCATTACTCATTCACAGTACTTAAACTGAAGTGACTGACCCCTAGAGGATAATAGCTGAGCTAAACATCATTTTTTAGGTCATTTTTTTTATTGTATTCATATTTTAAAAGACCAAGTAGGGGCAAGCTGGGCGTCACCATCTTGTGAGCGAGTCATCGCTTGTCACTCCCGGATAGCAGAAAATGGGCAAAAAGGCGGGATGTGGGCGGAGCTTATGTGACGCAATGACTATAAACGGCAGATAAATGGCACTTGTAACCACGCCCTTAATTATGCAGAACTTTAAGGCTTTATATAACGTAAACAAATGAGTTATACAAAAATTCACCCTCCTCACAGTTGTCATGAAGATCAAAATTAGCCATATAGGCCAAAACCACAATTTGTACAAGGCTGCAAACATGTTTTTTTCTGCTGCAAAGTTGAGAATTTTAACATGGGGCTCAATGAGATTCTGCTCCCTTCTGGAGCCTGCCTCTAGTGGCCAGTTAAGGAATTTCAGTTTACATTACTTCCATATTGGCTTCAAGAGAGATCACGGGAGGTTGCCGCTTGGTTTTAACATGTAACCCAACCCCTAAACCTACCCATTGGTGTGAACATGATATAAAACACAGGATATAACATACGACTGCATCCACGAGTTATTCAAAAAAGTGAAATAATCCAAGTTTTCTGAGGTCAAACGATTGATTTGTATGAAGAAAATCCCCAAAAGCGAAATGCATCTCCATCCACCGAAGATCATGAACACATCAAATTTCAAATATTACCGCCCGTTACGTCAGATTTCATAGTGAAATTGCATTGGCTCTCGTATGTCTTGTGACCAATTGCGTCATTACGTCAGCATTGATTGTAAAATGTCATTGGCTCTCCTGTGTCTTGTGATCGATTGCGTCATGCTCAAAAGTCTTTTGAATTATTTGAATGAGATATGAATGAGTTTGTTCACAGGGAAGCGCGATCATCATTTCAGCGATTAGACAATGTATGATTTCAGAAAACTTGGAATGCAACATGAGTTAATACTTTTATACTGTTTTGCAATAAATGTCAGTTGTTTGAATAAATACTTGTAACTGTACATATATTTTCCTGTTATGTGTTTTATATTGTTAAGATGTGGGTAGGTTTAGGGTAGGAGTTGGGTTAGTTGCTCCAAAACATAAAAGTAGCCTTTAAATATTAATAAAATCATGTCTGCTTTTACAAACGCAAAGAATTAAATGCGTCTGTGTATGACGGCAAAGGTTTCTCATTGAAATAAATGAAGCACCCAGCACATCGAAAAATGACGCCTAGGGGCACCTTTAGCGTCTTCATTGTGATGCGGAAGGCACTTGACCATGCTTCGAATTTTGACGCCTTGGGAGTGAGAATGGGTTGCAAATACACAACGTTTTTTTTCCGCGGATGGCCCTGTATGAGGTCATAAAGGGCGGAATTCCTTGTATGGGCACTTCTAGATGAGCGCATGCACACATCAACCAGAACAAGAGCAAAATGAACACACTTTTTAGTTTTATAAGTTGTATAAGCTTTAGTTTTTATAACATATTTTTAGTTTATGGTATTTGCAAATTATGCATACAGATATTTAGGTCATTTGAGAGCATAGGGAAACTAACTCTAACTACGTCATTTGCATCGTTTTGTGGGAGTTGACTGGCACTAAAGTGTTCTTTTGGCATAATTTGTTGCAATTGTCTGCAGAATCCTTTTTCGCCAAAAATTGTTATTAGTTGAAATAATATGAACTGATGGTTTCAGCAAAAGCATACCATTGATAACAACCTCGCAACTCACAGTAGGTCTATGGAGAAAATAATGGGATTTTTATTTCTGAAACCTGACTTTTGTACTAGCAGAGGGAAGCACAAAGGTATTACAAGGAGGGTTTTGGAAACCTGTGAGGAAACAAACAATCCTGGTGCAGGAACAGTATACTGCTAATACAATCATATATTGATGAATCACCATTGCTAGTCTGTATTTTAGTTCACCTATATCACCTATACTCAGTATTGTGAACTATTAAGTAAAGTGACACACACCCCCATAAAAACACACAAAAAAGACATTATATCTACATTGATTCAGTTTGAGAAGTCTTTATTCTTTCCAGCAGGATATATTTTTGTTGCTTGTTGTTTATGCGACACTAATCGTTATGCATTTCCTCTGAAAAGTCTTCTTGTGCTAAGTAGATCTAATAAGTCATCTCTGTTTCCAGCACTTATAAAATGCATTCGGCACAGACAGGTGACCAGTCAAAGAGCGTTATCCATGCCTTTGTCTGACCGAGCTCGCATTCCGCTACCGCGCTTCCCATTTGACAGAGACGATTTATAATGTCACGCCGACACCCGTAAAGTACAAGCTACACTGTAAAAAAAACACGTAATTTTACGGTAATAGTCTGTATTTTTTTACAGAATTTTCCTGTTTTTTCATTATACAGTGAAATGCCTGTTGTTTTACAGATATTTGCTGTAATTTATATTTTGACTATTAAATTTACGGGAATTCCTTGTATTTTGGTATTACATCAAATTTCCGTTTTTTAAGAGGAAATTTCTGTATTTTTACATAAGTTTGATTAATATTTTACAGATTTTTTCTGTAAAAATAGAAAACAGGAAATTAATGTATACTGTAAAAAAACACGTAATTTTACGGTAATAGTCTGTATTTTTTTACAGAATTTTCCTGTTTTTTCACTATACAGTGAAATGCCTGTTGTTTTACAGATATTTGCTGTAATTTATATTCTGACTATTAAATTTACGGGAATTCCTTGTATTTTGGTATTACATCAAATTTCCGTTTTTTAAGAGGAAATTTTTGTATTTTTACATAAGTTTGATTAATATTTTACAGATTTTTTCTGTAAAAATAGAAAAAAGGAAATTAATGTATACTGTAAAAAAACGTAATTTTACAGTAATAGTCTGTTTTTTTACAGAATTGTCCTGTTTTTTCATACAGTGAAATGCCTGTTGTTTTACAGATATTTGCTGTAATTTATATTTTGACTATTAAATTTACGGAAATTGCTTGTATTTTGGTATTACATCAAATTTCCGTTTTTTAAGAGGAAATTTCTGTATTTTTACATAAGTTTGATTTATATTTTACAGATTTTTTTCTGTAAAAATAGAAAAAAGGAAATGAATGTATATATATATATATATATATATATATATATATATATATATATATATATATATATATATATATATATATATATAATTATATATTTAGTTTTTCACATAAACACTGGAATTGGCCTACATATGCAAATGTATCAACACTTCAGAAATAATATTTTTATATTATATAGTTTAATATTTGTATAATATTTTATAATTAATAAAACACATTTTAATACATTCAAAAATAATGTATATTTACATAACATTAATTAATAGATGAGTGTATATATGTAGCCTACCTTTTATAGAAATGAAAAAAAAAGGTTTATGGAATTTGTCTTTTAGTTTAATTATTTGCTTTTTAAATAATTATAAGATTATTTAATAATATAATAATGTGTGTATGTACGTCATTTCGTGTTTGCGTAAAAGAGCTGGTAAATCGGGTAAATCAGTCTTTGAAGTTAACAGACTTCCATCACTACTGCAACTGATCACATCTTGTTCCGCTTGTCAAAAGTAAGCCTATGTCTGCTGCGTTTGGTGTTTTATTACGCATTTATTTTCATAATATCGTAAAATAAAATAATATAATAACACTTTCTTACTTTAAGTACGATGATATTTAAATGACAGTCATAAAGATTTTAAATATTCGAACCGAAGGAATTCCCGCCTTCGCGCAAGGATACATTCCCTTCTAAGCACACAGTGGGGCAACTGCGCGTACGACAGGATTCACTTGACCTTCAGCTTTGCCGTGGCCCGTCAATCTTGGATGATGTGAGGCGCAAATGAAATAAACAGGTAAAGTGCATGTATTTTAATAAAAAAAAAAAAAATGTTTTACCGCTTTGAATCGTGTTGACTGTGTTTATATTAAACTTGGGCTCAGCCCGTTAACGTAATGATTTAAATTCTTTATAATGTTTAAACTTTATAATGTTAAGGCTTCAGGTGATGGTACCGTGTAACGTTAGTTTTGTATCTTAACTTACTTTATAGTTTTATTTTTAGCTTTCTGTTGCATTTTGTTACCAAATGCTATTTTTCCGTCGTCTAAAAGCTCAAAAATGCCGTCGACGAAATAGGGCGATTTTTTTCCCCGTCGACGGCTATTTGGCAATAAGTTTACCTCAGGTGAAAAACGGCATTTTTTAAGCTTAGACGACGCATACATCCGACTATATAACTTACAAGTAGTCAGTTTTAGACGTCGTCTAAGCTCAAAAAATGCAGTTTTTCACCTAAGGGAAAAATTATTTGACAAAAAGCCGTCAACGGAAAAAATCTCGCTGTTTCGTCGACATGTCCCATACACTTAACGTTACACGCTTGTTTTTGTCTCTCCCTGCAGATAAGTTGAGAGCTGCCAGAGTCAAGATCAGGAAGAAAGGTGATCGTTGTTGCACCATGTAAATATGTTTGCAGATTACACTTGTAATAGTTGTAGTGTTTCAGTGAAAACTCTAAAAGGTTATGTAACGTTAACATCAAGCACTACACAGAAATGAGCCACATTACCTAACTTATATGCATGTTGCATGACATGCTTCAGAAATTACAGCGCGTAGGCAGTCATCTTCATCAATAAGTCTCTGAAAAAATACTATGGCTGCATGGATCTGCTTGGTTACAAATATTCTTAAAATATCTTCCTTTGTGTTCAGGAATAATTAATGACTGAATTTTTGTATTAACTAACCCTTAATAAGAAAATAAGCAATCAATTAAGCAATCAATTCTTTGTTTATATGATTTTACCGGATGTGTATTACTCTTGCAAAATATATTACTCAACATGAGTCTTGTATTATGTGCTTTATTAAGGTCAAAGTGATGTCTGATAGCCCTTCAAGCAACTCAAATGCAGCCTGTGGCATTCTTGATAGAATGTCCCTTTCTGGTGAGTACATGGTGTACTATATAGTGATTTTTGGGAAATTATGATGTCATAATACATTTATTGTATTAATTTACATTTATTGCATTTATATGTAAAGAATTTGTAGGGTCCGCATCCTCACTTACACTCACACGCGCATCCTCACAAACACGCGCATCCTGACAAACACTCACACGCGCATCCTCACAAACACGCGCATCCTGACAAACACTCACACGCGTATCCTCACATACACTCACACGCGCATCCTCATATACACTCACACGCCCATCCTCACTTACACTCACACGCGCATCCTCACAAACACGCGCATCCTGACAAACACTCACACGCGCATCCTCACAAACACGCGCATCCTGACAAACACTCACACGCGTATCCTCACATACACTCACACGCGCATCCTCATATACACTCACACGCCCATCCTCACTTACACTCACACGCGCATCCTCACAAACACGCGCATCCTGACAAACACTCACACGCGCATCCTCACAAACACGCGCATCCTGACAAACACTCACACGCGCATCCTCACAAACACGCGCATCCTCACAAACACGCGCATCCTGACAAACACTCACACGCGTATCCTCACATACACTCACACGCGCATCCTCATATACACTCACACGCCCATCCTCACATACACTCACACGCGCATCCTCACATACACTCACACGCGCATCCTCACACTCGCATCCTCACATACACTCTCACGCGCATCCTCACATACACTCTCACGCGCATCCTCACACACACTCTCACGCGCATCCTCACATACACTCACACGCGCATCCTCACATACACTCTCACGCGCATCCTCACATACACTCACACGCGCATCCTGACAAACACTCACACGCGTATCCTCACATACACTCACACGCGCATCCTCATATACACTCACACGCCCATCCTCACATACACTCACACGCGCATCCTCACATACACTCACACGCGCATCCTCACACTCGCATCCTCACATACACTCTCACGCGCATCCTCACATACACTCTCACGCGCATCCTCACACACACTCTCACGCGCATCCTCACATACACTCACACGCGCATCCTCATATACACTCACACGCCCATCCTCACATACACTCACACGCGCATCCTCACATACACTCACACGCGCATCCTCACACTCGCATCCTCACATACACTCTCACGCGCATCCTCACATACACTCTCACGCGCATCCTCACACACACTCTCACGCGCATCCTCACACACACTCACGCGCATCCTCACATACACTCTCACGCGCATCCTCACATACACTCACACGCGCATCCTCACATACACTCTCACGCGCATCCTCACATACACTCTCACGCGCATCCTCACACAAACTCTCACGCGCATCCTCACACACACTCTCACGCGCATCCTCACACACACTCTCACGCGCATCCTCACATACACTCTCACGCGCATCCTCACATACACTCTCACGCGCATCCTCACATACACTCTCACGCGCATCCTCACATACACTCTCACGCGCATCCTCACATACACTCACACGCGCATCCTCACATACACACTCACACGCGCATCCTCACATACACACTCACACGCGCATCCTCACATACACACTCACACGCGCATCCTCACATACACACTCACACGCGCATCCTCACATACACACTCACACGCGCATCCTCACATACACACTCACACGCGCATCCTCACATACACACTCACGCGCATCCTCACTTACACTCACACGCGCATCCTCACATACACACTCACGCGCATCCTCACATACACACTCACGCGCATCCTCACTTACACTCACACGCGCATCCTCACATACACACTCACGCGCATCCTCACTTACACTCTCACGCGCATCCTCACTTACACTCTCACGCGCATCCTCACATACACTCTCACGCGCATCCTCACATACACTCTCACGCGCATCCTCACATACACACTCAAACACGCATCCTCACATACACACTCACGCGCATCCTCACATACACACTCGCGCGCATCCTCACATACACACTCGCGCGCATCCTCACATACACACTCGCGCGCATCCTCACATACACACTCGCGCGCATCCTCACATACACACTCGCGCGCATCCTCACATACACACTCGCGCGCATCCTCACTTACACACTCGCGCGCATCCTCACATACACTCACGCGCATCCTCACATACACACTCGCGCGCATCCTCACATACACACTCGCGCGCATCCTCACTTACACACTCGCGCGCATCCTCACATACACACTCACGCGCATCCTCACATACACACTCACGCGCATCCTCACTTACACTCACACGCGCATCCTCACATACACACTCACGCGCATCCTCACATACACACTCACGCGCATCCTCACTTACACACTCACGCGCATCCTCACATACACACTCACGCGCATCCTCACATACACTCTCACGCGCATCCTCACATACACTCTCACGCGCATCCTCACATACACACTCACGCGCATCCTCACTTACACTCACACGCGCATCCTCACATACACACTCACGCGCATCCTCACATACACTCTCACGCGCATCCTCACATACACTCACGCGCATCCTCACTTAGACTCGCGCATCCTCACATACACTCACGCGCGCATCCTCACATACACTCACGCGCGCATCCTCACATACACTCACGCGCGCATCCTCACTTAGACTCACGCGCGCATCCACACCTAGACTCTTGCATCCTCGCATACACTCTCACACGCATCCTCACTTAGACTCGCACATCCTCACTTAGACTCGCACATCCTCACTTAGACTCAAGCGCGCATCCACACTTAGACTCTTGCATCCTCGCATACACTCTCACGCGCATCCTCACTTAGACTCGCACATCCTCACTTAGACTCACATGCATCCTCACTTACACTGACGCGCGGATCCTCACTTACACTCACGCGCATCCTCACATACACTCACACGCGGATCCTCACTCTCATACGCATCCTCACATACACTCACACGCGCATCCTCACTTACTCTCATTCGCATCCTCACATACACTCACACGCGCATCCTCACTTACTCTCACACGCATCCTCACTTACTCATGCGCATCCTCACTTACACTCATGCGCATCCTCACTTACACTCATGCGCATCCTCACTTACTCACGCGCATCCTCACTTACACTCACACGCGCATCCTCACTTACTCACGCGCATCCTCACTTACACTCATGCGCATCCTCACTTACACTCACACGCGCATCCTCACTTACACTCATGCGCATCCTCACTTACTCTCACACGCATCCTCACTTACACTCATGCGCATCCTCACTTACACTCACACGCGCATCCTCACTTACACTCATGCGCATCCTCACTTACTCATGCGCATCCTCACTTACTCACGCGCATCCTCACTTACACTCATGCGCATCCTCACTTACACTCACACGCGCATCCTCACTTACACTCATGCGCATCCTCACTTACACTTACGCATCCTCACTTACACTCACACGCATCCTCACTTACACTCACACGCGCATCCTCACTTAGACTCGCGCATCCTCACTTACACTTACGCACATCCTCACTTACACTCACACGCGCATCCTCACTTACACTCACACGCGCATCCTCACTTACACTCACACGCATCCTCACTTACACTCACACGCGCATCCTCACTTAGACTCGCGCATCCTCACTTACACTTACGCACATCCTCACTTACACTCACGCGCGCATCCTCACTTACTCATGCGCATCCTCACTTACTCACGCGCATCCTCACTTACACTCACACGCATCCTCACTTACACTCACACGCGCATCCTCACTTAGACTCGCGCATCCTCACTTACACTTACGCACATCCTCACTTACATTCACACGCGCATCCTCACTTAGACTCGCGCATCCTCACATACACTTACGCACATCCTCACTTACACTCATACGCATCCTCACTTACACTCACACGCACATCCTCACTTACACTCATACGCATCCTCACTTACACTCATACGCATCCTCACTTACACTCACGCGCATCCTCACTTACACTCACGCGCATCCTCACTTACACTCAAACGCATCCTCACTTACTCACGCGCATCCTCACTTACACTCACGCGCATCCTCACTTACACTCACGCGCATCCTCACTTACTCACGCGCATCCTCACTTACTCACGCACATCCTCACTTACGCTCACGCGCATCCTCACTTACACTCACACGCGCATCCTCACTTACACTCATACGCATCCTCACTTACACTCATACGCATCCTCACTTACACTCACGCGCATCCTCACTTACACTCATACGCATCCTCACTTACACTCACGCGCATCCTCACTTAGACTCACGCGCATCTTCACTTATGCTGCGTTCACACCGCACGCGAATGACGCAAATATATTGCGGTATTCGCGCGAAGATGGACGCGTGAACAATTTGAATCCATTCGCGCGTGAAATTCGCTTCATTCGCGTGTGACATTCACTACACAACAGACGTGAATTTGCGTCATGGGAGGGGGTTCTGCCAGGCAGCGGCAGTCGGCAGAAGGACTAGCCGAGTTAAGGCTGCTCTCACCGAGGTTGATGAGCGCTGAGCTCCGGTGATCGCCTGGGTCTCACACCTCCGAAAACACCAGATCAAATTTTCAAATAGGAGCTCTCTTAATAAATAAATCACATATTTGAGCTTTAAACAACTACATTCTCACCTGAACAACTATTAAAACTACATTTTGTGACACAATACAGCAGTATTTTTAAATTACTCTGGCCTCAGGGTTTCCCCAATGGGTTTCCCATCCGTCACTTCACCACGTGACAGCAGTAAGCAGGCTCCTCATTGGTTAACGCGGCGCGAATATCCACCAAAGTTCAGATTTTTCAACTTGAGCGATTCGCGCGAATCACGCGTTCAAAACGCTCAATTCGCGTGATCATTGCCGCGTCATTCGCGCCGCAGAATGCCTATTCGCGTTGCTGCATTGACTTAACATGGAAATCACTCGTGCGAATTGCGTCATTCGCGTGCGGTGTGAACTAGGGATGTCAATTTTCACAAATTCCCATGATCGATCGTTGTTTAAATTAACGATCAATTAATCGATTAATCGTTAACCATAATACTGAAATATGCGTCTACAGCATGACAGTAAGCCTATGTGCAATGCTGCTCAAAACGTCTACAATGTTCTTCACCAAATGAATGAGAAGGATTTTTTTTATCTAAACAAAGGGCTATGGGATTGTAAGATTAGTCGATGTTATTTATAATTTAATTTAATTACTTATTTAATAACCGAATATAACATGTAATACAACACGAACGCCGCCTCAGATCTGTTATTCAGAATTTGTGGACGCACTTGCAAGAGCAACGTGCTGAAACGTCACCTAAACCCAGTTAATTCAAAACGATTTATTAAAATATTGTTTTCATTAATGTTATGTAATGTGATAGTTAGGGCTGCAGCTATCGATTCTTTTTGTAATCGATTAATCTACCACTTAATCGATCGATTAATCGGATAATAATTACTTTTTCTTTATTAAAGAGCAATAAGAGACAATAAGACGGGTATCTTAAAATTAACATCAATTTTGTTTTCTTTTTAGAAAAAATAAGTTTTATTGCTGAAATTGCATACATTAACTGTGAAACTAAACAATTTTAATGCATACAATTGCCATATTAAATAAAAATCTATTTCAAATTACTTTAAAAAGGTAAACATAGTTCAATCTAAAACTAAACCTACAACCAATAAATCTAAATAGTAGTAATATAAATAACAATAATGCCAATATAAATATAAATATTCTATAAATTCTATATAATATAAATATTCTAATATTCTATAAATATTCTATAAATAATATAAATAACCAAACATTGTATTATGTTGTGCAACTTAACTTTCATGTTTCAGCTTCAGCTCAGGCATGACATGAGCATTTACTGTCTTATTTACTCCTTTACTGAAGCAAAACATATTGGACAGGTTAACTTGGAATACGAGATGTGCGGATCCGCTCTATCGTCACCGAATCAGCTGTTAGAAGCAAGCCATTCCACCCTCCCGCACCCGGTATTCACAACTTCAAATCCTCCGTGTTAAGCGCGATGCTATCGTCACATATTAGCTACACTGAATAAGGTTGCTAAACAAAACAAAAAAACTTATTTGGCAAAATTACATTTACATAAGGGTCGACTTACACGGAGGAATAACCGCTAGACCGTGATCAAACGCGAGATATGTTTAATTCAGTTACATCACACATGCTGGTCTTTTGAGCTAATCATCCATCATTGTAACAAAGCTTGTTTTAAGTTAGTAGCTATAAATATGATTAAAGTGTGATTAAATTACACAAATCTATGAAAGCACGCAGCTCTGAGCTCTGAAAGCACGGGCGCTACTCATCACAAACGCGCGCGCGTTACAGCTTGTTCTAATGTTTGTTGCGCCTAGTATTGAAAACATCTAATGATGCATTTCGAAGATATTATCAAGTAGGATATATAAAGTCTCATTAAAGATTTCACACACATCACAATGACGGTGATATGTGCCAAGCTGCAAACTCCATCGCGTTCATGTGTTTGGAGTTGCTCGTATCTCCTCAGCTGACGCGTGAACTGCCTCAAATGAAACTTAATGTTCAGCGCCGCATCCTGAAGCTCAACACACAGTTGTCTTCATTTAAAAACAGCGATATTAAATGATATGACCAGTGCTGATGCCCGCCCGCTCTCTCTCTCTCTCTCGCATTGCGGTCTTTGATCTCGACATGAGCTGAAAACGAAAGTTAAAGAACGACACGCATTCATTGCGTTTTAGCGTGATATGAGAGTTCCGCGTCTTTATTAAAATCAACATATTAACGATTTCTCTCATCCACCTGCAATTTTTGGGATGTTTACGCACCTGAACCGCGGATATAACCGCTATCCGCTCATACTCCGAGTCCTTACACAAAAATGTCTTTCTGCAATATCTGTGTGTAGTTAAATGGACTAAGCGAAGCGTCGAGGCAGATGATTTTGCCTCGAGGATTTTTTTGATTCGATTAATTCGAGTTACTCGATGAATCGTTTCAGCCCTAGTGATAGTCCCAATCAAAGTTATTATTAGTCGTGCGTTGCTGTTTGACCTGCGCGAGCTGAAGCCGATGCGCTGAATCAACACTGGTAAGTTACACTGAAACTTTGCTAGCACGTTAACTCAACAAAAAGCTTCCTATATGAGATTAATCAGATTTATATAAAGTTAACAAAATGTTACAAATTATATATCTTCACAAAATGATGCGAATGGACAAGTGAACTTGAATTGAGTTGCTGATATTCATATGCAGAATGGGAGACGCGTGGCGTTCACGCGCTCTAGGAACAACGCTCTGAACACGGCACCTAAACCCGATGACTTTACAACCATTTATTAAAATTGTGTTCTCATTTGTTATATAATATGACTGTCCCAATCATCGTTATTATGCATTGCTCTGTATGCGCTAAAGCCGAAGCACTGAATGAAAACCAGCCATCACTGACTGAAGCCATTTGTTAGTGCGTTTTATTTCGCTGAAAGAAACGCATCCTATATGATTGATCACATATATAACGTCACAAAATAAATGTAATATTACAAATTACTTCAGCACAATCTGATGCGAATGCACAAGTGAACTTGAACTAAGTTACATGCGTTAGTCAGAATGCGTGACTCATGTTGTGCATGCGCTCTTCCTGGATCAACGTAATGAAACACACGGCAAATAAACCCAAATACTTAACAATCACAATGTTTTATTACAATAGTGTTCTCATTAATGTTGTGTAATATGACAGTCCCAATCAGTCATTATTAGTGCTGTTGGAGCTGCACGCTGAAGCTGATCACCGCCACGCTTTTACTACCGCTCACCTCTAACGTAATTATTAACCAAATGCATCCTTATGAGATAAATCAGCTAAAGATAGGCCTGAACAAAATAAACACAATATTACAACTTACATTTGCGCAAAACAAAAGGCTGCGAATGCACATGCAAGCTTGCAGTCATGATGAAGGAGTAACTCCAGCTGTAAAATGGTTCCAAATAGAACTTTTTTTCCTCCCGTTTCCTCACGCACGCGCATGACCCTGCTTAATCGATGATCGATAAGTCTTATCGATCAAATGTCTTATCGACAATTAATCGATCATCGATTAATCTTTGACATCCCTAGTGTGAACGCAGCATTAAGGGGGTCGCACACCGGACGCGGAGCTCGGCGGCGCGCCTTGTCTTTAAAATTCGAACACATTGTTTTCAATGAGTGTACGCACACCGGTGGCGTCATTCGGCCTTCTAAATCCTGCCGCGCCACAGAGCGCCATTTCAAGGCTTTATATTAAAAGTATATTATCGTTAAGGTATACTGATTTCAACCTTTGCTACAAGACAAATTTGTTTTACATTCTGAGTTCAACAGCTTGAATAAAGTCTAAACATATTTTGGGGAAATGTATAATAAACGTAGCCTTTTAAAATGTGCGCGTCCAGTGTGCGATACCTGAGACGCTGCGCGGCGCGCCGCCGAGCTCCGCGTCCGGTGTCCGACCCCCTTTAGACTCACGCGCATCCTCACATACACTCACACGCGCATCCTCACTTAGACTCGCGCATCCTCACTTACACTCATACGCATCCTCACTTACTCACGCGCATCCTCACACTCACGCGCATCCTCACACTCGCGCATCCTCACTTACACTCACACGCATCCTCACATACACTCACATGCGCATCCTCACTTAGACTCGCGCATCCTCACATACACTCAATGATTTATTACTGAGGTTTCTTTTCTCTCTCACAGATGCCTTTTCAAGATAAACCCTGAGACGGGATCAAAAGTCGAGATAGAAGAACACGTCAAGAAAGGAACTGGCAGTCAGTCTAAAGGTTCTTTCGTTGATGAGCAGAATTGTGGATTATGGATGGATGGAGTAAAAACTTTCGTAAGCGTGTCAAATCTCTCTTTATTACCATAGAGAAATTCTTGAGTGTTACAGACTTTTTCGTGATTTAATTATTTTATTTTCATGACTCATCTGTTGATGAGACAAATCCACTTTTTCGTCATATATGTGTATAACAAATTGCTATTGTACAATATCTTACATTGTTGCAGTTATTATTAAAAAAAATTGTATTGTTGTAGTTATGAACTAATTGTTATATTGTTAAAGTGTTGAAGTCATGAACTAATTTTATTATTGGTATGCTGCTTTGTTTTTTTTATATTTTTGCAGTTATGATATAACTTTGTATATATAATGTGGTCATTATGAACAAACTATATTGTGATCACATTACTATTTTAAAACAACCTTAAAGTTCAATTTTTTAAATAAAAACTACAAAAACAATCTTTTGCACTCTAGGGTGGTTATTTGAGTTGTAGTAATGTCCAATCTAATTGGTAATTTCATGGTTTTTACATAATTTTCCACAATTTGTAATCCTTATTTTTTTACATAATTTTCTTGTTTAAATATAGAAACTCATATAAATGACAGATAAAACCTGTATTTTGAACTATGGAAAATTACTGTAATTTTACGTGTTGGTTATTTTACAGTTTTTTTCTGGCGTCCCAGCTGCCGGAATATTTCCGTTTTTTTACGGGTTGGTTATTTTCTGTTATTTTACAGTTTTTTTCTGGCGCCCCAGCTGCCGGAATATTTCCGTTTTTTTACGGGTTGGTTATTTTCTGTTATTTTACAGTTTTTTTCTGGCGCCCCAGCTGCCGGAATATTTCTGTTTTTTTACGTGTTGGTTATTTTCTGTTATTTTACAGTTTTTTTCTGGCGCCCCAGCTGCCGGAATATTTCCGTTTTTTTACGTGTTGGTTATTTTCTGTTATTTTACAGTTTTTTTCTGGCGCCCCAGCTGCCGGAATATTTCCGTTTTTTTACGTGTTGGTTATTTTCTGTTATTTTACAGTTTTTTTCTGGCGCCCCAGCTGCCGGAATATTTCCGTTTTTTTACAGGTATTTTTTTTACAGTGTACCTCTTGCTGTAACGGCATCATTCTCTTCTCCTCCACTTGAGGAGTGTGAAATTCATTAGCTGAATGGTTATAAAGAGATTAGGAATGTGACGTAATGGATATCAATTATGATTTATTCAGTCTGGTTGCATGAGAGCTGCAGCTGGATCTCTTGAATATGAAGAGGCGTGCAAGAGTGTGTGTTTGTATGCAGTGTTTGTGTTTGTGTGTATTTTTACGCGGAAGCAGCTCATTCATGCCAAGATACCCGGAGAGGAGCGCTACTTGCAGATTTTAGTGGCTTAATACTGATGTCATCATACAAAATTGGTTTCTTTTTTGTTGAGCTGTGTGGTTGTTTGGCTAATAGATATAGGTCTGGATTGTTTTGATATTTACTGATGTGTTAGCAGTAACACATATGTTTAGAAGCACTCTTAGCTTTATATGTAGCTTAGTGGAATAAAGTAGATATGAACCTATAGGCTTCATTCATTCATCATGTTTATCTGTCACGACGCCATATGAAAAACTGCTCATGTTGCAGCCAGGTAGATTTTTTTCTCCTCTATTGTATTGTGTCTCCTCCTTTCTTTTTATCTTATTCCCATTGCTCTACTAAACACACACACACACACACACACACACACACACACACACACACACACACACACACACACACACACACACACACACACACACACACACACACACACACACAGCTGTTTTTTCATTGTCTCATTCTGTAGCTGTAGTTATGATACACCCCTGGCCTCACGTGTGTAGAAGATCTGTGAGGTTTCTGCCTGCATGATTTTAATGCACATTAAATGCCTAGCCATTCAAGGCTAAACATCTGACAGAGTTTCATAAAATTACAAGTAGTATTCTGTATTAATTTATGAGTCATTGAAGCGAATGCACTAAACAGTTGTGATATTCCTAAGTGGTATTTCAGTGCAAAAACCTGTTACTTATTCACAAACCACCTGCAGTCCAGTCTAAGCAGGTATTAAGATAGCAGCATGGGACTTTCAGCGTGCACCCCCCCCCCCCCCCCCCCCCCAGTGTAATCAAGCTAACTTTTTATGTAAATGTATGTTTATGTAGCCTTATAGATTTGTAACTTATTATTAAAAGTAAGCACTTTTTTACTTGCCGCAATTAACATTTGCACTGTAACATCCCATGGAATGCCAGCCAACTTAATTATTTTAAAGAGATGTTTGTGTACCTAATAAATACCTAATAAAGTTCTTTTATTACTAAAGTAAAATGTGTACAGTAATATTTACAGTAATTGATTGTATAAGTATATTAAACATTAAATATCTGGTTGGATATTTCAGAATTTTAAAATGTATTTGCATCATTATATATACACTACTGTTCAAAAGATGTAAAAAAAAAAAAAGAAATAAGTATTTTGCATTCCCCAAGGCTACATGTATTTGATCAAAAATACAGTAAAAACTATAATATTGTAAAATATTTTATTTAAAATTATGATAATTACTGTTTTCTATTTTAATATATTTCAAAATGTATTTATTCATGTGATGGGAAAGCTGAATTTTCAGCATCATTACTCCAGTCTTCAGTGTCACATGATCCTTCAGATTCTAATATAAAAAGAATTCTGGTTATTATTAGTGTTTAAAATGATTGTGCTGTTTTTTATTTATTTATTTATTTTTATACCTGTTATGGGTCAAGATTCTTTGATGAATAGAAATTGTCTTTTATATATATATGATAAGGCATAACATGTGGATGACGCTAATTATCTTTTCATCACGGCACCTGTTATTGACTGGGATAACATATAGGCAGCAAGTGTTTGCGGCCAAATTGTAATGGCTAGACGACTGGGTCAGAGCATCTCCAAAACTGCAGCTCTTGTGGGGTGTTCCCAGTCTGGAGTGGTCAGTATCTATCAAAAGTGCTCCAAGAAAGGAACATTGGTGAACCAGCTACACCCTGCATGGGCGGTCAAGGCTCATTGATGCACTCCGGGAGTGAAGGCTTCTTATGTGGTCCTATTAAACAAATAATCTTCCGTAGCTTAAATTGCTGAAGTTTACGCTGCTGGTTTTGATAGAAATGTGTCCGAATACACAGTGTATCACAGTTTGTTACGTATGGGGCTGCATAGTTGCAGGCCAGTCAGGGTGTCTAATGCTGACCCCTGTACACCACTGGAAGCACCAACAGTGGAGTCCATGCATTGATGGATCAGGACTGTTTTGGCAGTAAAAGGGGGACCAACACAATATTAATACACACATAACGTTATGCCTGATCAGAATTTTTTGTAAGAGTGTATTTTTTTTTGGTCATTTTAATCTAAATTAAATTCAATAGATCTTCAATAGATCAATTTAATGCATTGTTACTAAATTAATGTATTAATTTATTTTAAAATCTTACTGTAAACTTTTGAATGGTAGTGTGTTTTTATTATACTATTCAATTTGTTTCATGTTTAATACATTGTATAACATGATGCAAATGTGGCAAAGTGACTAGATCTAATATATGAAAGGTGTTTTTGAAACACCATCATTTAAAATAAATAAATAAATAAATAAATAAATAAATAGCATTTCTAAAATAAAATATGTACCATATTAATTACCAACAACCATTTTTTTTAAATATTCCATTAAAATGTGTATTATTATGTAGCAAAAACTAGTTCTAAATAATATACTACAATTTTTTTTATCAATTAAGCTCTTTTTTTTAAATATCCATTCTCTCCTGGTCTCTCTCTGTGTCTATCTGGTGGAGATTTTGAGCTTCTCTTTCTGGATGGCGTAAATGACTCATTATCGCTATGGATACTGCGATAACTGACCTCTCCTCTCGGCATAATTACCAGCCTTTTCATAAAGTTAAAATGTCAATTATGGGCACGACCAGGCCTCCTCCGAGCCCTCGCTCTCATTTTCTGTCTCTCGCGTTTTCTTTTCTCTCCAATAAAGAAGTGTTTTCTCCAGAGAGGAATGTGTTCTCATGCTAAATATTTATGCGGTAAATACTTGGAGATGAATTCAGAGAGACCCAAACCCACATGAAGACCCATTAACCCTCTGAATGTGATGAAATGATTGCATAATTGAGAATATGATAATTAATCTCTGTCAAAGCCAAGCAATCGTGAGATATGAAACATCACAGTGCCAGCCGGCATCAGCTTTACATTAGAGAGACTTGCCTTTTCCTTCACCCCAATTTATTGCATATTGTTATTTTCAAATCAATTTATCTGTGTTTGTGGTGAATTTCAGCTGTATTCCATCCAACATTTTATTAGGAGAGTGAACGGACAGAGCTGAGAAGTTCCCAAAAATTGATTTGGGAAAGTTTCAAATGTATTCAAACGTTATATATATATATTATATTATACATTATATTTATATTATATATTATATATATATATATATATATATATATATATATATTGTATTGGGATTCATTTAAATGTATATATCAATTAAACAGCAAATATCTCTTTCATTTAGGACACAGAGATCCTGAACACAGCAATTCTGACTGGACGGCGCGTTGCCATGCCGGTAAAGGTTGTTTCCGTGGAACAGGATGGAACGGTGAGAGAGGTGGATGATCCTGTGACCTGCGTCTCCACAGATGAGGACGTCCTCAAGGTGAGAGCTCACCGGCTTTATTTTGCGTTACCTTCTTCATCCGCTGCCCCCCGGCTCTCCATCAAAAGTTTAGACAGGAGTGGGGCCTTGCATTGTCAATACATTTCATCTTGCAAAAAGTAGAAGCGACAGGTTCCAGGGTGACTCAGGGAAGCCCAGAGTTGTGGCAGAGAGGAGATGAACAGACAAGAAAAACAGCGGGTGCCTGTGAAAGCTGTTTTTTCCTCCGCAAAGCTTTTCTTTTTAGTGGGTTTGTGTTGCACAAACAGAAATGCACACATGCAGAAAAAAAGACATTTCCAGAACTGATTAATGGTCTGAAAGACAAACGCGAGATGTGTCACATCACATGAACCGTCTGAGCCGATGCAAATTTAGACATGAAAGGTAGCAGAACTGGAAAAGAATGATGGAACTATGAGGACAAAAAATTCTGATGTAACAGGAAGAAACACCTTAAAAGATAAACAAAGCAACCACGTAATACCCATCTGATTATTTCTTCAACTATTATTTTTTATTTCTGCAGTAATTATTGCTGAAGATGTTTACATGCAAACTGCTCATTTTACTGGACTTGTGTTGTATTTAATCTGATTAGTTTTGGGTTCCTCTGATCCCAACTGGACAGAAATCTGATTAGACTTCTAAGATTTTATTTTCTTAGGTTTTAGTGTTCAATAATATCTAAATGTCTAGTGTTTAATGAAAGGGATTTTGAGTTTTTTGAAGTACATTTATTTAAAGGTACTGTACAAACGATGTAACTTTTGGCCCTCTAGTGGTTAAAAAAAACTGCATGCATTTTGCAGAAGAACATTGTTTTGGTTGGGCTTTGGTTCTGTGTGACTGCGCAGATGAATATGGTTATGCTATTGAGTGCTCATAAAACATTCAGTACCAGGCTTAAGAGATATAACAGGTTTAGATGGAAAGGATCTCAAGCTGTCTAGCTGTAGAACTTCATTGTAGCTTCAGAATAGAAAAATGTTTTGCAATGAACCCTGTTAAAGAGCTACTGTATACATATTGCCATTTATCTGTTCAAATACCTTAATTTCCTGTTGTGTCACCTTTACAATATATCAAATCCCTCAGTTCTCTGATCAATTCCCAAAGATCTTCGAAAAGCCAAGCAAATCTTTATTCTCATTTTATTGCGAGCTCTGTCGCATTCTATTTTTGTCAGCCGACTCCTCTCTGTGCTGCGCTTAAACATTTTTTGTTGGTTCTCCAGAGGTTTGAGATTTACCATGCTCCATGTCCTCCCTCTCGCTTATTGTGACAAATAATCTATGCCACTCCAACCCAGTGCACATCAAAGTAGCTGGATTTTGTATGTATGTACACAATTTCCTACAAAAAAAAAAACGTCCTGTCAGGTCTTATCATAGTGGAAGCAGGGTAAGATTGATATATCGACTCATTATTTAAATTTTGTTTACAACAACAAAAAGTGACATTATGTACCTTTAAAAAAAGGTTTTCTGAGAGATTTTTTATTATTTAAACAGCTAAAACGAATTACTAAAAGGTCCCATGGAATTATTTTTATGAGGTTTTTCAACATTAATATGAGTTCCCCTAGCCTGAATATTGTCCCCAAGAGGCTAGAAATGTTGATTGGTGTAAACCGAGTTCTGGCTGTCTTTCTCTGCCTTTGAGAGAATGAGAGTTCAGACAAACTGATCTTGAATTCTCCTGTTATGACGCCATAACAGGAAAGGTTTCCGCCCCTTGCTCTGCTTTGCCCGCCCAGAGAATTAGTAGAGAATGGATTCAGTTTATCAGTCACGATGTCAGCAGCACAGGCTTTACCATATGGATTCAACAGCACCACCACAAACAGTGAGTAACAGTGTTCATTAACGCCTGATCTGGGATCAGTGATTTCTGATGTCTAGCTAATCATTCAAGTTCACACAGAATTTCTTTCTAAATCGTTTAATACTGTCAGTCCTGCCGCTGGCCATCTTTATGCATCAGTGAATTAAGCAACTAAGTGACTAAATTGATCAACTTCATGTCATTTCTGTTAGTAGCAAGAAAAAAATCAGTTATTTAAATGAATAAACTACAGAGAGCGATCAAAGAACACTCTTTATAATCTTCGGATCTTTCAATCACACGTATATCTGCAGTGCACACTTGTCCAAATTGCCGTTATAATGAATGACGCTGTAATGCTCAACAGAAGCTCTTATTCATGTCGATGTCGTGTTTGTTGTTAGCTGTGATGAAAGCATTTTTGTGAGAGAGATAGCGTTGCATAGTTCACTTGTGTTTATTCAGAGCTCTCAGATACAAACAAAATAAACTTGCACTCACAAAAACTTGGCACAATAAAACTTTCTCAGCAATCTTTCCCCAGCTCTGTCTCTCTTTTATGTATTGTGAGATTATGGATTTTTTGCTGTCCACTTTTGAACGCTTTATATACGCTTTAATAATAATAATAATAATAATAATAATAATAATAATAATAATAAAAAAAAAAAATAAAAAAAAAAAAAAAATATATATATATATATATATATATATATATATATATATATATATTAGGGATGACATGCCACAATACTCAAAATAAAATTGAACCGTTCAGTACGGCACTCACGGTTCAATACGCGCTGCTGAATTGCGTTTTTTTAATTTGCGTTGGTTTTGCATTTAATTCATTATTTCCATTCCCCTTCCCTTTCTAATATTCCATCTCAGTTTATTTCCGCTCTTTCTGAGTGTGCCTGTGCGAGGCCTGCTGTTGCTGTTTCTCCTGTTCAATTTATTTCAGCCTCTGAATTTGATTCTGGATCATATCTGTATTAGCGGATCATTATCTGTATTAGCTGAGAATCGATAGCCATGGGTTTCTCCAAGCTTGAGGACGTCACCGCTTTGTGCGCATTCGTCACTATTATTATAAAAAAAAACATTATTATAATATACATATATATATATATATATATATATATATATATATATATATATATATATATATATATATATATATATATATATATATATATATATATATATATATATTATAATGTTCTATCTGGTTGAGGTCAGGACTCTGTACAGGCCAGTCAAGTTCCTCTAAAACAAACTCGCTTATCCATGTCTTTATGGATCTTGCTTTGTGCACTGGTGGGCAGTCATTTTGGAATAGGATGGGGCCATCCCTAAACTGTTTCCCACAAAGTTGGGTGCATGAAATTGTCCAAAATGTCTCGGTATGCTGAAGCATTAAGAATTCCTTTCACTCTAACTAAGGGGCCAAGCCCAAACCCTGAAAGAAACAACCCCACACCATGAATTCACTTAGCTCCAGAGAGCGTTCAATGATTTGGAGGGGTGTCCTAATACTTTTGGCAATATAGTGTGTCTGTGTATGTATATATGTGTATTACTGTATATATGTATATATGTAACTCTTACTCTGTTTCTTTTGTAAAATATAAAAACTTAGTTTTTTTTGGGCAGACAGTCAATTTTACCCTTGGGGGTTGCATGAAAGTAGCATCAGAGTCTGCGTTGTCATGCTCTCCTGAGCTCTGAGCTAATAACTGAACCTTCCCCTGTGCAAAGGCAATTTCCATTTACAAGCAGCAATATGTAGTTTAAATACAATCAATACCCGGTAACAATGAAAAACTCATTCCAGGGCTTTAATGCAAAGTTGAACAACAGAGCATGTTATTAAGGGAATTACAGGACACTCATTTTCTGTTGGTGTTGTGATGGGGGGGAAAGAGCATCAGGATAGGAGGAGAATCTGCTTCATGACAGAAACATGTGGTGGGGAAATAGCGGCAGGTGTACCTGTCTTCTTGCGAGTGTCATAAAGATGTGCGTTTGAACTCCGGGTGACATGCGTGACAGGTGTAAACAGGAAACATGACAGCTTTGCAACTGAGGACAGTATCCAAAAGTGCACCGTCAGGATAAACTCAACTACAGGAACTGTTCAAAAGGCTAGCATAAAACTAGCTTTATTTGTACAATATTAAAGTGAAACATAAAGAAAGGAAAGTGGATTAATAGCAGAAAATAATGCCCGCAAACATTTACCACATTCTTTTTCAATGCTGATAAATGAATTCAGGGTCGAGAGAAAGGGTAATGTTGTCTTTTATAAAAGATGTCACCTTGTCACATTGCCACCCTGCAGATTCAGGTGTGAATGCGATCTTATCTTTATCGTTGCACGCTGTGGTTAATCAGTTCCGCATTTGTGTGGGGTGAAGGGCTCTCGTAATGATGGCTGATCAAATAAATAAAGGAGTCGACTAAACAGATCCCATAGGCTTTAGCGCTCAAATCCCACTGTTTAACCAGCGTCTGTGAGAGTGAGGCCATGGCCTTAATTGGTTCCTGTGAAGACTCCCTCAGTAATGTCTGCGGTAATTGAATTTGACAAAGAACAAGAAGGACAGAGGCATGGAGGAAGGGGTGAGACTGTGTGTGTGTGTGTACACACTCAGACACATGGGGACACACAAAAGGATTATAAATCAATCCTTCACATCCTCACCCCTTTTTCTTAGTCTTCAGCATTTCTTTTTTTACTCTGTGTTGTAACATGTTTATTTATGTCCATTTATTGTGGGAAATCATTGTTTTTTTTTACTGGATCTCGGCTAGTGTAGACACTGCAGGTGTCCTCTATGTAAGAGAGAGCATGGTGTGGAGAGGTGTACGGTGCTAATCCATTTAATAACTCATTCACTTTGAGACAGGCGGGCAGATATCCGGCGAGCCTTTAATCGTGTAAAACTCTTGATCAGGTTAGGAGCATCAGACCGCTCCTATTCCCAGGTTCAGCTGAGCAAGACAGAACAAAATATGTTTGTCAAGAGAGAGGTAAAGATTGTGCAGTGAGAGGAAGGTTACTTTACAAATGTAATAGGTAACAGATTAAGTTACCCTATTTAAAATGTATTTAAGTAGTGTAACTCTTTCAATTACTTTATTAAAACAATGTAACTGATTACTTTTTGACTACTTTTCTAAATGTCTAATGAATGTTTTTAACTGTTAATCATTTTAAAACATTTAAATAAGGCAGGGATAAACTCTAAAATGTTATATTTAAGAGAAAACACAATTTTGGATCTTTATGCTTTAGTTACAAAAAAATTTTTTTTCCTTCTTACTGATATACAAAAAAAGTAAAAAATCTGCATATACTATTTTTTTAAGGGAAAACATTAAACCATATAAGGCCTAATATTGATTTCTCTCAGAAAAAAGATTATATTCTAGTTTCATACTGAACAGACTGCAGTATGCATGGCTGCCATGTAGGGCTGCAGCTATCGATTCTTTTTTAATCGATTAATCTAGCACTTAATCGGTCGATTAATCGGATAATAATTTTTCTTTATTAAAGAGCAATACTAAATGTATAAGAGAAAATAAAACAGCTTCTCCAAATCAAGACATCTTAAAATAAACATCTGTGGCTTTTTTAAGAAGCAAAAAATATTGGACAGGAAGGTAACTTGAAATAAGAACAAGAGTAGAGATGGGCACACTAGACATGCGCAGATCAACTCTAACGTCACAGAATCCGCTGTTAAAAGGCCAGCAGCCATATCACCCTGTAGCCCAAGAGTGGTTTCCCACTGAAGCTATGCAGGGCTGAGCCTGGTCAGTACCTGGATGGGAGACCAACTGGGAAAACTAGGTTGCTGCTGGTAGAGGTGTTAGTGAGGCCAGCAGTGGCGCTCACCCTGGGGTCTGTGTGGGTCCTAACGCCCCAGTATAGTGATGGGGACACTACACTGTAACAAGCAACGTTCTTCGGATGAGACGTTAAACCGAGGTCCTGACTCTCTGTGGTCATTAAAAATCCCATGGCACTTCTCATAAAGAGTAGGGGTGTAACCCCAGTATCCGGGCCAAATTCCCTCCATTGGCTCTTACCAATCATGGCCTCCTAATAATCCCCTTCCACTGAATTGGCTCCATCACCCTCTCTCCTCTCCACCTATCGCTGGTGTGGGGTGAGCGCATTTGGCGCCGTTGTACTGTAGCTGCCGTCACAGCATCCAGGTGGATGCTGCACACTAGTGGTGGTTGAGGAGAGACACCTGACATGAGTGTAATGCGTTTGGGTGTATATGAGTAGTACTTCATTCATTCATTCATTCATTCATTCATTCATTCATTCATTCATTCATTCATTCATTCATTCATTCATTCATTCATTCATTCATTCATTCACAACTGTGATTCACTGATAATCCGCTGTAGAATGGGGCCGGACCGACGATCTCCCGCCCCAGCCTTTATCCTCCTATCCTGCTGACAATCTGTGCCATCATCTGCAGTAAGTGCCCACCAATGAGTGCTTTCCTGTGAGTGGGCGTGGTTTCAGTGCCGAGAGCGGACACGCTGCTTATTTTTTCAAGATTTTGATAAGCTATTTTATTTACTTGCCTTTTTTATCATTTTAATTTGAATGCGATGTTAATAACAAATTTTGTTTTTGTGGTGTGGTAAACTCAAAACACTTTACACTCAGAACACTTTACACAGAACACTGACTTTACAGGGACTTTATGGTTAACATTCATCATAGGAGATGCTTTCTCAGGTTCAACTTTGAAAGCTTTGATGTCAATAGCATTTTATTAGTTGGCAAATATATTTTCCTCTGAACTTTTATATTTGCGGCCTTTTCTGATTTCTGAATTAAATTATTTGTTTATTTTTTATTTTATTTCCATCACTGGAACACATATTTATCACTTGCCATAGTGGCAACTTTCAGACAGGTTATTGCCAAATGCTTTCAGCAGCAATGTGGATTGATGTAATTGGTACGTGGTGCGCTACAAATTCAACTAAACAGCCTTTAAATAGCATTGTGCACATCAAAAACAGGCAAAGCAGCAAATTGATATATTATATAACATATCCTAGATTTTTACAGAAAATATTCAGATACCCTTTTGTAATTTAATTACATGTAACTAGTTACTCCTCAACACTAAGTGTGTATGTGTTCATTTTTTATTATTTCTCATCAGAAATTGTTATGTAGCTATGATCAATCCTTCATTAAGATTACCAAGTCTTTTTTCTAAATATATTGTGTATCTTGAAAGGATTATTAAAGGTCCCGTTCTTCACGATTCCATCTTTCAAACTTTAGTTAGTGTGTAATGTTGCTGTTAGAGCATAAATAATACCTGTAAAATTATAAAGCTCAAAGTTCAATGCCAAGCGAGATATTTTATTTAACAGAAGATCCCTTTCAAAGCCTACAGCGAACGGCCGGTTTGGACTACACCCCTGCACTTCCTTCAGGAATGACGTCACTAGAACCATTTGTTGACTAACCCTCCGCCCACAAGAACACGCAAAATAGGGGGCGTGATCTTGTTGCTCTCTCACGTGGAGAAGAGCGCGCATTCAGCGCTTGCATGTCCCCGTTATGGTAAGAGGTGGGACCTTTCCAGGCAAAGTGCGCTAAGCTGCTGTCCAATCACAACACGGGAAGCACTGGCCCAATCAGAACTCGTTACGTGTTTCTGAAGGAGGGACTTCATAGAACAAGGAAATCATCAGGGCGTTGAGGAAACAGCGCTGTACAGATAAGTAAATTGTGTGAAAAATACTGTTTTTTTTACACGGAAAAACATGAACTCATGTTATATTGCACACTGTAAACATAATCAAAGCTTCGAAAACACGCGAAGAACGGGACCTTTAAATGGTATTACTGAAAAGGCTCCAGATCTTTAAGATAGCTGAATTCATCCTTATTTTGCATTTTTATGTATTTTTTGTAGTCCAATTCGTCCAAAAGATTCAAATTATGCTTAGCATATCACACAGTAAGGGAGAATAGGGATAGCTGTTACTTTTCACTCCAGTGAATATTTCTTAGTGTGAGTTTATTTGTTAAAAGTCGATTTCTGTGTAAGGCACATACCTCAAAGTCTTGGTTACAAAAAAGCTATTGAATATTTCCACCATATTTGTCCAAGGTTATATGCTACAGTTCATTGAATACAAAAGTTGTCACAATAGAATCTGTCATTAAGCGGACTTTTCCACTTTATTACAATACAAAAGTAAGGTAAGCTATTCCCTGTGAATGTGTGAGAATTATGTAAACATATTATATGTAAATAACTTGAAATAACAAAGTCTTTCTCAATAATGTTAATAATAAATTAAAATAGCTTAATAAATACTAATTTGCCACATCAAGCAGCATAACGGACTGTTTTGTACAGCTTTTGGATGTGGCCGACAGCAATCCTTGCATATTCAAGGTAACTGTATTCTCTCTTACATTAAAAATAAGGTGAATATGCTTTTTTTAAGGTAAACGTAAATGGCAAAAATGAAAAATGTAAACCAAGAGTAGGTTGTTAGAGAAAAATTTCAATATAATGTGGTTATAAACTGCTTATGACCCCCATAAACATCACAGCTACTAATCAATCACCACAACGCCCTTTTAAAACTATATAGATCTAGCTTCTTTCTGAGCTTAGGATGTACAGTGGATATGGCTAAGCTCCCATAATACTGCCGTCTCTACCCAGTGGACTCATAACTCACAACTAATGGACCCTGCAAGACCCTCCCAGGGGCTCTTTCCAGCTCTGGTAATAGCCTTTGACCTAACCTTCCTCTTTTTCTGAGCGCATGTTAGAGAGTGGGGAGGAAGCGGTTAACCTTCCTCCCCAAACTCTCATCTTCCCAACGGAAGCTATTATTATTATTATTATTATTATTATTATTATTATTATTATTATTATTATTATTATTATTATTATTATTATTATTATTATTATTTAAAATCATTATCAGGGCTACCCGGTGCAAGTGATGGCCAATAGAATTTTAACACAAGACAGGGTATGCGTTGTGCACTTTGCCCCACAATCCGTAAAATGGCTAAGCATGCCATAGTATGCTCTGCTTAAGATCTTGTATATTTATGTATATTATATCCCAAGCATAATGCTGGCAGAGTTATCTGACATGCAGCATGCTGACAGACATATGGAAACTTTCTGTTATGTTAAAAGACCTTTTCTCCTGAATTATTCAACAATATTCTGTCTTTCCCTCCCCCACCATAAACACCTTAGAACAAAGCTTCCATCTGTGTGTGAGGTGGTGTGTTTGTGCGCAGAACAGCACTCAAACAGACACCATGGAAAATGGGACTGGCATAGCTGCTGGTGCTGTGCTGTGATGGCAGTATTTTCTAATCAGTTATGTTACAAGAGATTCACTTCACATGATACGACACTGTGTAAGTAACCAAATACACACACTCACACAGATGGAACAGTGCTTTAAGGTGTTTATGGGAAACAATGACAGATTGTAGCTGAGATGCAGGAGTTTTGGAGAAGAAAAGTATCCTGAAGTTAACTTTACTTGATAAATAGTAAATGCATATTTTAGCCCGTTCATTTCAGCAAAGCTGTCCAGGTTTGAGGTCTTTAGGCTTTATCGTTACAGCTCAACTGCTCCATTTTCTAAGGACACTATTTGTGGGAATATGTGTATCTTCTGACTTGTCTCAAAGAAGGGCTTTGTTTTTAGTTCATCTCCCAAAGAGAATATGTTGATGAAGGTTTAGACCACTAATAATAATATCAGACATATTGGGGACACCCGTGACTTATATACCTATGCAAATATTATGTAAATATGCCGCATATCAATTTCAGAAGTTTGAAAAGCCCCTGACTTACCATTCTAGGACAAACTGACTCAAGCCGCATACCCCAAGTGATTCAGAGAGTCACCAAAGACATACAGTCTTGTTCAAAATAATAGCAGTACAATGTGACTAACCAGAATAATCAAGGTTTTTAGTATATTTTTTATTGCTACGTGGCAAACAAGTTACCAGTAGGTTCAGTAGATTGTCAGAAAACAAACAAGACCCAGCATTCATGATATGCACGCTCTTAAGGCTGTGCAATTGGGCAATTAGTTGAAAGGGGTGTGTTCAAAAAAATAGCAGTGTCTACCTTTGACTGTACAAACTCAAAACTATTTTGTACAAACATTTTTTTTTTCTGGGATTTAGCAATCCTGTGAATCACTAAACTAATATTTAGTTGTATGACCACAGTTTTTTAAAACTGCTTGACATCTGTGTGGCATGGAGTCAACCAACTTGTGGCACCTCTCAGCTGTTATTCCACTCCATGATTCTTTAACAACATTCCACAATTCATTCACATTTCTTGGTTTTGCTTCAGAAACAGCATTTTTGATATCACCCCACAAGTTCTCAATTGGATTAAGGTCTGGAGATTGGGCTGGCCACTCCATAACATTAATTTTGTTGGTTTGGAACCAAGACTTTGCCCGTTTACTAGTGTGTTTTGGGTCATTGTCTTGTTGAAACAACCGTTTCAAGGGCATGTCCTCTTCAGCATAGGGCAACATGACCTCTTCAAGTATTTTAACATATGCAAACTGATCCATGATCCCTGGTATGTGATAAATAGGCCCAACACCATAGTGGGAGAAACATGCCCATATCATGATGCTTGCACCTCCATGCTTCACTGTCTTCACTGTGTACTGTGGCTTGAATTCAGAGTTTGGGGGTCGTCTCACAAACTTTCTGTGGCCCTTGGACCCAAAAAGAACAATTTTACTCTCATCAGTCCACAAAATGTTCCTCCATTTCTCTTTAGGCCAGTTGATGTGTTCTTTGGCAAATTGTAACCTCTTCTGCACATGCCTTTTTTTAACAGAGGGACTTTGCGGGGGATTCTTGAAAATAGATTAGCTTCACACAGACGTCTTCTAACTGTCACAGTACTTACAGGTAACTCCAGACTGTCTTTGATCATCCTGGAGGTGATCATTGGCTGAGCCTTTGCCATTCTGGTTATTCTTCTATCCATTTTGATGGTTGTCTTCCGTTTTCTTCCACGTCTCTCTGGTTTTGCTCTCCATTTTAAGGCATTGGAGATCATTTTAGCTGAACAGCCTATCATTTTTTGCACCTCTTTATAGGTTTTCCCCTCTCTAATCAACTTTTTAATCAAAGTACGCGGTTCTTCTGAACAATGTCTTGAACGACCCATTTTCCTCAGCTTTCAAATGCATGTTCAACAAGTGTTGGCTTCATCTTTAAATAGGGGCCACCTGATTCACACCTGTTTCTTCACAAAATTGATGACCTCAGTGATTGAATGCCACACTGCTATTTTTTTGAACACACCCCTTTCAACTAATTCAACTAATTGCCCAATTGCACAGCCTTAAGAGCGTGCATATCATGAATGCTGGGTCTCATTTGTTTTCTGAGAATCTACTGAACCTACTGGTAACTTGTTTGCCACATAGCAATAAAAAAATATACTAAAAACCTTGATTATTCTGGTTAGTCACATTGTACTGCTATTATTTTGAACAAGACTGTATGAATGAACATTTTGTCATTATTTACTCTTACCCTCATGTTTCTTGTTTTTGATGTGTTTTCAGGCACTAGGTTTGCGTTACGTTTAAGAGCTATATGATGGAGGGGGAAGATAAAGGACTTACATTTTCAGTATTGTCTTCACAAAGTTCTTATAACTTTAAAGGTGTCATTAACTGGCTTTTAAAAAAAAATTATACTGTTGTCTGAGGTAAAATAAGGACGTTTGTGTGTTTTTTACATTGAAAAACATCATAACTAATAAGTAATAGGCTATTTTCTACACTGGTTTTGAGGCTCTCTCCTGAACGCTGTGTTTTGATAAGCAAGCTGCAATGGAGACTTGGAAGTAAACGCCCATGGCTAGGATTGGATAAGATTTGAATATTTATTGAGCTTCACTCCCCTTCTCAGTTCAGTTCACATGAGGGAGGGATTGTTTTGAAAGCGGCAACCGGAATGATTCTCTTGACCACAGGCTCGTAAACGTCTTTATGAAACAAACACAAACAAATATTTCTCATCCATCCGTGATTGATTGGAATATTATTTCTGTATTACATGGCCCTTCCGATTGGTCGATATAAGCGCGAACTGTGGACACACACACGTGCGTGTGCGCCCAGATCAAGATAGGAGTATTATTTCTGCCGACGGACGTACGTTTTGGTAGCCCATCTGGAAAACGTTTTGGTTTATGAATATAACCCTTGTTCCCTAAAGAGGGAATGAGACACTGCATCGTAAGAACGACACTTATGGGGAACGGCCCGCCCAGCATTGCACGTCTGAAGCATGAATCAAACTAAGACCAATCCTGATTGGTGCTACATCATGACGTAGTATGTGACGGCATACCCGGAAGTATAAAGGGACGCCATTTCACAACCGTGCTAGCTTTTTCGTGATGAAGCAAGTCGCTCCAATACATGGAGAGGCGTGGCTAGGCGACGCAGTGTCTCGTTCCCTCCTCAGGGAACAAGGGTTATAGTCATAATTGGAGACGTTCCCTTTCCGAGGGAACTCCCGCTGTGTCGTAATAATGACACTTATGGGGGTACGACGCTTAATGAGTACCCACTATGCCACCACAAACCATGTCTACCCTTGTGTGAAGCTGGAACCCAGGCACACTTAGGACGAGAGGACCCTAGCGCCTGGCGTCACAGGAAGATGCAGACTGTAAAACCTGAGACAAGTGTGTGGGGTAGCCCAGCCGACTGCCTCACAGATCTCCAGAAGCGAGACCCCCATTTGAAGGGCCCAAGAAGAGTCCATGCCTCTAGTGGAATGCACCCTCAAGGCCAAAGGTGAAGGCAAACCACCCACCTGATAGGCCAAGGCAATCGCCTGGACGATCCAGTTACTGACCGTCTGCTTGGACATGGACAGCCCCCTCTTAGAAGACCCGAAACACACTAACAGCTGGTCCGACATTCTCCACTGCGAAGACTTACGCAGATAAATTTGCAGTGCTTTGACCGGGCAGAGCAGATGAAGTCTCCCCTCTTCAGCCAACACATGAGGTGGAGGATGAAATGCTTACAGGACCGTAGGCCATGCCACATTAGATGTCACTTTGGGCACATAGCCTGGCCTCGGATGAAGGATGGCCTTAACTCCGCCGGGGGCAAACTCCAGGCAAGTCGGCGTTATAGCCAAGGCCTGGAGGTCCCCCACTCTTTTAAGCGAGGTGATAGCAAGGAGCAGCACTACCTTCATTGACAAAACCCGATCTGTTGCAGACTCGAGTGGTTTGAAGGGGGCCTCAACCAGTCCTTCGAGAACCACTGCCAGATCCCAAGAGGCCTCATCCTCCAAGTACCACAGAGGAAACTTAAGGGTGCCTCCCCAGAGCCCCATCATTTACAGGAGCATGCAAAGTTGTTCCAAACCTGCATGAATTTCTTTTTTCTGCTGAACACAAAAGAAGATATTTGGAAGAATGTTTGTATATAAGCAGATTGTAGTCAGAAGTTCAGAATTCAGAAGTAGTCAATGGGGCCCAAGATCTACTTTGGAACAACTTGAGGGAGAGTAAATGATGACAGAATTTTCATTTTTGGGTGAACTAACCCTTTAAAGGGATCTGCCATGGAGGACCTGCCAGCAGTGCTATGATGTCTGAGAACCATACTCTTGCCGGCCAGTACGGTGCTACTTGGAGTAGACTGATCCCGTCCTGGTGGACCGTCTCCAGAACTCCTGGGAGCAGAGCCGTCGGCAGAAATGCATACAGACGCAGCCTCGGCCATGTCTGTACCTGAGGGAGAACCACAGTGGACAGTGGGATGTCTCTGGAGACGTGAAAAGATCCACTTCCACTGGGCCTCAGCCCCTGCCTGGACAGGATGCCTGCTCCCTGATTTTGGTCCCCGGGGATGTACATTGCTCTGATAGACGATAGTTTCCCCTGGTACCATAGTAGGATCTGATGTGCATCCCCCTGATGGTTCAGGTACGCAACCACTGACATGTTGTCAGAGCGAATCAGAACATGATAACCCCTGAGATCTGATAGGAAGCTCCTTAGGGCCCTGAACACAGCCAACATCTCCAGACAATTTATATGCCATGAAAGATGTTGGTCCTGCCACAGACCCTGGCCAAAGTGGCCATCCATGACCACGCCCCAACCAGTGAGGGAGGCGTCTGTCGAAATAGTTTTCCAGCGACATGACACTCCCAGCACTGGCCCTTGGGGCAGAAACCAAGGTTTCTTCCATACTGATAGCAAACAAAAGCATCTGCACGTTACCCTGATCATACGGAATGGATTCCCCTTCGGGGAAAAACCCTTGGCCTTCGGCCACCACTGCAGGGGTCTCTTGTACAGCTGGCCAAAAGGAATTACATTGGATGCAGCTGCCATGAGCCCCAGCAGTCTTTGAAAATGCTTTACAGTGGTGTTGCAGACTAGTTTTATTCTGGAGACCATTGCCCGTATAAACTCGATGCACGGGGGACACTTGGTTGCAATGATCCACCTAACTTTTTTATTTAAGTGCACCAGCACAAAATTTAGGTGCACTCAAATTTTCCCCAGCTCGCATCAGCTTTAACGGCACAATTTCAAGGTCACCTTTTTATCACGCTCCATATACATTCATATATATCATCTAAATGACAACATAATATATGCATTTACGCAGGGATTAAAATCACAGGAAACAATGCTGTGAACATTACTATTTAAAAAATTTTTTTAACAAAGTGTTATACATTTATTTTAAAAGATAAAATAAAATAAACAATGAAATACAACTCATAATAAATAAAAATATGGAATTTTTAATGTTCTCCGCCTGCTATATCACGCTCTGATGACTGTCATAATTAATAATAATAATGATGCATTTTATTTAATGGTGCCTTTCATAACACCCGAGATCACCTCACAAGCAAAAATACAGATCACTACACAAGACAAAACACACAACGAACACTTCGCATATACAGATAAAGTGCAGTCAAGACTCAATAAAACATTATAAAAAAAGCCTGTATAAAACAATATGCCAGCTGGAACAAATGCTATAATGAAATTATGAAGTATTACAGGTAGATCACCACAGGATTAAAAGTGGTCGAAAGCTTTTCCAAAGAGTCAAAAAGTCACTTTGCAGCCGCACAACAAATGAACAATGCCACTAGCATTAGTGTTTCAGGTAGGACAGTGGCTATATCAGCAAATGTCGTTCTCAATGAGATTATTTTTGGAATATAATATAACAATGCACAATCACACACTGGATAATCATTTACTGAATCTGAGGAAAATGTTGCAGATCTGCCAGTCTCTTCAAAGGAAGATTACAAATGGCGAACGCCAATTGATTACACACAAGGACTCTGTTATTTTGGTGGTTTGTATGATGATGTGAGTACAGGACTATTTTACATTAATTTTTGGCTTTTATTTAAATTTGCCTAATCCTGTTTTGTCTCCCGTTTCTTGATTCTCGCGCCGCCTGAGCTGACAACTGACAGGCGGTTGTCATGACAATGACGTAGTTTAGGGCGGCACAAGTTCAGATTCATCTCTCTCTCTCTCACACACACACACCTTCAGTGAAACAGACTCACAAACCATTTCAGCGTTACCTTTAATACTCAGCATGGGGCTGAGGTGGGTCAGACCCGGCGTATTTTAAATCTGATTTTATGCGGCATTGCATCTTTACACAGAATTTTGAGCAGACACAAAGCCGCTTTAGATTTAGATTTTTTTCCTCGACTGTGTAAAGATGCCTTATGGGTCTGTTTCTTTTCATTGTTCATGGTCCGTTTTCTTGCATTTATTTTGCTGATGCTGAATGCCGTAACTGATTCTCTTGTGCTCACGTCACAATTTCAATCACATCGCACTGAGCAGTGTAGGCCTACAGGAATATCTGGACTACAGCCAATCAGAGGCAAAGACCTGCCCCATCTCTGTCTCTGATTGGTTTAGACTATGATATGATCCAACCGTCACTGTGAGATCCATCAAAGGAAAACAAACGCTTCGTTCATGGAGAGGCAGCGGATGTGAGGACGTTAGGTGCACCGGTGCAACATAGGAAAAAAATTGTGTCGCACCCTTACAAATTTTGGCCGCATTGTTCTAGAGCTTGGCAAATTCCTGTAAGAATCTGAGTGATTCTTTTTGCCAGCTGTTTGCTTCACTTCCTGTCTCCTGAGATACCATTATCTGATCGAGTTTTGAAGGCAGCATACATGTATCCTTCGCTGCCTTTGATATCCCACAGTCCTGTGCGTTCCATTCTGTGACAGTTGAGCTGGGGGAAAAAAGATGGCGTCCGAAAGTTGCGTTTGCTGGTCAGTTTGCGTATAAATGTTAGTTTTTTTTTTCACCAATTTTTTCCACCTCTGATGTCATTTCTAGCGAGATATTATTAATTCAATATTTGTTTAGTTCTCACCAAAGCTCTCTCTATTTTGCTGTAGATCATTAAACTGTTACACTTTCATAGAAGTCTGTCCAAAATCGGTTTCGTGAGGTGCCTTCATGCACAAAACGCTGACATTACAAGCCATTGTCTCATAAGGCAGCGAGGCAATGAGTCAGCTGCCTAGGTTTTCGGGCGCAGCCAAAATGTGAAGGGCTAGTTGTACTCCAGGACAGATTTAAGAATCCCTGCCATAGACTAGAGTTCATGACTCACTAATGACTAGTGATTGCATGCTCAAGTAAAAGCAATTTTCATTGCTGAATGAATAAGCATATTTGGAATTAGCTGAAGCCATCAACAGGAATCTTGCACGCAAATGGAAACTCTCTGGTTAAAGATGCAAGACTTAAGGTTAGCGCCACACTTTTGAACTCTCCTTTGCCTCTCTCTCACGCCTACTCTGTCTATTAATCTTTCTTTGTCTCTGTTTCTCTGTGACGCTCTCTGATTATTTGCAGAGCTTTTAAGTCCCACGTCATGAATGCAAGGGAACTGGCAACAATGAGTGCTTTGATCAATCACAAAAAATCTAATTATGCTAAGCTAAGTACTTTGAGAGTCAACATAAGGAGTGAGAAAGGTTTATACGGTGTGGGTCTAATATCAGAAATCTTACTCTGTAGATGTGCATTTTGAGAAATCACCTAAAGGGGAAGATTGACAGATGAAGTTTTAAACTCATAATGTACGTTTAACAGTGCCAGATCCCCCCACAAGGCACCATGGGAGTCTCTAACCGCAGGCAGTGTCACATTTAGAACCTGGAATCTGAATTTATCGCCTTCTGCAGTGGAAATGCTCTAAATTCAAATTCAATTACTGTGTAAACTCTGAAAGAAAGGCAAGCTTGGAGGAGCGGGTAACTGTAACTTTATATCAGTGTTCATGTGAGTGCAAACTACAAACTAGTTCAGAGACCAAGCTGTTCTCAGCATTAATCTAGTTCATGGCCGTGGGTTTGTTTTATTGGTAGGGACATTTTAAAATCAGTTAATACAGATGTACAAGTATTCATATGCACAGAAATTCGAAATTCTTGAATATTTATAGATAACATCGATAGATAGATAGATAGACAGACAGACAGACAGACAGACAGACAGACAGATAGATAGATAGACAGACAGACAGACAGACAGACAGACAGACAGACAGACAGACAGACAGACAGACAGACAGACAGACAGACAGACAGATAGATAGATAGATAGATAGATAGATAGATAGATAGATAGATAGATAGATAGATAGATAGATAGATAGATAGATAGATAGATAGATAGATAGATAGATAGATAGATAGATAGATACATACATAAACATGGGTTGAAACAATTCTTGGATCAATAAAAAGTTTAAAACAATAGCATTTATTTTGAAATAGAAATAGGAAATGTTTTTACTGTCACAGATCGGTTTTATTTGATTGAATGCAACCTCGCTAAATAAAAGTATTCTGTTATTTTAAAAGATATTAGGCTATATAAAATGTTCGGTTTCGTACATAAACAAAACATTCCAGATTATACAGTAGATGATAATCTAATTATAGATGCGTATTATTGTGTAGTTTTATTTGTCTTTTGTAAGATAATTGCTGCGTCCCAATTCGCCTACTTATACTACGTCCTAAAAGTATGTACTCTTTTTGTGAAGAAAAAGTATATACTTTTGAGTGTGTAGCAGAAAAGTATGCAAGCTTCGGGACATACTACTTCGCCATCTTTAACGGACTCTGTCGCTTAGTTACGTGCATCCCGTCACCGTTTATCTGCCCTGTCAATCATCGTCAGATTCGTCACAGATCAAATCCTCCACATTCAGTTTAAACTCCTACCGTATCGGAGAGAAATGTAGCCGCTCGTTGATCTGCCGTGTGTGTGTCTTTGTGGTCAGAGACTCTCCTCATGTGTTTGCAGTTTAAATATAATGATGCATTTAAAAGTTAATGGCCAAACGTGTCATTACCAAAGTTCTCAATGCTGCTGCATGTGAAATATAATGTGGACAACACTGAATACATATATTTTTGTCAGGTTAAATATTGACAGTTGGTCACTCAAACCCCTTTATCTAAACTTCTCCACTTATCCGTCGAACTCGCACATCCGTCATGTTTGTAGTTTATTAACGCTTTTTATCCGCGTTTGTAGTTCTAATCGAATCCTCGTCCAACTCGCAATGGGTTGTGGGCAATATCAGCCGTTAGAGTGCCCATCGATCCATACTGTGAATTCGGACCGGAAATAGTAAACCATCCGGGAATCTTTGGAATACTCTTTTCAACATACTACGATTTGGGACATACTAATTCTATTTTCGAATACTATTTAGGATGGATAGTATGCGAATTGGGACGCAGGGAATGTCTTTGGCAAACTAATTCCTAGTTGAATTAATAATTTAATTTATAAAAGGGAATTAAATACCTTAATTAAATATGACGCATTGTATTGCACTTGCTTTTCAGTGTCTTTACTACCCAAATTATGCTGTTATAGAAGAATAAAGCAGTATAAATGCACAAGCAACGATCTGCAGCATCAAGCTGTAAAAGCAGTAAAAGTGAAGATGAGCCCAGTGTGGGATCATCTATCTGTTTTAAAAACCTCTCTTTATATCTGACCATTCCTCTGTAAGCAGTGAACCCGTGCTGCTCTTGCCTGTCCAGGAAATTGATTCTACACCTTCCAGCTGATGCCCACCATCTTTGTCTCCCTCTTACTTTTCATCCATTCTCTTTCTTTCTCTTCCTCTCTCCCTCCTCTCTCCCTCCATTGCCTCCTCTTTGCCCCCTACCAATCTCTGTCTCTCTCTTTTCCTCTTCACCACAGCAGAGAGGCAAGTGCCAATTCTTCCGAGTAATTTGCTAGCTGGGCGGATGATGGGATTGGTGGATTGCGGCACCTGGCGCTGTTTTGCATTGTCAGCCAAATAATCTGTGATTTATCACTCCAGAGATGAGCAGAGAGTGGAGAAAGACACAGAACAGAAAGAGTGGAATTAAAGTAAAGAAAAGAACAGTAAACTGACAGGGAAAGCAGCATTCTGCTGGAAGAAGAAAAGTACTGGGAAAAGGCAGCCGAGATCAATACAACATGATATTTTAAATGAGTCAAGTGTTAAATACGCAAATATGAATAGCAGTTATTAAAAGATGCTTTAATTATTGTTTTAAAGTTCATGAAGTTTTCTTGTTCATAAACTGTTTAATTGCTTTGTATCTTTTAATAGTAGCTTTGAACATAGGCAATCGTGGCCTAATTGTTAGATAGTCAAACTGGTAACCTGAAGGTTATAATAATAATAATAATTTGTTACATTTTATATAGTGCTTTTCTGGGTCCTCAAAGTGCTATACATGGAGGGGGATCTCCTCAATCAGTTCTAATATGCAGCATCCACCTGGATGATCTGACGGCAGCCATATTGTGCCAGAACGGCCACCACACACCAGCTGATCGGTGGAGAGGTGTTGTGGGTTTGATTCTCAATACCATCAGGAAGTGACTGAGGTGCCCTTGAGCAAGACCCCCAACCTCCTATTGCAAAAATGGCTGCCAACTGCTCCGGGTGTGTGGCCACAGTTTGCAATGTATGTGTTCACTAGGGATGTGATGAGATTATGAGGTCACAAGTAAAAAGCTTTGTCCTGCAATATCGCCATGACGAGGCATGAGGGTGAAATTAGCATAGAATATGCCAAGACTACAGTAATTTAGATTTTTTTATTTTTTTATTTTTTTATAGAAAACAAACAAACATATAATTCAGTTGGATGAGATGCAGAGTCGCACACAGCGCAGCAGGAATGGTAAATGGACTGCATTTATATAGCGCTTTTAACAGACCCTAAGCGCATCCAAAGCGCTTTACATTTTTGCCTCACATTCACCCATTCATTCACAGAGGCAATGAGTCAGCCATTTAAGGCACCATCCAGCTCATTGGGAGGTTAGGTGTCTTGCTCAAGAACACCTCGACACTTGGTCAGGTGGAACCGGGGATCGAACCACCAACCTTTCGGTTTGGAGACAATCTACATGAACCACTGAGCCACTGCCGCCCCCTATCAGTTCACAGTTCACTGTTCACGTGACGAGAGCAAGGGGGACAGTTCTCCTCTTGCCAAGTTCAAAATAAAACTCTATGAACCGCTCCATTATTAATGTATTCTGTCCGCGGGACGTTAAACAGGTAGTGTTTACACTCCAAACTCACAACAGGTTTTGCTAGAGAAGGCAAAAAATTCAAATGATAATTCATATTTTGAAATTAGATTTGAAATTTTATTCATTACAAGATGATTAAAATAATTTCAAAACACACATTCACAACTTTTTTTCAGTCGTGAATTTTGTTATTAAGGGTTTCTTATAAATACTGCGCAGAAATCTTGTCTTGTTCATGAGATAATTGTCTCGTCACTCCCCTAGTGTTCACTACTCACTACTTCTAATGTGTGTGCACTAACTTGGATGAGTTAGATGCAGAGGACAAATTCTGAGTATTTGCCATACTTGGCCATTCACGTCACTATTTTTCTAAAGAAATTAATTTTTCTTCTTTCTTTTTTAACTAATGTAGTCAAGTCGATTATAAAAACTTATTAATAGTTAATTTAAGAAGCTAGTTTTATATTCTTTTATTAGGTTTCTTAGCTTCTTAAAGGTCCCATTTTATTGGTGCCATTTTATGTTTCCTGAGGTGTACTTATATTATTGGAATGGTTTTAACTAGGGATGCCAATCGATTAAAACCATGATTAATCGCATATTGTCATGAGTTAACTCGCGTTTAATCGCACATTTTTATCAGTTCTAAATGTACCTTAAATGTATAAGTTTTTAAGTTTTTAATACTCAAATCAACATGAATATGGACAAATATGCATGCTTTATGCAAATGTACGTTTATTATTAGTGAAACCATACTCAGAGCATGAAGACTAGACGTGGATCAAAGGTCACAGATGTTTATCAAAGAACTAGTTCATGCCCCTTAAGCCTTAGCTTAACAATTCAAAATAAGCAGTGATTTATCTCCTTTTAAGAATATTAATAAAGGTAGTTTTAACACTGGCAGTTTAGTTCAGAACATGGCACAGTTGGTATGAAAAATTGATAATGTAAAAGCTGTGTTCCCTATTGAACTGACAGTATTTTGTCTGTGTGTGTGCCGAACTGTGCCGCGATTCACGTGAACAGTGTGAAGAACACCGACTCGGGAGCGCTCTTGTTCAGAAAAGTAACCTGCGTATTCGTTTTAGCCGATTGAAATGTATTTAGTTCAATAAAACACATGTAAGCGGTGAAGGTGATAATGGTTTACCTGAGCGAGAGTGAGCTTGCAGTGCATCGCGCTCAGACTGCAGAGAATGTGCTCAGTGAAAAAACACACTTTTCTTTCGGCCTGGAGTCTAATAAATAATGCAGTTAAGCAGAAGTTAAGCAGAAAATATGGTAGCTTCTGTTGTGATTGGCTGATATCTTTGCATTTGAAATTAGATTATGTGGCGGAGGGGGCATGGTTTAGTGTGGCACAAGCAGCAGCTGCAGCACTGCCAGTCCAAAACTGAATCCATTCTCTACTAATTCTCTGGGCGGGCAAAACAGAGGAAGGGGTGGAAACATTTTCTGGTATGACGTCATAACAGGAGAATTCAAGATCAGTTCGTCTGAGCTCTCATTTTCTCAAAGGCAGAGAAAGACAGCCAGAACTCGGTTTACACCAATCAAAATTTCTAGCCTCTTGGAGACAATATTCAGGCTAGGGGAACTCATATTAATGTTGAAAAAAGCTCAAAATAAAAATCTATACCATGGGACCCTTAAGTATTTATTTGTTTTTGTATTTTCTGTTGGTGCTTGAAGAAGGTCTGTATGTTATACTCATTCAAAGGTGTTTTTCTCTATATTCTCTCCAAATTTCACTTCCTAAAGGTCCAAACACGATTCATTTTATAGAGGTATTAGAAAACCTCCAATTGTTTTTGGGATATTTCGCCTTTCTTGTTGTGACATAATTTTCTCTTCATAGTGCTCTTGCATTGGCCTTCATCTCCCCCCCACCCCACCCCACCCCCCCCTCTCTCTCTCTCTCTCTCTCTCTCTCTCTCTCATTGCACAGTCTCCTCTCCCCCTCTCTTTAAAATAGAGACAGAGATTAAATCGATTTTTCAGTGTCATCAAATCCATAGCTCAGCTCTTTGTCTTTGACGAAGGGAAGTGTTTATACAGGTTTGTTCCGAAGTCACAAAATAATATGCCATCAGCCACAAGATGAGAGGAAATGAGAGAGAAAACTGGATAAACTAGGTATTCAAAACTGACCGAAGCCAGTGTCAATAAATGTTTGAATTAAATATAGTCAATTACGCTTCATGTTTGCGAAGCACGTACTTTGCTTATGTGATCCACTGTTATCAGTGTCCTGGGGCTGGTTTAGATGATATACTCTTATCGTTTTTTGCTACAAAAAAATACAAAAACATTAATTTGTGAAAAAGGTGACATCATGCACATGCACATATGTGTTCAAACTATAGGCACTGTAGAAGAATGTGTATGCATAGTGTTTCTTAATTTTTAACTCTCAAATTCCACCATATTTATGCATTTAATGCAATTAAAATTCTTATATGCATTTCTATACATTCATTTATTTTGTAGACAATTTCAGGTCAAGTGTTGTCTATTGTCTATTGTCTAAGTCTATTGTTTTCTAATATATATTTTTTTATGTTATAGTCTGAAAATCTCCTATTGACTTTCATTATAAAATTGTTGAGCATGCAAAAGCAATCTTAATGTCACTGCAATATTTGGATATACAATAGCTGCCTTTAAAAAAAAAAGAAGGGTTGCAATATACAATATGTTGATTCTCTCTGATTCAAACGGACAGAAAACACGATTCACACAGTATCATAATGGTAACAGTGGCCATTTCATTTTATTACTACTTTTATTTTTATGCCTTGCGAGTACTTATTCCAGTGTTATTCCTCCCGTGTTTTTTTAATATAGCAGATCTAGCCGAATATGTTGCCTATTTGGAACTTTGTAGGTTTATACAATTATTAACCGCAGAGGAGAAGTGTGATGCTGTGTCCCAGCTTCCAAATGTCTTTCTCATGTCATGTTTTTGATGTTCTGATATGGCCACATGCCACTTTAGCTGCCATTTTCCAGTGTCATTAGCCTTGCAGTCCTTAGAGCTGACACAGTCATGTCTGCTGCAGAGAATGACAGGATGGCGGCTCTTAGAACAACACTGGAGATGATCAGAAAGATGGGTGGATTGAAAAAGGTGCAAATTGCAAGAACAGAGATGGAAGCAAAGGTAGAGAAATTGAGCGTAGCATCCTTGCAGGGAATTCTGGGTAATGGCTCTTTCAATAGTCACACACATACACAAAAACTTGAGGGCTTCTAGAGGGTGCCTTTTATCAACTGTGGTTGTCTGTGTTTGTGTGGCAGAACATTACGTCCTATATAAAAATATCCACAGCATCGGATCTGTTATACAGTGGAGATCAAAATTAGAGAACAATTTAGAAAAATTAGATTTTTTTGTTGATATTCATTGTTTGAAGGAAGATTATCTGTGGGTATACCCTTGTTCAGCGAGCATGTTTTACAAAATACCAAGGTACTTCAACAAAAACCTTTATTTTGTCAAAAACACTGTGATCAAAATTAGAGAACAATAACCAATGCAGCACAAAAAAACAAAACAAAAAAACATTACAACTAAAATGTGATGCTTATAGCAGTCATAAATTAGTAGGAGGTATAGAGGCCCTTGCTTTGAATGAGCTCAGCACATCAGCGGCCACAGGACATCACTATATACTCACACTGCTCCAGTATGATCTTGGTCCACTTTTCTTCCAGTCTCTTCCACAGTTCGGTAACTGTAGTGGGTTTCATAGCCATAACTTTATCGCCAATAATTTTACATAGATTTCCAATGGGGTTTAGATCAGACTCTGGGCTGGCCATTTCATTATTTCAATGTTCTCACTTTCAAGCAACTGCTTTACCTGTTTTGCAGTGTGATAGAGGGCATTGTCTTGCATAAAAATTGCGGGCTGATTGGGAGATGCTCGCAGTGAAGGAAGCACGTGTTGCCGAAGGAGGTTCTGATAAACAGGTTCTGCCATGTAGCTGTATATTAGGCCCAACTCCTGCTGCAGAAACATCCCCAAAACCATGCCACTTCCTTCTCCATCTTTTACTGACTTCTTTGGGCACTTTGGGTTCAATCTTTCCCCAGTTTGATGCCGAACATAATGTTTCCCATCAGACACAAATGAAGTAAACTTGCATTATCACTAAAATTAACTTTGGACCAGTTCTCCTCTGTTCACACAACATGCTCCTCAGCAAAGGTTAGTCTAGCCTTTTGATTCGTTCTGCTGATGAGAGGCTTGGTCACTGCAGAGTGAGCATTCAGTCTGAATTCTCTTAAATGACAAGACACTGTATGGCGAGATGCATGCTTACTGTGTCCAGCTCTGAACTGGCGAGTAATTCCAGCTGCAGTGTTGAACCAATTCTACATTGAAAGACTCCGCTTTGTCCTGTCCTCTCATGCATTGGTCTTGCGAACCTTTTTGGGTACTTGAATGAATTAGTGTTCAGATTTGGAATGAACAACTTCTTTTGCAATAGCTGAAAGGGTCATCCCTTTGACCTTTATCTGGACAACCTGGTGTCGTAGGGTTTCAGTAACCTTAGAGTGGCTTGCCATTTTGCGAAGTCAGTAAAAATTGGAAAGTTTGGTTCACGTTAAATAGGGTTTGCTAGATTATTACGGAAATTAGCACCAAGTGCCAGATTAACACCCAAAGCTTGAAGTTATCTAAAAGTGTACGCTAATTTTGACCAGTGTTATTTTTCAATTGTCTTATTTAAGTTATATATACTGTACTTCAGAATATATTCAACTTGTGAAATATGCTTAAAAAACTGCCCTTCTGCTCCTATGGATATTTTCAAAAAGGACTAAGCAGTGACCTTGAAATTTAGGAAATTGTATGTTGTTCTCTAATTTTGTGTGTGTGTGCATGTTTATTGTAAAGGGATAGAATATACAGTCTGTACAGTATAAAAACCATTACGTCTATGGAGAGTGTGTGGGTGTGCAGTTACAGTATATTTACTTTGATGAAATGACATTTTTATCTCATATTTTTATTCTAATTGCTTCCCTTGAATGAATCAGTGCATTTCAATTGGTCTTGCTTTTAAAAGGGTCTTTGTTTAACTGCCTGATTAGAATGGCAATTTAATAAAACATTTTCTGACCCTCTTGCTCTCCACCTCCATGATCAAGTATTCCCAGATCTCTTGACATTATAATTTTTTTTACCTAAATAATTTGCCTCTGTTCATTTGGTTTAGTGTAAAAGTGCACTTTAAAGTATCAAACAAATAGTGTATGTCAGCATTATGCATAATATTTCAGTTGTCTAATTTCACAGTTCTCTACCACTAAAATGAATGTGCTATATAGAGTAAAGTCTGACTGTCATACACAATGCTTTATGGCACTAGCCTGACAAGCCAGACCCACATCAAGATGTTTGGTCTGGAAACTCACCATAGACAGGGCTCAATCCCAGGGGCGGGATAAACGGTTGTCTTTCAAACTCCCTCTGCACCCAATACGATAGCACTTCAACCAACCAGAGCAACGAAGGTGAAACAGAGCTAGTTGACAGATTAAACTCTTCGCTGTATCCGGTCGGCAAAACTCGGAACACATCTTCCCTTTTTAAGAATGACTTCAGTGCTGTTCTTTGTTCTTTTCTCAGAGAAAAGCTTAACTCCAAGTCTTCCAGAGTCACGGTCAAAGCTGATTCGAAAGACCGCCGCCGTTCGCCAGTTTCTGTGTTTACTAGAAGCACTCAATCACAACTCGGCTGTCATTATATTAAGCACCGCCCACCGACTCTCTATACACGATGTGATTGGCCTGACCACAGTTTGTTTTTTACAGCTCAGAACTGTATTGAGAGTTGCTAGACAACACTCACGTCAGATTAGATTTGCTGCCGCTAGGGTGCATCTAGATTTCTAGGCTATTATGGTACAGCTCTTTTTTTAAATATTCTTTTAAACGCCTCAGTTAAGGAATCATTGCTTCATGTTCTTAACAGTAACCGTGAAATCATATGCAGTAAAGAATATGTATAAAACAAAGTTTTTTTTAGGTTTCTAACCAAAGTAAATGCAAGTAAACGCTCAGCAATTAGAAATGAAATGTAAAATAATACTGCTTAAATTATTGTATTGTATTGCAAAAAGTAGAAAAGCTTATTTTGGCCTTGAGTATTTAAACTACTCATTGAATTGGTTTGTTACCTAGTAAACTGCAAAAGACTGGCATTGTTTTTTTATTCAGTCAGTTATGAAAAAATGTGTGGTCTGCTCTGAATATCTGTGTTCAGTGTTCTTATTTCTTCTCCAGCTCTCTTTCTCTCTCAATTTCCTTCTTTGGTGATTATTATTAACATGAAGAGGGACATGTTTATAAAATAAAAGCACTCGACAAACCACAAAAGCTTGAGAATTTTTAGTCGTACATGACACAAATGCCCCTTGATTTCAGATTTCATCATGCCCCCGTGGTGACCCTGAGCTGTAATGGTGAGATGTGACTGCTTCATGCTGCTTGAGCTTGTGTGTGTGTGTGTGTGTGTGTGTGTGTGTGTGTGTGTGTGTGTGTGTGTGTGTGTGATTTACCGGTAGGAAAATGATGGTGCTCTGTTCACCATGACAACGTCACACAGACACAGCCCATCAAAGTGTCATAAACGTCCAGTGGGTACAGACCACCATTAATCATGACAGAGAGTAAAGAGGGCAAAATATAGAGAAGACGGGGAAAAAGTCCATATAAAAAAAAGAAAAGAGGAGGAAAAAGACAGTGAGACTAACAAGGAGACGCTCACTAGTCTGTTTTCCCAGTTTTCAGATAATTATGTGAAAAGGGTGCTCTCCATTTTCTTCAGATAAGTGTAATTGTGGATTGTGCTTGGGAAAAAAAATACTGCAAAATGCCAGAGCCATTATAAAATCAACAAAACTATCGCGACTGTTCGATCCACCTCTACTTCACTTTTTGTGCGTCTTTCTGTTTCTCTTGCACTGCAGGTATCTGTTGGTTGTGATGAGGTGTTGGTGAATGGGAAAGAGATGAGGGGGCGTGTCTCTCTTCAAGTGAACTTTACCTACCTCTATTTGACCAGCCAATTAGAGCTCACCGTTTGGGTGCCACGGTTACCGCTCCAGATAGACGTCTCTGATGCCGAGCTCAGCCAAGTCAAAGGATGGAGGGTGCCCATCATCACCAACAAGAGGTGTGTGTGTGTCTGTCTGTTTGTGTAAGACAGCGAAAGGTATATTTATATGTTGCCTATGTGAGCCGACATCAGAGGAGAAGGGTACACTGTTTTTATCCACAGAGATCCAGCACCATCCCTTTCATTTTCATGGCATTTGCTGCGTGTTTGTGTGTGTGGATATACGTCTGTTTTTTCACAGCCCAATTCTGCTCGTTGGCCTTCAGTCTGTCTGCTGGGCCCATTTTTCAATTTGGCCAATTTCTGTCTCTCTGCCTGTAACAACAAAACCACTGTTACCACCAAGAACCACACACACACACACAAGCACACGCACACCCCACGCAATGCTTCCCCCTAGGTGAACTGGAAATTTGAAGTAATCACAGTTTCAGAGAGAGAAATAAAATGGGGGGAAAGAAAAGATGAGGCAAAGAAAACAAAACAAAACCCAACCGAAAAGCAGACAAAAGAAAACAAGAACTATAACATTCAAGCAGAAAAATACATTTTTCTCAGTTTTAATCAGTCAGGAAACCAGCTGCATCTTTTTCACACAGTGATTTGGCATGTTTTAATGAGCAAAAATGAAAATGAGATTATTGGTAAAATTTTACAATAAGGTTCATTAGTTAACATGAACTAATTATGAACTGCACTTATAAAGCATTTATTTATCTTTGTTAATTTCAACATACTTTATTAAAATCTTGTTAACATATGCACTGTTAATGCGTTGTGAACTAACATGAACAAACCACGAACAGCTGTATTTTTATTAACAAAGATTAACAAATACAGTACCAAATGTATTGCTCATGCTCATGTTAGTTAATACATTAACTGATGTTAACTAAAGAAACCGTATCATTTAAATTACCTCACGAACAGCTGTAATGTCGTGGACAGACTGTTTAAACTAATATTTCTACAAAAATACAATTTTGAAATATAAATAAAAAAGATTGATAGATACATATACCTGTATAGTGGTTCTCTCAAAAAATAAAATTCAACTAATACTTATATTTTTGTTGTTGCTTTTTCCTAATTTTTGAAGCTTGACAACTGAACAAGGAAAGATCCAGTATGGCCAATTTGCATGATGTCTTTTTCACATTCTTTTTACTTTTCTAGAGTTATAATTTTCACATCGTTTTTAAATAGCAAATGCATTCGCACCCATCTTTCCACGCATGGGCATGCTGGTCTGAAAACGAGCTGTGTTCAGGTGCATTACTGGCGTGTTCTATTGCTATTTTGAGTCAACTGAAAACGACTGCGGCAATTACCAAGAAATACCTGGTCTAAAGTCATTAGTGCAGTATTTTTTGTGTTATCTAAAGGGCATGTTAGTAATATGAGCCTATAGGTGGGTGCACAGCACGTGTACATTTTGCTTATTACACACACAGGGACGCACAGCAGCACCCAAACATGCCAAATATTAAAAATAAAAGGATTACAATGGAAACGATTATTATTGTGTACATAAAGATAAATTATGATAAATGCCTCCATTGCATAATGGATAGTCGTTGCATGTATCTATTTGACGAATAGTAATGACGACTTAAATTGGCTGTTGTTTTAAAATTGCTTTATTGACTTTTATAGGGAATGGGAAATGAGACTCTGATTGGTTTATTAGACGTTATGCCCAATACACACCCATGATTCATTAAGAGACTAGGTACAACCCTTTTGGACCATCTGCCTGGCATGTCGACCGTTTTTTCCCGTTGTTAAATTAGCAAAAATGGATTCTGATACATCCTGTGTGCACCTGCACCATGCGTTTGATCATGTGCATAGATCATTAAAATAAGGCCCATTATTTTAACTTAAACAACCCAAAATCAACCCGTTTGTGTTGTGTTTATTGAATATTACGACTATACATAATGGAATTTCAATAATAATGTTTTTGCCATTGTACTTCAGGGCTTTATTCCATAGCCAGAGTCATGTCACCACTTCATAGTCATACAATTGTTTTTGTGTTTTCTAAACAGATTTTAAAATTTCTTATCTGCTTTCTTTGATGCCCAGGCCGACCCGGGACAGTGAAGATGACGAGGAGGATGAGAGGAAGGGCAAAGGCTGTGCCCTGCAGTATCAGTACGCTTTAGTACGTGTTCTCACACACTTCGTAGCTGAGCCAGCTGACCCTGGTGGGGAGCTTGTGCACATGCTGGGTTCTGATTGGTCAGCCGACATCACAGAGATGGTCCTGGACTTCCTAAAAGTGGAAGATACACGCATTGCTAGACTAATTGATGGAAGAGTGCTCGTGGGAAGAGACCTGGGCATCACCACTATACAGGTATCTATTCATCTTTCCATCCATCATGATAACATACAAGGTATCTACATCTGTATTTATATATTTGGCATATTGGTACAGTATACGTGTTCCCTGGGAATCAAACCCATGCCTAATTTTTTCATAGTCAGTTTGTTTGACTCTATTTAAAAACTGAGCTGTTCACCAAGCAGATAAAGTCAGCATACATTATTTAGAGTATTCACCGCTGACAAATAAAGAAAGAACCTGAGCGATAGTAACACCTCCCTTGTCAAACACACCAGAAATATTCACCCCTCATTGCATGTGAGTGATAACAAGCTTGTTTGCCTACAGGTGTTAAAATCTCAGCTGTGTTGAATACTCATTCCAAAGTCAAGTGTTCTGTTGGGAACCCGTTGACTAAGAGGCTCCTGTGTGTTTATGTTCATTTTCACTCCATGTGTGTTTTCATGTCTGTCAGGCTCCATTTGCACTTTATCATGTTTCACATGTTGGTCCAAATGTGTGATGGTTATATAAGATGCTTGTGGTTTGGAGTTATTTTTTTAGTTTTGTGTGGAATTCTCTCCTTTTTTCACGTTGTCTCCCTATCGTTTAGGTTTTTGCCACCCCTTTGATTTCCTGCTATTTTTGTTATTTTCCTTTCTTCCTCTCAGCTCAGGAATCCTCATGGTGTCAGTTATGTCCACGTTAACAGAATATGATGCTTGACGATGACACATTGATTCTGAGAGCTCTTTGTACACCTGTCATACTGCCTGTCTGTCATAGTAAAGCAATTGCAAAGAGTCAGTTTGTATCTCCCCGCCTTTGCTTTACATTTGTAAGGATGGGAGATATTATATAACGGAAACAGGGACAGGAAAGGGTTTTCAAATATTTATATTAGATAGATAGATAGATAGATAGATAGATAGATAGATAGATAGATAGATAGATAGATAGATAGACAGACAGACAGACAGACAGACAGACAGACAGACAGACAGACAGACAGACAGACAGACAGTCAGACAGACAGACAGACAGACAGACAGACAGACAGACACTGTGTGAATTGGATCCTTGGTGCTTCCATTTCTTTGTATTTCCCAGGTGATATCCCCTTTGTCTGATTCTATTCTGGCTGAGAAGACCATCACAGTGCTGGATGATAAAGTGACCATCACTGATCTGGGGGTTCAGCTGGTGGGCTCTTTGAGTTTGTCATTGCAGCCCAGTTCCACCAACAACAGAGCCTTCTACATCACAGCCACTGCTCAGGACCTGTTGCACACACCCAAACAGGTGAGAGACACAAGAGGTGAATAATTAATAATTAACCATTTCCACTCAACCACTCATTTATAATTAACTCTGTATTATATACACTAATTCAGGATCACCTCAGTCCTCTTTAAAACTCATGTGAATCTGGCAGCAGGCTTTGGCTCATCTTAGTATTTTAGGCTGCGTGTTATTCAGTGTGTTCTTCAGTTCAAAACAGCACAGCGCCAGCGTCAAAAGCAGAGGAACAACGTGTGCATTTTTTAATAGATTGTGTATTTCTTTGTCATAAACACAATTCAAGACACTTTCTCATCCACTGTAAAATCTGGGCTTCTTGAATTTCATGAAATTTATTTCAGTTAAATGGACTGTGACTTTTTCATTCTCTTGCTATACTCTTGCTATACATCATATATACATTGCTATACAAAACACATGAAAAGAACTATAAAAGGGAGTAGAAATGACTAATGAGTGGTCCTCTGCAGCCATCTACTGGTTATAGTGGTAATTTCGTGTCATTTCATGTTAAAAGTGTTTGTTTTCAACCAGGTGACAGAAACCCTCCACTAAATCCTCCATGTTGATGTAAAAGAAAAGATGCTGTAAAAACTGCTAGATCTGCTTATTTCTCGACTCTCTTAGAAGAAAACAAACACAACCCTAGGTATTTATTTGATACAGTGGCTAAATTAAAAATAAATAAAGCTTCAACTTCTGACATTTGCAAACAGCTCAGCAGTAATTACTTTTTTTTACCTGCAAGATTGATAATATTAGGAAGAAAATTATAACTATGCAACCATCTACTACAGTATCGCATAAGTCGTACATTGTTGTGTCACTAAGGAAAAATTCCACTCATTCACTGCTATAGGAGAGGAAGGGATTGGATAAACTCTTTAACCCTTTAGAACCTGAAGCTAAAAAGGGGCGTTTTCACATATTTGTTTTTTTTGACTGTAGAATTATAACAGAATGTGCTATCCTCAAGTGCAAGGTGTTATTTTTTTCAGAAGACAACTGGCTTTCAATAAATTACACTTATTGACCCTCACTGTATGTGATAAGTTTGAAAATAGAATTTAAATAGGCAAAAACTGCAAAAACCAGAATACATTTTACTGCTTTTTATTAATTTGTAACTCTAATAAGAGCACACTCAGTACTATAATACAGTCTAAATGCTGACTAAAAAATGACCCCACAGATATAATTTCTTACTAAAAAGGAGCATAGTTGTGAAGACACTGCCTTTTCTAGTATTTTTGACAGAAAGGGTAGATTTGAGATTGGGCTTGTAATTGAGTAATTCTGTATGATCCAGCTGTGTTTTTTATTAAGAGCAAATTATTTGCTCTAATCATTCAATCGTGGTTTTATGTCTCTATTTACAAGAAGTAGTCACTCAAATTAGTGTTACTCAATCTTAGTGCTGCATTTATGACTATCGACTACAATATTCTTCTGAATAGACTTGAAAATGATGTTGGCATTAGTGGAATTGTGTAATCTCCAGCTGGTCCAAAATGTAGCAGCTCAAGTTCTTACTAGAAATAGGAAGTATGACCATGTTAGCCCAGTTCTGTCAACACTGCACTGGCTCCTATTAAACATTGCATACATTTAAAAACCTTGCTTATTACTTACAAAGCTCTAAATGGTTTGGCTCATCATTACCTGAACGAGCTTTTAACGCATTATACTCCATCATGTCTACTGCGGTTTCAAAACTCTGGCCAGATGATTATACCTAGAATATCAAAATATAGAAGTGCAGGCGGTTGATCCTTTTCCTATTTATTTCCTAGCATTGTTCAGGAAGCAAACACTCTGTCAGTTTAAATCTAGACTAAATCACATCTCATGTGTCGTACACATAGAACTTCATACATTTCTATTATTTAAATCAGTTAAATTATTGTTTTGGGCTGCATTAACTTTGTTAGCTGGATCCGAGAACACATCCCATAACACCTGATGTACTCGTTACATCATAAAAAGAATGGCATCTACGCTAATGTTAGTCTGTCCGTTTATCCCATCCCGGATCCATTTTAGATGGTGTACTTGCGCCTAGACACGACCACAACGCATCCCTGAAGTGTCAGCGGAGACCGTGTCACCTAGAATCTCCCCTGTGAAGGCCTCATTCACTTCACTTCCCTTCCCCTCTATGCAGATAAAAACACATATGCACACACATACATATTCAAATACGCTGAACATGTAACACTGTCACAAGGAAAAATCCAGCCAAAAAATGTATTTTTTTTAAATCATACCCTAATTGGGTAATCTAGGCTAATCCCCCCAATATTGAATATTGAAATGTTACAATCACCCCTGAGTGTTCTGGAACTAGATATTGCAGTGTAGTTGTAGAGGCTATAATGAATTGAACTGACTTGAACATTTTAGAAATTAAAGTTGAAGAATCTGTTAATTGCCAGCAGTGATCTAAAAACTAGAAATTGATATAATGTGAATGGGCTATCACTTTCTAAAATGAGTAGTTGAGTATATTCTAAAATGGATGGAATGTTTTAGAACTAGAAATGTGGATACTGTGAATTCAAAGAATGCTGTCGATTTTTTTTTTTTTTTAAATTGGATAGAACATTATCAAACTTATTTTTCACTGTGGAAGTAAGCCAAATCCTGTGGAAGTGCAAGATCTTCAAGTCATTAGCTGCTATAGGAAAATAACTAAAAGAAAGTCAAGTAAGCGGTCATTTTTTGTGTGCAACCCCCCCCCCCCCAAAAAAAAAAACCCACAGTGTTTATGATTACAGTAATATTCAAATAATATGATAAAAATGCCATATTATTATTATTATTATTATTATTAGTATGCAACATCAAGCAGTATATCAGAATCCATGTTTTTTTTACAGTTATAACCAAGCTGTGACTGGAAACCTTGTGCATTGAAGTTACTAATGGCAGAAGCAGCTCCAAACCAAAATGGAACCAAAAACTGAAGATCCTCTGAATATATGAAAACATTCTAGAAGGTTGAGTTTACTGTGAATCAGATGGAATGTTCTAGAAGTTGACTTCACTGAGAATTGCAGAATTAGTACATTAGGCTGGGAGAACAAACTAGAACTGCACCTGTCAAGGACAATTGCCTACATTTTTAGGCATCAAGTTGAGGCTGGCATTTGTTGGAAAACGTTGTAAGCTTAATAAGCTGCAAGGAAACCTGCTGATTAACAAGTGTCCACATGCAACAGTGCTACATCAAAAATAGGCACAAATATCGCACTTCAGAATACTTTTGTGTTTTTTTAAAGGTTTTTTAAGAGACTGTGGCTAAGGAAACAGTGAGATATTATAGGCAAAACATTTGAGACTAAATGTTCAATAAATACTCAGGTAAAGGAACAACTCAGGGGGGAAAAAAGCAGACTCACACTTCTTGCATACTCAGAGTCTCCCCTGCCAACAGTACAGATACCATTGCAGATAATCCAGTATGCAAACACATTCCTGCAAAATGGCCTCTGTTTGCTCTATTAACCCATGGCCCCCCAATTAAGGCACGGTGTTCATTTTAGAAGGCCTTATTGTAACTGAGAAGTGAATAGCTCTAATATTCTACTTACTCCTACAGTGCTGTTTGGAATCATCTGATTAAAGTATTTAAAATAGCGGCTCTGCTAAAAATCGAAACGCTTTCCCTGGCTTCTGCCAGCGTTTTCCCACGCACAAGGCCCAAGGTTAACTATGAGTGAATGAGAGTGGGTGGGAAAACACTGCAAGAGTCTCATTTGGAGTTGTTGGCAATTACAGATATTAAGGAAAACGCTTTTTGTCTCATTTGAAGAAGCTGCCAAATTTATGGTGGCCACATATCTGGAGGTTGTTCTTGTACACTATTTTTGACACTAGCGTAGTTGATCTGCAGTTTGCGTTTTCAATCTTTCAATCGTTTGTGATTAACTCCACACATTCTACAGCCTATATAATTATAATCCAAGTCCAATAATTACCTTTCTCTTCCCTGGCATAGTATTTAGTATTTCTTAAATTATATATGACGGCATGTTTAGATAAGCTCAAATTTATTTGTACAGTTGGCAAGTTCTGCTACAGATATTTTGAATGTACTTCTGGAAAACCTGACATCAAAACTTCACTCAAACATGAAAATGGTGTCATTGTTTACACACTTTTTATGTCCTTCTGAACTGTATGACTTTATTTTCATCTGTGGAATATTTAAATAAGCATGGTTTTTTCCCATACATTGAAAACGGGTTTTGAATTTTCTACAAGCACAATGTCATACAGGTTTAGAACAACATGTGTGAGTAAACCATGACCAAATTTTGACCTTTGAGTGAACAATCCTTTTAAAGCAACTTGTAGTAGTGTTGAGTTTCCCTGTAGTTGATGGTGATGAAAGATGTGAAATCATTTGTTTCAGCTGGGAGTTATTCCAGAAAATGATATTGCCACCTTGAATTTGATGCTGTAACAAAAAAAACAAAACAAAAACAAAAAACATTCTGTACTCTTATTGTAGTATTTTTACTGCAGGACTTGCGTTTGGGCACGCACTTTTCCTCACAGTCAAGTGAAGAGGAAGTTTATTATTTTCAGCACACCAACTTAATTGCCTCTTGCTTCTGTTTTATTTGGTGTATAAATGACTGAGCCTTTTTAAGGTAAATCTTAACTTGTAGTGCTCCTGCATTTATCATGGGACATTTTAAACAAAAATTTAAAAGAAATAACCTTGACAGCATGGCTATTAGATGTCAGTTCCAATAACAGGCAGTTCACACGTTCAGAGCAGAAACCCTAATTTTCACAATGAAATGGCATATACAGTATATTAAACATCACTCTCCAAGGACAATAATGCAGTACCTATATAAATAAGAATATTTCTAACTTTTAACACATTTGGTTGTTGTTGTTAAAGGATAGTTCACCCAAAAGTAAAAATTCAGTAATCATTTTCCATGCAATTACAATGAATGGATACTGAGGCTTGAAAAGGCTTAAACTCTATAAAAGTATCATAAAAGTGGTCCATATGACTCATGCACTAAATATAGTGAAGTCACTGATAATCTTCTCCTCACCTCCTGTTAACCTGAGACTGAGTCATTGGGTTGAGAAGCAGATCTGTGAGTAAATCATGCAGACTGGTTTTGTGAACTGGATCAACCAATTCAGTGAAAACATGAATCATTTATTAACCCCTTAAGTCCTTAAGGCATGTTTAGAGTTGTTTTGTCTGAGTGCTATTCACAAAAGTACTCCAAACTCCAAAACTATAGCAAGGAGAGTCAAATGGTATGCATCATTTGTTAGCACACTTTTTATAATTTTAGAAAACATAAATTGTATTATATTTGGAACATGGGCATCGAAAGCAAAAAATAATGTGGGTGGGTCCTCTCTCAGAAAATGTTTACTGGAGTAGATTTATATTAAGTACAAATATACTGCATTGTTTATTAAATGCAATAGTGTAGGGGTAAGATGCATGGCATAAAGTTTTGACACAAATCGAGGTTGGAGGTTCGCATCTGCCTTTTGCCGAACTCACTCCACCCCCTTTGACCATTACATTCAGTTAGGATGGGAATTTAATTTCAATCAAATTTGAGAAAATATAAGAAAAGAGTGCCTTACACTTTTAATAAGTGTTTATCAACCAAAAGTGGTTTTATTGTGTGGTGATAGCATAAAGTAATCAAATGTTACCGCATTTGGAACAAAGGTAGCATTTTTGTTCAGTCCTTAACAGTCAGAAAGAAAATATTAATTATTACATTTGGACAATCTAATGCTGAGAAACTGCTGATAAAAGGCAAACATATTTTACAGATATGTCTTATTTGACATGCAACAACTCAGGAAGGAAATGAGGTAGCATAAACATTTTTTAGGTAATGTTCCCATATACGTGGTATAAATAATATTAAATATAAATAACACAAAATAGGTATAATTTTAAAGCTTAGCTTCTCTCACAGCTTTTCAATGCATCTATCCATTTTGATTAACTCTTAACAAGCGCTGAGTTATTCATCTAAACTGGAGTGTACCGCCGGCGGCTGCAACCTCGCTGTGACAAAAATGAATTGCCATATTTTTTAAAACTGCATTGATCAACACAACATCCATGAGAAATATTTCATAATGATGCAATGGATTATGTTGATTTTGGACTAATTTCAATCAGGAGCATCAACTGTAAGTTGAATTGTAATGTTTCATGAAGTTACACGTGTAAACCCAACTTTAGAGCTAAAATAGTTTTAGCGCATGTGCTCCAGTGAGGTTATAGTGTGTTATAATTCCACGATGAATAACTTTCGATCCTGTCGAGTGACAGATTTTGGTGTCTGTGTGAATCTGCTGTAAATAAGGATGTGGCATTTTTAACATTCGGAGCCTACGGTTCATGAAGTTACCAGCGAAAATGGCAAGTCTAAGCAACTGTTATTTCTGTGTTATACTTTGTTTATATAGTAAACGAAAAATATCTGTAGATCTAAAAGAGATTTTTGATTTTGGGCTCTTTTTAATCACAAGATTCTGCTGTAAATAATGATATGCCATTATCCACGTTTCATGAAGTTATGAGTGAAAAACGCCATGTGAATGAGAGCTTAACTTAGAAAAACTTGCTCAAGTTTAGTCAAAAAAGTCCAATTAGTTTAGTCAAACAATTAGGCTTGTTGTATTCTGCTCCGTGAGACCTTTCAAATGACATATGACACATGACTATCTGAGTTGTATGATGTGTTTGACACATTGCAGTACAAAATACCCCCCCCCCCCCCTCCATAAATTATACTCATAGTGGCTACATTCATTGTAAAATTTAGACTCAAAGCTTTCAAATGACACCTGTTTTGTTTTGATCACTGCAGTAGTTTTGAAAAATATGACAATAAATTCTACACTCAGTTTAAAAGAAAATAACTTAGCACTAGTTGAGAGCTGCTCAAAATGGATAGATTTATTGTAAAGCTGAGATTTTAAGCTTTAAGACTATACCTATTTTACACTTTGGGATTAAAGGGGTTAAAGAGCGAGCAGTAAAATTCTTTAATAATTTGTAATCTGGTGTTTGACAAAAATGTAATATGAGTTTCAAACAACATTGGAGTGAGTACATAATGCCGAGTTTACTTTTTGGGCAAACTTATCCACCATGCTTCTATTTCTCACCACCTTTCGTTTTACATTATAGGAGGCCATCATCAGTGCATGGATTCAGTATAGCGATGGCTCTGTGACACCTCTCGACATCTATGATCCCAAAGACTTCTCTCTAACCATCACCTCGCTGGATGAGAGCGTGGTCTCCACCTATCAAGAGCAATCCCAGCGCTGGCCTGTGGTATTGGCGGAAGGCGAGGGCCAGGGGGCGCTGCTGCGTGTGGAGATGATGATCTCAGAAATCTGCCAAAAATCCAAGAGGAAGAGCATTTTAGCAATGGGCATAGGAAGCGTGCAGGTGAAGTTCGGACAGAACGACCTGGAGCAGAGAAGTGGAACTCAAGAGGAGAACAGTCTAGACAACAGCACAAATGAACAGAGACATAAGGTACTGGAACCGGATAAAACGAGCGGAGGAGATAGCTGGAAATACACAAACACAGCGGTAGAACGAGAAGAGTCGGCCCTGAAGAAAGTCAGCACGACTGCAAAAACCACGCTAACTAGTCGTTCCGGGGGCAACAAGCAGGGTGGGGGACAAAACAACAACCCTGTGGACTATACCAATTATCCAGCACAGGTGGACCTACCTGGCGGGGCAGAGAACGACTTAACCCAGGCTCCAAGAGGTCTGTCAGACCTAGAAATTGGCATGTATGCCCTGCTTGGAGTCTTTTGCCTTGCTATCCTCGTCTTCCTCATCAACTGTGTTAGTTTTGCCTTCCGCTACCGCCACAAACAGCTTCCTGTTCTGGAGCAGGGCAATATGAACCACGCCCACGATTGGGTGTGGCTCGGCAATGAAGCGGACATGATGGATCATCACAGCGACCATGGGCAACTGGCACACAACGATGAGTGCACGACTGCGATAGATCGCAACGAGGGGTGTGAGGAGAGCAAGTACCTCCTCAACGGGAGTGGCGTTCAGAAAAGCGGCTCTTTGCACGGGCGTGGCATTCCCCATGTGCACTCCGATCCACGGTCTTGTTCGGGAAACGACCCCAGCGGAAAAGTCGAACCGCTTAACAACTCTCCCAGTGCTGCCAAGCGCAAAAGGGTCAAGTTTACTTCATTTGCCACCGTACTACCAGATGAAGGTGGGCCATACACCAACTCCATCCTTATTGGAAATGAAGACGACATCAAGTGGGTCTGTCAAGACATAGACCTGGGACAGTCGGCCGAGCTTAGAAGCTACATGGAGAGACTGCAAGACAATCTGTAGAAGCTAGGAAGAGAATGAAAGAAAGGGAGAGGGCAGACACACAAAAACTCACCAGAAATGCCTTTGCACTGTGGGGGGAAAGCAGGGAGAGAGGACAAGAGGGAGGAATTATGAAAATCGAAAGTGGATGCAGGTAGGAATGAAAAAAATCCATCTGAAGTCTCGAGTTAAGTAGGAAATTCACAGAAAGGGGAAACGGGTGAAGAGAGACTGGCACATTCGCACTGGCTTCTACGATCAGTCCAGGTGGCGCAGAGAGAGTGGCTGCCAATTGGCTTGCGCCGGGACAGAATGCCAGTTACGACACCCTGAATAAACAAGCCCAAACAAGACCAGCGAGAAAAAGAAAGGAAACAAACTTGACAGCTGTACAGAAAATCACAGTCCATGAAAGTCAATGAATGTGGGTTGTTATTGCTAATGTAATTTCATTTTTTTTTTGTTATTTTTGTTATTTAGATTTAAATCATAGGATTGTGGACGGATACAACAGATCTTATTTTTTGAGATAATCCCAGGCTTTTTCCAGATTAGTATGTAACTAGACCAAAACAGGCCCTCAAAGCACTCAGCCTGCCCCAGATCCAGGTGTGTGTTTGTTTTTTAACGCTTATTTTGTACTGTCTCTCCCACCTGCGTGAATTCCGAGATGTGGTCGTGGACGTGTGGGATTCCCCCTGGCTGGAATCTGTACCAGCTATATCTGCACACACTGTTTAAGGAGTCTGTGAAAAACACCAAAACACCACAGTCCTCCCTATCCATTTCTCCTCTGGGAGAATAACACAAGACATAGATGATGATAAGCAACATGAGAATAAAGACTCGTCATGCACTGTCCATTTTATCAAGTGAATGTGGGAAAAAAAGGACTGAGGAATTCTTTTGAGCCCCATCGGGAGGTTGTTAATTTGCACAATAAGAAAATACACAGAGTGCATATAATGGCCCTCCGCTGCTCTGAGACTGTCCATACAGCAACTGATCCAGAAGTACAACCTGACAGTTTGAAGAAGCGATGATGAACATGGGACAGACTGTGTAGAAATACAAGCTCACTAAATTGAGTTGTGTTATAAAACCATATGATTGCTGTGATAGAAAAATATACAGAGTAGATACGGTCTATTACTCTCCAGTATGGTAAATGTGTGAATGTTTCTCTTTTTATTGAGGCGAAATGTACATCATTTGCCCCCTTTTTACATGGAGCACCTCCCCATGGTTTTTACATGTCCTATAGGTTTTAAAGCGACTTTCTATTTCTGCCTCACTAACCCCAGCATTTACCCGGCTCCTGAACCTGAATCCTTGTTGTTTATATTACTGAAGAGTTGTAGGGAAGGACAGATGTGGAAACCTTCTCTTTGAAAGCTCAGGTGAAAACACGCTCACAGATGGACAGTGGTAGAATTGAAATGTAGATTGTAAGAATGCAATATTTATTTGTAAGTGTAATATTGAGATAGGATGTAAATAAAATGATTCAAAATTTCTTGTGGACACTGCAAGAAGGCTGTTGCCTACATTTTCACAATCAATACACAGAAGAGTCATGGGCCCATTTAAATGTTTCATATGTACACATGAATAAAAAAATGATAGGCTTTAATATGTTTAGACATGTCATGGGTTCTTCTGTCACGTCTGATTCCCCATTTGCGCAGGGGTCAGTCTTTTTCTTTGATATATTTCTGTTAGTTTCAATGGAGTTTTGTTTATTTAAAGCTACTATAGAAGTAGGGGAGAGCAGAGCAGAGCAAATTAAATTGTAATTTTTGTGTGTGTGTGTGTGTGTGTGTGTGTGTGTGTGTGTATGTACATGTTTTTCTATCCCTGTGGGGACTTCAATTTAAATGCACACAGGACTTGGTCCCCATGAGGATACAAGCTTATGAATCAAACAAAATGTTTGTATTTTTTTTTGTAAAAAAATAAAATAAAAAATGTAGAAAGTTTTGTGTGATGGGTAGGGTTATAGTGTAAGAGGGTAGATATAGAGTTTGTACAGTATAAAAACCCCACAAGAGAGTCCCCACAAAGATAGTGAACCTCTGTGTGTGTGTATTTTTAGGGGCCAAGCACCGAAGGTGCGAAGGCACCTATTAAAACTGTTAGCGTTCCTATTATTATTCTGCTTCTTCTTTTTCTTCTGCTATGGGAGTCTATAGTCCCAAAAGAAACCACACCAAATTTGGAGTCTCTAACTCATTCCCTCTAACGCCACCACCTGTCCAAAATGTCACTCAAATTTATGCTAATAACTTTTGAACCATAATAGCTAGAAACAAAATATTTTCCTCTGATTCGTGGCTCAAGCTGATTCGATTGCAGCATATGACGTCATTTTCTGTTATGTGCATTTTCCTGCCATTTTGAAAAAAAAATCTACTTTTTCAAACTCCCCCTAGGTCGTTGCTCCTTTTTTTCCCATATAAATGTCTATAACTCCAAAACTGAATGAGATAGTTTCACCACAATTGACACACATGTATAGGCTCACTCCGAGGACATCTTAATTCTTTTATTTTTGTAGGATTGTGCCTCTTGGTGGTGCTATGATAGAACAAAACATGAAATTCCCATAGACTACAACACATTTTTCTGCCTTTTTGCCTAAAATCATCTTAAAATGCCTTTAAATTGCTCATTGTTGCAATTGGTCTAACCCTCCCAGCCATGTTGTCATGTCTTATTTTCAAGGTTTTGCTGCTTGCAGCTATATTTTTTATTGTTATTTTTAAAGTAAAAATATTCAATATAGCATCTCAATTTGAGGTTATAAAATTGCATAATCACAACATAATTACTAATAACAAAATGCAATTCTAAAGAGGCAATTTTAATAGATGCTTATTAGTTCAGTTGTTTTGATCAGTAATTTTGTCATTGGTTAATACAAGACACAGTTAACTTAATAGGATATATGATTTGATTGTAAATAGAACTATATATCTAAATTACATACAAATTTAGACTGGTCTATTAAAAAAAACTGTCCATTATTATAATTATTGTTAATATTAATGTATTGCTCCTGCACAGACCTTCCATGGCAAGTGTGAGTACATTACGCATTTACTGAGTGGCACATTACCTGCTCTCCCCTGTCAGAATTGCTCTTTGTCATATGTGTGATGCCATCTACATGCTTAATGATACATTGAAATGCTTAAATATGTTGACAGTAGCTTAAGGCAGTGTTTATCAACTCCCCCCAAGTTTAAGACTTTAAAAAAATAATAATAATAATGTCACTCCAATAGCTACAATAGTAAGCCCCCCACCCCCACCTCGGTTGGATTTTTACTGTATGAAGTTTCATTTCGTTCTGGCCTTGACTCTCAGTACAGCAGAGGGACTGTTTTCTTATTACATTGCTTGGTTTAAGCACTATCCAGTTTATTGTCAGTTGTGACTGTAAATTATAAAGAAACTGTATGATAGAATGTGAGAGAGAGATGTTGAGCTCATGTGTTTGCCAAGGCCATCGCTGACACCTCTTCAACCAAGACAATATACTGGATTGTAACAATAACGTTCTTCGTTCACCATCCACATGAGGCCTTAGATGCATTGTCACAATGTCTAATGACTCAAGATGGCGAATATGATCTTTATTCCATATTCATCTGCTTAATAATATTCTCTGTTTTGAGATTTTCAGTAAATTCTTAATAGTCATTCGGTATTCAAAGATTTCTCATAAACCATGTCGAATTCTGATATATGGGTACTTCACATAAACATATTTGTCTGATAAAGCAACTTTGTGTTCATGTATACAAATCTATATTTTCATATAAATGTTTTAGCACCTGAAGACGGCATGATTTTGTACAATCATAAAGATCTAAAAGAAGAAAGAACGTGACGTAACACATTTGCAGCGCTCTACGTTCTCATTTTACGAAAGCCAACATCCATTGAATTCCCTTTGCTGGTATTTGTTCAGTAATACCCTCACTGTGTACATGCTTTGTCATTAAAGTTGTTGCCTACTGACATAGAATTTTTGTTTCTTTTGATTTCTTTTAGCTTCCGCGTACCTGTTAACTTTTCATTTATGTCATTATCAGCACCAGATTGTAGAATGTGCCCACCTCCAAAATACTTAACTCCTTTAGTATTAAAAATACACACTTTAAATATAAAAACATATTTGAAGTCGGATTCTGATGTATTTTCTTTTTCAGTGCAAGGAGAGCAGCTTTGATGTACACCAATGACCAAAGTTTTGGACGATATATACCAGACATTCGATTAGCCACAGTAAAAGCATCAGCACATAAAGTTTGTGAGCAGTAAATGTTGGTGAGATGTACAACACTGTACACATTTCATTTGGAATGTTTCAACAAAAGATGGCACAAAAATACTCTGTAATGAACCCCACTATCTTCCACTTGGACTTCAAAGTCATTTTTTGAAATTTGGACCCATTTTTCCCCTCTCAAAAAAGATGGAACTGTCATTATGCTGCTGTTTCTGAGGCGCAGAGAGAAGGTAAGGGGCTGCATTATCATTGTTTTACCAAATAGGTGTCATTAATTTAGTCAAGGGGGCTTTCACAGAATATTACATTATTTTGGGTATCAAGCATGTTGTTCATTGACAATCCTAGGTATAGAACACATAAAAATATAATTATATCATATAAATAAGAAATTATTAAATTATAATAATAAATGAATAATATTTTAAATAATTGATAGGCATATATATATATATATATATATATATACACACACACACATACACGTGTGTATATATGCAGACCTATACTGTACATTTTTAATATTGTTTGACAGTCTGGCTTGGAATCACTGGCTCTGTAAAGATTTAAACCCCCCATTTTAATCAATTGGACCATCCTGTTCTTTTAAAGAGCTTTTTAAGTGATTCAAAATGGAAAATTAGCTTCCCCTCACACATCTCTTTTTCCTTTTAAATCGTCTCATTTTCCAGTGACATAAAACAGATGGCTTAGTTTTTCTTGCTTTCTCAGCCACTCGTTTTTTGTTTTTTTTCCCCCTCCTTCCCTAAACAAATTCTATTCCAATTTAGTGGCTTCCATTAACATGTGTTCCTGCACAGGGCAGTGATTTACTGCTGGTATCAAATACATATTGCCAACCAAGTGAGACATGCAACCTTTCATTTTCACGCCGTCGCGTTACAAATTCGACATGCTACATTAACAAGAAAAATGGCTGTGTTTGGCAAAGCCAATGGGAAGTGGCCTGTGTCTTTAGATGACATTTCATTTCATTCTGCATTCATTACTGCATGCTGTCACTGGCGTACTTTAAGTTGTAAGGGTGTGAGTGTTTCACTCTATCGCTGTGAGTCATTACATGAATGTGTGTATGTGTTTGTCAGAAACTCATAAATGTGGCACTGCTGAAGTGAAACGGAGCAAGCTGCCCCAAGCTGAGCAAGGACCTTACCTGTGAATGACCACACTTGAACCTTTGCCTATAAATGGTGCTTCACAGAATATTAAAGTAATACATCTCCATGAGGGGAAAGGAATTGCCCAGAGCTTTACTCTCTGAAACGAATGCACTTTATTTCAGGTTTTCAAGTGATTGTGGTTCAGGACCCAGGTTTTATATTGGACATCAAGTGCTGACCCAACAGAGTACCAGAATTCATTATCATTCTACAGTAAACTAACGTCTAAAAAAAATCATACATTTTAGATAGCAAGATAGATATATAGAGGTACAACAGCAACTCCGCTACAAAATGTTAGGCCATGTAAAATCAGAGCGGAGTCAGCGCATGCTGAGGTGCGCAGAAGTCACCAACTTTCTGCAGAGTCAATAGCTACAGACCTCTAAACTTTGTGTGGTCTTCAGATTAGCTCAAGGGCAGTGTGTAAAGAGCTTCATGGAATGGGTTTCCATAGCCGAGCAGCTGCATCCAAGTCTTACTTCACCAAGTGCAATGCAAATCATTGGATGCAATCGTGTAAAGCACGCCACCACTGGACTCTAGAGCAGTGGAGACATGTTTTCTTGAGTGGCGAATCATACTTCTCTGGGAATTTGATGGAGGAGTCTTGGTTTGGCATTTGCCAGGAGAACAGTATTTGTCTAACTGCAGTGTGCCAAGTGTAACGTTTGTTGTAGAGGGGATTATGGTGTTGGGCTGTTTTTCAGGGGTTGGGCTCTGCCCCTTAGCTCCAGCCAAAGGAACTCTTAATGTTAATGCATACCAAGACATTTTGGAAAATGTCATGCTTCCATTATTGTGGGAACAGTCTTAGGATGAGTCTTGGCACACCAGTGCACAAAACAAGGTCCATAAAGACATGGATGAGCTAGTTTGGTGTGGAGAAACTTAACTGGCCTGCACAGAGTCCTGACCTCAACCTAAAAGTAGACCTTTGGGATGAATTAGAGAGAAGACTGCGAGCCAGGCCTTCTCACCCAACATCAGTACCTGACCTCACAAATGAGCTTTAAGAAGAATGGTCAAAAATTCCCATAAACACACTCCTAAACCTTGTGAAAAGCCTTCCCAGAAGAGTTAAAGCTGTTACAGCTGCAAAGGGTGGGACAAATCCATATTAAACCGCACGGATTAAGAAGGGGATGTCATTAAAGTCCCAAAACTTTTGGTAATATTGTGTAGATAGACTTGTGCTATCCAAACTATGCATTACATTATAGATTATACGCTTACATTATTTGCATTTTGCAGTGTTTTTTCCTATTTTATTTGAGACCTACGACCCATTTTTGGGTTGCAACCTCAGCAGCTGAGAACCACTCATTTACAGTAGGCTGTGTTTTGTGTGAGTGCTTTGAACAATGTTGTTTCTCAGAACATCAGCTTGATCATTTGCAGTGCTGCAGATTCAAGCACTCTTGACATGGTGATGTAAAAATGACTGAGCAAAATGTTTACTTTTTAAGCTGCTTTCTCAAGTGTTTATTGAACCATAAAATGTGTTTGGAGAAATATGGGCCCTTTTCACTTATGATTTTTTTGAGTAGATCAACAGTAGCATGACGTCTCATGCAGTGTTGGGAGTAAAGCATTACAAGTAATGTGAGTTTGGTAAAATTTTGGCTTTTACAAAAGTCCTGAGGGAAACTATCGAAGATGGTCAGCCTCTCTGCAAAACATTTACTAAGACTACGTCTAGGAAATAACATGAAGCTTGAGCCAAAGATGAACAAAAAAGTTCTGACAAGACTAGGGTGACAATTAAGGGATAATAATGTACACTCACCTAAAGAATTATTAGGAACACATACTAATACTGTGTTAGACCCCCTTTCACCTTCAGAACTGCCTTAATTCTATGTGGCATTGATTTACCAAGGTGCTGAAAGCATTCTTTAGAAATGTTGGCCCATATTGATAGGATAGCATCTTGCAGTTGATGGAGATTTGTGGGATGCACATCCAGGACACGAAGCTTCCGTTCCAACACATCCCAAAGATGCTCTATTGGGTTGAGATCTGGTAACGGTGGGGGGCCATTTTAGTTCAGTGAACTCATTGTCATGTTCAAGAAACCAATTTGAAATTATCTGACCTTTGTGACATGGTGCATTATCCTGCTGGAAGTAGCCATCAGAGGATGGGTACATGGTTGTCATAAAGGGATGGACATGGTCAGAAACAATGCTCAGGTAGGCTGTAGCAATTAAAGATGCCCAATTGTCACTAAGGGGCCTAAAGTATGCCTAGAAAACATCCCCCACATCATTACACCACCACCACCAGTCTGCACAGTGGTAAAAAGGCATGATGGATCCATGTTCTCATTCTGTTTGCGCCAAATTCTGACTCTACCATCTGAATGTCTCAACAGAAATCGAGACTCATCAGACCAGGCAACATTTTTCCAGTCTTTAACTGTCCAATTTTGGTGATCTCGTGCAAATTGTAGCCTCTTTTTTCTATTTGTAGTGGAGATGAGTGGTACCCGGGGGGGTCTTCTGCTGTTGTAGCCCATCCGCCTCAAGGTTGTTTGTGTTGTGGCTTCACAAATGCTTTGCTGCATACCTCGGTTGTAACGAGTGGTTATTTCAGTCAAAGTTGCTCTTCTATCAGCTTCAATCAGTCGGCCCATTCTCCTCTGACCTCTAGCATCAACAAGGCATTTTCGCCCACAGGAATGTCGCATACTGGATGTTTTTCCCTTTTCATACCATTCTTTTTAAATCCTAGAAATGGTTGTGCATGACAATCCCAGTAACTGAGCAGATTGTGAAATACTCAGACAGGCCTGTCTAGCACCAACAACCATGTCACGCTCAAAATTGCTTAAATCACCTTTCTTTCCGATTCTGACATTCAGTTTGGAGTTGAGGAGATTGTCTTGACCAGGACCACACCCCTCCAGAGTGTTGGGTCTTGCGTCTCTCAACTTTCTATTCACAATATCCCACAGATTCTCTATGGGGTTCAGGTCAGGAGAGTTGGCAGGCCAATTGAGCACAGTAATACCATGGTCAGTAAACCATTTACCAGTGGTTTTGGAGCTGTAAGCAGGTGTAAGGTCGTGCTGAAAAACCAAATCTTTCTCTCCATAAAGCTTTTTAGAAGATGGAAGCATGAAGTGCTCCAAAATCTCCTGATAGCTAGCTGCATTGACCCTGCCCTTGATAAAACACAGTGGACCAACACCAGCAGCTGACATGGCACCCCAGACCATCACTGACTGTGGGTACTTGACACTGGACTTCAGGCATTTTGGCATTTCCTTCTCCCCAGTCTTCCTCCAGACTCTGGCACTTTGATTTCCGAATGAATTCCGAAATTTGCTTTCATCCAAAAAAAAAGCACTTAGGACCACCGAGCAACAGTCCAGTGCTTCTTCTCTGTAGCCCAAAAGTGGCTTGACCTGGGGAATGTGGCACCTGTAGCCCATTTCCTGCACACGCCTGTGCACGGTGGCTCTGGATGTTTCTACTCCAGACTCAGTCCACTGCTTCCGCAGGTCCCCCAAGGTCTGGAATCGGTCCTTCTCCACAATCTTCTTCCTCTTCTCGTTGTGCAGCATTTTTTGCCACACTTTTTCCTTCCCACAGACTTCCCACTGAGGTGACTTACCCTCTCGCTTGAGGGTGTCAATGATGGCCTTCTGGACAGCAGTCAGGTTGGCAGTCTTACCCATGATTGCGGTTTTGAGTAATGAACCAGGCTGGGAGTTTTTAAAAGCCTCAGGAATCTTTTGCAGGTGTTTAGAGTTAATTAGTTGATTCAGATGATTAGGTTAATAGCTTGTTTAGAGAACCTTTTCATGATATGCTAATTTTTTGAGATTTTGGGTTTTCATGAGCTGTATGCCAAAATCATCAGTATTAAAACAATAAAAGACCTGAAATATTTCAGTTGGTGTGCAATGAATCTAAAATATATGAAAGTTTAATTTTTATCATTACATTATACATATCAGGGCTCTACATAACGCCCATTTTGGGCGCATTTACGCCTAAAAATTACTGCGTGCGACTGTGAAAAAATATTTAGGCGCACAGGTGCGAGTGACCCGATCGATCATTCTCATGAATGGATGTGTAATACAATCGGAATAAAAACTACAACACTGAGTGAATCATCACTGAGAAACTGCTATGTTTCCTACTGAAATCAACTGCTTTTCATGCCTTCAGTCAGCAGAAGAAGTGCAAAAACGTGTGCGACGGACTACACTTCAAACAACGATTGTTTACAAAGTGAAACGTGTGTGACGACGCAGCCATGCGCACTTTACCAGACGCCTCACACTGATGATTTACAGCCAAATCTAAATTAACTGGAAATACCACATTTGGATTATCATAAACAAGCTCAGAAATTAGCGGATGCTTGGGGCATAAATGCCATCAAACAATAATGTATTAATAATACATTTAAAAAGCCCTTGAGTTAATCTTTATCACACATGCTGTTTAAAAAAATACTAAATGTATATAATGAGCAAGTATATCATGAAGATTTTTTCCAAACCGGGTTTTTGTCTTATTCTGAATCACTGTACCCACAAAATAAGTTATTCCCGCTGCGGATTGGCACAATATCTGCGTGACTCACCACAAACAGAGAGAAGGAGATCCGGCTGCAATGTTCTTCCGCGAGGCGCATGCGGTTCTGTTTATGAAGCGCCAGAGCGCCAAAAGTTACGGCTCGCTTTATCTCCGAGTATTGGCATGATTGCATGTGTGATACTGATCTCGTACAAAAATCTAATAGACAAGTTGATATTAAGTAACAACGTTTTAGCCACAACACTGTCTATTTGTGAAAATCAAAGCCTCACCAGAACTGATTCGCATCTCCAAGCGATTCGATTCAAATGAATCTTGTGTTTTGAACTATTGACTGAATGACTTGCCGCCACCTACTGGCGGTTTTTATTTTCATATTTATACTTTGCATGGACTTTTTTATTTAAAATATTAAACTTTTAAAGTTTAATTTGTACATATTTCTAAATTCAAAAACTTATATGTAAAACATTCATACAACATTAACCCATGCATTAATGCATAGGTGTTTGATTGTATGAAGTCCAGTTCTGCTTTTTGTGTGTGTGTGTGTATTTGTGCTGTACTCTCAGAAGTTAATGATATTATGTCAGAATTATTTTGAATTTAAGAAATTGACAGATGATGCATACATTTAATAAGATTAGAAAACATTGCTCTTATACTGGTAAAAATGACCCTGGACATTAAAGGACAAATATCCTCCTGTAATGGGAAAGTTATAATTGGAATGTGTTTGATGGATTAGATTGTGCTCCTAAATTTTTGACTGTGCTCCTAAATGTTTTTAATTAGGAGCACAAGTGCTCCTCAAGAAAAAAGTTAGCGTAGAGCCCTGCATATATATATAAAATGTGCTACTTGTAAACAAAGAAGCTGGCGAAACGGCGGCCTTTTGAATCAGCTTTGGTCGCGATTCTGGAAGATTTGGAGTTAAGCTTTTCTTTGAGAAAAGAACAAAGAAGGGCACTGAAATAATTTTTAAAAAAGGAAGATGTGTTCGAGTTTTGCTGACCGGATACGGTAAAAGTTTAATATATCAACTGGCTTTGCTTCACGTTGCTCTGGTTGGTTGTAGCGCTATCCAATTGTGTGCATTGAGCCCTGTCAATGGTGTCAAACAGTTCCCAGACCCAACATCGTGTTGTGGGTCTGGCTTGTCAGGCTAGGAATCTACTCCCACTCTTCAGGAATCTTAGCGTATGAATTCTGCCCTGGCTAATGGCCCTGTTCAAATCCATAACTCACCCGAGACGTGGGTCATATTTCGCTCATAGTGTTTAACTGAATGAAGAGCATATTATAAAAACTGAGACTCAGGTCCACTTACTCTCATAGCAGAGAGCCGTTAGCAGACATCATAAAGTGCAGTGTTTCATACTCTCTCATTCTCTGTCCGTCCCCCGTACCTCATGCTCCATTACCTCCCTTGTGAGCAGGACGTAGAGAGCCCCGGTTATTCACTCTCTAATGTAGACAGCGGCTCTAGTGTGTGTGTATGTGTGTGTATGTGTGGAGATTTAATGTGACGTTAAATGGAAAGCAGCCTTGCTAATTCAATCCTTACTTCAATGGAGTAAGGCCTGAGAGAGTTTGCCTCCGATGGTGTTTTAAGGCTTACAATTGCTCAGAAAAGAGCTCTATTAAAAACTAATTTTGTTCTTCACAAGGTGCAGAACAAACTGAGACCTATAGATTAGTGAGGGTTACCAATCATAGGAAGTGCTTATTTGCCCATTTAACAAAATAAAATGTAATAAGACTTAATTTCTATAAAATTATATTACATAAAATGTAATAAAATTACATTTATAAAAAAATATGAGTGGTGCTTGTCTGTTCAGAACTGACGGTGGTTGCCAGGGTGTTGCTAGGGTACTGTAATATCTAGATCACATGGCCAGCTAAAAACAGCTCACTTGTAGCCTGAAACTTCTGCTCAGGTAATAAATAAATCATGGCTGAATGAAAATAGAAGTGAAATCACAGTGGCAATAGTAACTGAAAAATGTGGTTTTGCATGATGCTACATTTGCACTTTTTAAAATGTATGGTGCATCTTTACCATTTGAAATAATGTCATTTGAAATCTATTGTGAGATTTCGTGTACGTGTACATGTGTCTGTGCATCTGCAAAAAGGTCCCATTAGTTAACAATACATTTGTTAGAATATTTATTAATCTTTGTTGACATTAGTTAATAAAAATACAACTGTTCATTGTTGGTCCATTAAATAATATATTTTTATTTTATTTTAATAATGTATTAGTAAATGTTAAAATTAGCATGACTATGATTAATAAAAACTTTTCCATTGTTACTTAAAGGGATAGTTCATCCCAAAATTGACATTTTCCATTTTCCACGACCCAAACCGGTATGAGTCTTTTTCTTTTTTCTTCTGTTTGAAAAATGTTAGAAACAGTTGATGGACCCCATTGACTTCCGTAGTTTTTGTTTTTTTTTCAATACAATGGAAGGCAATGCAAGTCCATCAACTGGTTAATCAAATTCTTAAAAGTGTTTATCCCTTTAATGGTTAAGTGGAATGTTTATCTCCTTATCTCTAACCTTAACTTCGCTCCTGATCTTCACCTTCAAGTCTCTGGTTTTAATTTTTTAAAATTCAGATTTAATGTAAGTGTAAAGTTTGGTCCATTTCATCTTTAACACTTGTCACCCTTTTATCACTCTCTTCTTCCGCTCATGAACAGTGTGTATTTATAGAGCCACAGCTTGAGAAGCAGGGGACAGATTTTTGTAGTGAAGTGTGAGATGAGTGAAAGATTGAGTTGTTTGTGATTTATGAGGTATGTACTGTAGCAGCAAGTTCTCTGTGAATTTCAAAGGTCCAGTAATATTTCCTCTTGGACATTGTGATTGAGCCCTTAGAATGCTAATACTTCCACACACCTCTTGATTGGTGTGCTAATAATGCAGCTTTGATATAGTCATTATGTTGATCTTGATAGAAGAGGCAGACACATTCGACTATTTTAGGGGCTTCTTAGTGATATGGGTCAAAACTGTTTTGTGGCTTGTCTGATTTAAGACCATCTACAGTACTAGTTGTCCGTATAATAATTATTTCGATGGTCCTGTATGAACTTGGTTGACTATAAGTAACTTTGCAACTACATATCAACTAACTCTCGTTACAGTATTAATAGACTGTCTCCTTAATATCTGCAAACTCTTTATTGTGACAGTCCTCCAACGGTCAGATTGAGTGAGATGGCCAATCACAGAAGACAGGGTTTATGAATTCCAACGCAACACTTTAGTTTAAGTTATAGCAGTGAAAAAGTGCGTCGTAAGATGCAAGTAACTAAACATTAAATATTTGACAACCGTTTAACAAGAAAAACGTTCACCGGCCAACAATAATATCAAGTGATGCAAACATTTTTTTAATATATATATATATATATAATTTGCAAATAGTTTTGAAAACTTCGCCTACAGAGCTCGCAAAATGTCTATCGAACACACACACACACACACACACACACACACACACACACACACACACACACACACACACACACACACACACACACACACAAAAGCCAGTACATGCATCTGAAAACTTCACCTCAGACAAATCCGCATGTTCAAAACTTCAGCAATTGTATTTTTCCTTCAAATTAAAAGCCAAGAGAGTGTACAATGCACATCAAGAAAGTAATGTTATTTCAGTATTTTTAGATCTCTGCGATCCCTGGCCCATACATGTCCGAGTCTGATCTCGAATTGCAGGACAATGAACCAACAACCAATATTCCTTCTAATTTATTTTCTCGTTGAGCAAAACTTTTCTCTATTGGGCGGACATTGTGTTCACCTGAGCAAAAGCATTCTTTATAAAAGACCTGTACAGCATACATAAACACACACACACACACACGCATGTTATATCTAAACGGTCTTGAATGTATGTTTAGTCATGTGACACATATTGTACCAATAGATATGTATGTTTATACTGCTATTGTGTCAGTTGTGCACTTTCACACAGTTGCTTAAATATGTTACTTTTTGCACACTTCATATCACAGTCCTGCAAGGATGACAGAAAAAGAACTTGCAATTGCTGTCCTTTGGAAAAACATGTGTGGAGTTGTGTTTTAGAGTGCGAAGTGGACTCATCAGTGAATGGTGAGATATTTTGCTAAATAAAATTATCCTGCCAGAAGAATTGCATGATAACTTTGATGTCTGTATCTCAGTAAGCTATCACGCATGCGCAGCAGAGGTGGACAAAGTACACAACTCTATTACTTGAGTAAAAGTAAAAGTACTACTGGTCAAATATTACTCCGTTACAAGTGAAAGTTGTACAAACAGATTTTTACTCAAGTAAAAGTACAGAATTGTTTGTTTTCAAAAGTACTTAAGTATCAAAGTAAATTTCCTTTTTTATGCCAATGCATTATTTTATTATTGTTGTATAAATGCACACTGTCATCATGGTTTAAGTCATTCAGTGATCCTCCATCTGACGTACTAGCATATGACTCATTTAAATACTTGTATATAAGTTACAAAGCTCTTTACAAAGCTGCTGTCACTTTAAGGCCGAATGCACGGATCCAATACACTGATACACTTCTGATATTCTCCCAACTTTACTCTTCTCTTTCTCCCAGATGTTTATAGTTTTTATATTGCCAAGTGTATGCCAACTATACTAATCTAGATTTTTTTTTTTTTAAACTGAAACATACTTTCAAAGTATGGCTATGGGTGCACAGACTTGTGCCTAAGAACCGTCTTCTTCCATTTTGCTATGGACTGATCAGTGTTCAAAAAAAGTTGGGAAAATGTATATGATCCTATAAGAGTGATTCCCAACAGACTGTCTGAAACAACAACAACAAAAAACCTTTTAAAGATGGAAAAAATCATCCTCCGACTTTCAGAGCTGCTACAGAAACGACTTTCGACCTAGATAGAAATGTAGTGGAGTAAAAAGTACGATATTTGTCTTTCAAATGTAGTGAAGTAAAAGTCATACGTTTCCAGAAAAAATAATACTCCAGTAAAGTACAGATACTCAAAAAGTGTACTTAAGTACAGTACTCAAGTAAATGAGCTTAGTTACTGTCCACCTCTGATGCGCAGTGAGTTGAAATTTGTATTAACTGACATTTCAGTGTGGATGAGAAACTTTTGTAAAACGTTAGTGTGGACGGAAAGTGTTTTCAAATGAAAACTCCGTTTTCAAATCTATGTAATCTAAATGTAGACATAGCCCAAGCCTTTGCTGAGCCAGCTGTCAATAACAACTTTTATTGGGCAAGGAAGTTTTCTGCTCTGAAACTTACAGGATATTCGTATAATACGATGACCTTTCATATCAAAAGCTCAAGGAAAAGTTGTTTTCTCAATTCAATATTGTAATATCAAGGGCTGCAAAAAAAAGAAGAAGCTACAACAGATATTCTATTGACCAGAAGCAACTACATGTCAGATTATTCTAACCCTAACCTTAATTTTTTAAGAGTGGACATTAACAGTTTGTATCAGCACATCAGCAGTTAGCCTTTTTGAAAACAGGAGATCTGAGATCACACAGAAAAGTGTTCTATCCTACTGAATTTACTTGCTACTAATTCACATTTCTCTAAACTAGATCACCTTTTCTAAGTTACTCAACATCTATGTTCTTCTCTCATATTCATAGGAGAGCTTTGGAGCCATTTAAATTTGAGCACTTCAGTGACATTTGAGCTTTAGTAATTTAGGTGTGTTGCCGCACACATAAGGCATTTGAAATGCAGGACACTGAATTCGGTCCCCACGTTCAGGCAATAAAATCCATAGTGAACTTCGTTCCATTGCGCACAGCTTATTAAAAAAAATCGGTCACCACTACATTCTCGACAGCAATGTGGGGTTACGACACAGAATGTCACTTTGCAGTGATTAATCACACAAATATTGTAATCACACATACGTGGAAATTCGGAGCAGCTGAGCTGGGTGCTTTGTGGAAAGATAGATGGTGTCCTACACAGGGGGCAGGACACCACATAACCACCCACACGCTTCCCCCTCATTATAACGGGCCAATAAAATAAGACAAATGATGTCTTAATAAGCACAGGACTTTGTTTTTCATCGGCCCTGGGTAGTTTGTTCGACAGAAATAGAGCAAAGACTTTGGTATCCCATGACATAGAGATGAGAGGAAGCTAACGGTTAGTTCTGCCCACCACCCGTGCCACAGTTTTTTCTCTCTCTCCTCTCCCCTGCTTTCCCATCTGTGTGATGTATAGCTTGTTTCAAATGCGGATTACTCAGATGTAGTGTTTTCCCTCGCTCGCTCCTGCTCTCGAAGATGCTGTTCTGTAAAGGATCTGAAACAGATTAACAGGCCCTATCCTCCCTGGCTGCGCAGCCAGTGTGGAAATGACTTTTCCATGGCTTGCTGAATGCTCATGCGAGTGAGGCATTTTTTTTGTTTTTGTTTTGGAGTGTTTGGGAAACAGCCACACTATTAGACTATTTCTCATGCATGGCCACGCAGCAGGTCAGCCCTGTTACCCTGACTTGTCCTCCCATATAGAATGAGGGTTGAATGTCTATCATATCCTGAAGGACAAGTGGGCATTTAGTAGCTTTGAACCCATTTTGAAGAAGTAACTATGTGAATGAAGTGCGTCAAACAGCTCACCTCAGCAGAAACCGCCTGTCAGACTCGTACGTTCGCTTCCCTTTTGTTATACTTTTCGTCTTTTCTTTTCCTCTTCAATGGGGAAATCTAAACGTTTCTTATTGATAAACTCATAAATTGCTTCTTTATTGCTCCATAATAGCTTGCAGCAGGAAGCTTTTTTACTTAAATTAATTAAGGCAGGATAGATAAAGCCATATAAAAGCAAGGAATAAAACCTGCATGGTGAGTTTTATCCCGGTGAAAGCTCTCTGCGAAAACACAGTCAGAGATTCAATTTTAAAATGCAGCGATGCCTGTAAATGTAACTATGCGCTTTTGGCACGCTATAGAGATAGGATGAAATAAAGTGAGGGACACGCCTGAATCCCGTTCCTGAAAGTAGGGCTTGCTTCTGTCGTTCTGCCTCATTAGGGTTTTTCGTGTGGGTGTTTGTCGAACTGAATGTTTCCTTTTTTCAATTTCTGTCCATTAACGTTTCAAACTATAGGGCCGCAACATTGTTTCAGAGTCAAATTGTTTAGTTTGGTCTCAAATTGTCTGAAATTTGTTCTGTTCAAAAATGTTTTCATACTTCTCTTACATATTTTTATACAGTATTGTTTAAAAGTTTGGGGTTGATGAGATGTATTATTTAATGATGAGAACGTGGAGTTTGCACTGGAAGCATTTGTTGCGACATGCCCTCAGTTGAAGTAGTAAAATATTTTATTTAAAAATATCATATGTGAGAATTGATTTATGCATTTTAGTCATTTAAATCACTGTTCCAAAGTCTGCTTGATGTTTCTGGTCTCTCTGCCTGATCTGCATGGAGAAAATTGAAGTTGTCAAGGAATACAATTTCAGGTCTCATTTGTACAGTAAACATCATGACAGCATATGAATGAGAAATGAGTTGCCCTAAAATTCCGTTCATAAATCAATATCTACACCTATAACTGTATATAGTTTAAAATTCATGGCTGTAAAACCATTTGTATTTGTTGTAACTGTTTGATCATCTGGCCAGTGACTTTGAATCTCTGCATTAAAGCATAACTTGAGGGTTAGATTGGTCAGCCTTGCATGTATTTTCTCAATTTTATAGAGACTAAATTCATCTTATATTGTTTTGTTACTATTTTCTAGAGCTTTAAAGTGTGTGATACAAAAAGCCCAAATGATAAAATGCTTCTTTAGCAGATTAATTTCTATACCAATGTATTTTTCCAGTGAAAATTGACCATTGCAAATATTGTTAGTCCAGAAAAAGCCCTCGGGGTGGTTTCACTGCGGCAGTGAAAATTTGGTTCGCCACTAAAACTTTTCATCCGTCAAAGTCAACATAGTGTCCCCCATATCTTCCTCTATCTATGCATCTATCTATCCGTCCATCCATCTTCCTATTTTTTGTTAGCTGTGAAAATGTGTTATTGTGACCTTTGTGGATTTATTTTCTCTTGCGCCACCAAGTACAAGGCCTGAACAATGGCCCAAGTCTTATTGAGCTTCAGATCATTCTCTTATTCCCTTGCATGTCTTCTTTCAGCTTTTCCCACCCTGAATACGGAATATAAAAGGGAGAAGAGAGAACATAAAATATCTGCCTAGAACATGGCGAATGAAAGATCTAGTAGGAAAATGTGACTAATGAGACCAGGATTTAACACTTTAATCAATGTTTGATTAATTTTTAGCAATTTTCCTGCTGCAGGAAGGCCATTCTAATGGGATCTCTGCTGCTTCCTCCTTTGCTGCTTAAGCCCCAGGCTGGACAAATTACACCACCGTGCATGAAGCTCAGAAGACAGGAAGTGCACCCCGACATCCTACCAACCTGGTCTGGAATAGAACTAAATCCTTCATGAAAATTCACACATAATACCACCATGTACACCGGCCCTTAAGTGTGCACCTTCGTTAATGCTCATTAGAACTAATTATGGCTCTCCATACACCCACTTTCACCCACAACAAACCCTGCTGACAGGCCTTTCCAGCATTACTACAGGTCAGCATGTGAGGTACTTTCACAGAGGATTCATTTGCTCAAGCGAGTTCTTTATGTTTAATTTGAGTATAAAATTTGGGTTGAAACAACCCAGCAATTATTAGAGTATATGTGCTATTTTTAAGGTTCCTAGTTTTGTTTCGGAGGTCTCCTACAATATGTTTACATGCATCCTCATGCACATCACCTAATTTCCTAGAGTCTGAAAATGGTTTGTTCGAAGAATCAGTCTCTAAACCTCTCCTTTCTGAGAACTACTCTGCTCTGATTGGTCAGACGGTCCAGCCTGTTGATATAATGGTCTACCGCTTAAAGCATGTTTTATAAACGAAATGCTTATTACTAGGAGTGTGCATTGGCACTGCCTTCACGATTCGATTCAATTACGATTCACCAGGTAACGATTCGATTCGATTCGATTCTACGATGCATTGTGATGCATCAAAATTCTACTGCACACAAAGCAAATTTTTCATCAGTCATGAGGCAATACAAGCAGATATTAAACAACAGATTGTATTGGCTGCTATGTGTCTCCTGTATCTTTGACATAAAAGTTATTAAATAAAATAAAATGTAATTAAATAAAATTAAATAAAATGCAATTAACTCTTAAATGCATGACTGTTTCACCCAACATTCTTACATATTCAGGTCGTTAGCGACCCAGATCTATATTTAACATGGATAGACCTCTACCTGTCATGATAATATATAAAACTCCTGATTTTAGAGTAACAGCTACAGAAGAATAAAATAAAACCTATTTCGTTACCTTTTGGAGCTTGGTAGGAATCAGTTTGAGCAGATGTTTAATACCATCATCCTATGACCTCGTCAGAGCTTGTTTACCAGTATATTCAGCATCTGCCTCATATTCACGATCTCCAGCATATTCTCCAAACTCATTTTCAATGTCTTCAAAATCAATATTTTGATCACTGACAGCTTCTTGACCACATCCATCATCAAGAGACAGTGACACTAACATATGATTGTGTTTAGTACTTGCTCTCTGAAGTAAATCACTGAGTCATTTCAAGTTTTGCAGATTATAATTATTGTTTCGTTTTCTGTCAGAGGTAACTATGAGTGAAACGTCACTTCATCATTGGGTATCAGACATTGCCACCTTGTGGAATAAAGGTGAATTGCGCCGTATTTCGTCATTATAGATTAATTTATTATTGTGCAAAAAATATATACGTACAATCCTACACACCTCGGGTCGTTAGCGCGTTTTTAATAACCCGTCTATCGCGGTCATCTCCCTCCACCTTAGCCATCTTCCTTGTTGTTGTTGTTATACTCCCGGAACCGGAAGTATTTGAACCTTCACAACTTTATCGTCCGCCAGAAAATAAACAGTGACATAATCGATTATGGCACTTTGCCGCATCGATGCTGAATCGTTCATGCCCCGCATCGCGATGCATCGCCGAATCGATTATTGTTGACACCCCTACTTATTACCATATCTGAGTTTCAGCTCCAGATGCTTTGCCAGCACTTGATGCACAGTGATACGAACAGCTTTTACTGTATCAATTAAATCCCAAGACTTCACCCTTTTGAAGTGCCTATGGGCAACTTAACTTAATTCTGTAAAATAGATTGCGTCGCTTCCAGGTCAGGTCTTTTGTATGTGCTTCGTGGATTTTTTTTTGGTGCTATTTTACTGGAGATAATTTAAAAGGAGCAAACAAGATTACCATAACCAATGTCCCTAGCATATGCAGATTGATATCTAAAGGTTTTTACATTTTTTTTCCACACTAAAGAAATCTTTCAATATCTAATATAATAAAAAGGCAATAACAAAGTGAACTACACTGTAAATTCAGCAGTTAAGAATTGATTCTTTATTTTAGGAGACAATAACTATATTTGTTGTGCACTTTTGTCTTAACATTCACAAATAGCTATATTTACACTTCATGAAAGGTAATATTTTAAAAAAGCATAATAGGGGCACTTTCAGTTTTGCAGAATTTTCAATTTCTCATTTCAAATGGTGCTGCAGTGTGAAAATAACATTAAATTAATATGAGCCACGTTATTAGTTAACTAAAACGAAATCTATAAAATCATTACTTTAAATAAAACAAATGTTAACTGGATTTAAAAAATAAATCAATCTTGTCTAGTAAAAGAAAAGAAAATATAAACATAAAAACTAATTCAAATAAAAAAAATCTATTAGAATTTCAGTGCTTTTAAAATAAGTCATGAGTTTATAAATAATTATGGTTAGATTATTATTAGACAAGTTTGTAAGAGTTTTACATTAAGAGCTCTCATTTATATTTTATTGTTTCCTACAGGTTCCTCCAGTCTCCTCTGTTAGTTCAAGGTTGAAGGAAGGTTGCCCGTAAATCGTGATGAACAGTGAGCATTAGACGTGTGTGAGTGCATGTTTGGGTGAAGTTTCATGCTTTTCCCACACTCTGATTTCTTCCTTCCATCTGTTTGCTCATTAATAAACTGACCTTGAAGAGTCAGTGTTAGACAGGCTGCTGGAGGATTTAAAGATTAGCCTGCCCCTCGCTTCAGTCCATCTTTTGTGCTCCACCTTTATGGAAGTATGATATGTTTATTGGCCTGCCAGACACAGAAGAGAGAGTCATATAAAACCCCCACCAACAGCCTTCACCTCCCTCTCCATCTCTCATTTTTTGTCTTTCATCCATTATCTACTTCATCTCTCTCAACCCTTCATGCACTCTCTTTTATCCTGTGTCTTTTCCTTATTAATTCTCTCTGGCTTGTGCTTTTCTTTCTTTTCACTCTTATATGAACTACAGATTTACAGCTGATAATCAAAATCACCATCTTGCCTGTTCTTGTCTTTTTGTCTTCATCTATTTCTGTTTCGCTGTCTCTGCCTGTATATCTGCGCACGCATGCACGCACGCACACACACACGTTTGTTTTGATAAGTGATGACATTCCATAGGCATAATGGTGTTTATATTGTAGATTATATCCCCCTATACTACCCGTAAACCTACCCCTCACAGGAAACATTCTGCATTTTTTAATTTTTGATAAAACATTGTTTAGTATGTTTTAAAAGAAATTTTAAATAAGAGGACATTCCATAATTTCATGTTTAATTCGTAATACCAGTGTCATTATACAAACTTGTGTCCTCATAAATCACAAACACACACACAATTTTATGTTACAAACTAGATAGAAACAAAACACTGAAATTTCAGGGAAATATTGAATTGTCATGTCAGTCTGTTTCTGTTGGGTTTTTGCACTTGTCACATGTTCTTTTGTCTCTGTTTCCCGCCACTTGTTAGTCTAGTTTAGTTCAGCTGTGTCTTGTAAATGATCTCATTTCTGTTTGCCATTTAAGATCCTCTTGTGTAGTCATTCCTTGTTCTATTCTAAAGTCTGATTTGTGGTGTTTGGTGTTCTGTTCAGTTTATCTTAAAGGGGTACTTCAGCGCTGGGAAGATGAATCTGTATTTAAACTGGGTCATTAATGTAGTAGAAATGTGAAATTATTTTTGAATTCGGTGCTTTCTAGACTGAGAAAAGACAGAAAATGTATTTTTGTCTCATGGGATTGAAAGACTACAATTCCCAGAATGCTTCGCTGCCCTGTGAGGCCATTCCCAAAGCCACCGCTACTGGATTACAGAGACTGAGTTCCTACAATTAAATACTGAACGTGTCTGTTCAATATAACGATCGAGTTGCCGCGTGAGTCTCACCGCAGGCTCAGATTAGGAGTCAGATTACATTTAACGTCATAAATGAGTTGACGAGCTCTCGTGATGAGAGCTGAGGTAATCGCGACCACATTCGCGGCATACATTCACAACTAGTTTTCAGTTCATGCCTTTGGAAGCTTAACTTTCATAGAAATTAATTTGAGATGTTAAAACACTTACATTGCTTAGCATCCGTTTAAATTATTGCCTGTAGGTGAGCTGTGCTGTAAGTGTGATCTCCATTCCCCATGCACGAGTTGAAAACATGCGGAAATGGCTCCCTCTGCTGGCTGTAGTCTTTAGCCTCTGGGCAAACATTCCTCTCGTGACGCAAATATCGTCAATTTGCGTCACAAGAGGAATTTTTCCAGAAATAAAATGCATAAATCTCTCGTCTCAAGGGGATATAAGAGGGGGGAGCACGATCATTTGAATATACTCCAGGGTTTCTACTGATACAAAGCCATATGTTAATCGCTGAAGTAACCCTTTAAAATAAAAGCCTATCATTTGGAAGTTCTGTATCTCCTAATCTCTGCTGCACTACACACGGTGACATGAATCTAAGGATGTTATTTTTAATTATTAAAAAAATCTTCATTTATATATCTTGCTTACATGAGTGCTCATAGTGACCATGGATTTGATGCTGTCATTTGTTTACACAATAAGATTGTGGAACATATGGAAGCTTGTTTCTGCCACAGAACAAATTAATTGACCCTTTTGATCGTGCAATTCTTCAATCTTGCAATTTCTCCGCCCAATGGCAGGTTATTGCGAGTCTAACTCGGAGAAAAAATTCAGCTCACAAAAATACGTTTCTCACAATTCTTACTTGAAATTGCAACTTTATATTGCAAGTCAGAATTGCAAGTTTAGCAATATTTTTTGCAGAATTGCTACTTTATTTATCTGACTAGAGCAATTATGTTTTAATTTTTTATTCAATGATGGAAACAAGCTTCCATAGTAACATGCATTTAGAAACCCGATAGCATGGATTTCAATTTAGTGCCAATTTTATTGAAAGGATAAGCAAAATTTAAAATGTATATCACTATGTATGTATGTATGCATGTATGTATATAATGCCATTAGACCACAACTGTTTAAGTTTCTCAATTATACAGTTATAGTAGCCTGGATGCCAGCCAAATGTTGCCCCGCCCACAAAATTTGAGGTCGGGCAGTTCAGTCTGAACTTGATCCATTGTGGAGTAAATATGCTCGAACAGAAACTCTCCGGACCAATTAAATTGTCAGGGCGGGCTTTATATGATGTTTAACAGATAACACAACATAATCATCCCCATTGCCAAAGAGCACTTGGGTTGAATTTGTTCTTATCCTAAATTGTGAGCTTGTTCGTATATGCATTCCCCTTTACTATTTCTTTAAAAAATGACGATGGTGTTAGTAAATACTCTGTGGATCCTTAAATATTTTTTTACAACATCAGCAGAGATCATTTACACTCATCTTCTTCTACTTCTTCCAGTGTGCATGCAGTTGAGTTTTGTTGATTATATTTATAAAAGAAATATAGGCTGTACCGAGTCTTTCCGGAAAAAAAAACAGAGCGCCCGGAGGCGTATCGTGTGGGCGGAGCTAAAGAATGACGAGCGCGCACAAAGCGGTGACGTCCTCAAGCGTGGAGAAGAAAACGCTACCCTAAATCAGATTCAACTAATACATATATGATCCAGAATCAGATCCAGAGGCTGAAATAAATTGAACAGGAGAAGCAGCAACAGCAGGACGTCCGTCTCTGTGGTATGTACTGTATTTAGTGGCTTGTCAACATTTGTGTGGGTTTACTTGTGGTTTATGAGGACATGATTCGGTTTATGGACTATTGTATGCGACTAAACCTGTTGATTTCGTGAAGTCCTGACAGCAGTGACCGTGGAGATCCACTTTTGTGACGCGACTGAAGCAATGTTGTAAAGCTTCCCGTCATTTCTGCGTTCAAATCGGTTCAAATGCAGCGCTGCCTTCCCGGAATGCTGTGCTGAAGCGTTGAAGTCGCTTGATGTCACCCATAGGAATAAAGTGGAGCGTGGCATGACAGAAGTGTTCACGCCACGGACGACTGGATCTGCAGCTGAGAGCAGGGTTTATGGGCGGCGTGCATCTAATCGCGCGCGCGCACGCACGCAATGTTCCAGCAGAAGAGCCCGTACTGCCCATACAAGGACATTCCGCTCTGTTGACCTCAAGCAGACCCATACTCGAAAAAAACCTCTCTGAAACTTGTGAGAAACCGGAAGGAGTATTTTTGAAACAGAAATACACCATCAAACATCCAACATTAGTTTTTGAAACTTTGTCTATGTTTAGGATGGGAATCCAAGTCTTTAACAGTGTAAAAAGCTCAGTATGCATGAAACAGCACCCCCCCCCCCCCCCCCCCCCCCCCCCCTTAAATATGACTTGGGAACAACGAGTTGTCTTAGACAGCGATTCATTCATTTTGTGTTGACCATGCATGCGCTACACGCCATCGGTTCTGTACAGGATCTTCTGCACTCATCCTATGGGGCTGTGAGAATGAATGACTCGAAGCTGAAACTCGAGAGGTGAAAAAAAAGGAAGGAGAGGTGTAGGCCCACTAATCCTTCCAGAGAACAGAAATGAGACGTGACGACTCAGAAGTGAGGTGAACTAACAGACTGCATAGCCTGAAGACCCAGCTGACCAATTAATGAATCATTTCTTAAAGTTTGGCCTTGGCTGCATTAGCTTATAATGTATTTCTTATTCCAAATGTGATCAACATTTGCATAAGTACTAAATGTGTTGGGTAATTTAACTTGACATTTTAATCATATTCCGCTGAAATTAACTAAATGACTTGGAAAAAATATTTGTAAATTTTGCCGAACGAGTTTTAAAGATCCGAGTCTGTAAAATGATCCGAACTTCCCACTACTATGTGTCGTAATTTACTCCGTTGGGTCATTTAACGTGACATTTTAATCATATTCCGCTGAAATGAACTAAATGACTTGAAAAAAAGATTTGTTACATTTTGCAGAACGAGATTTAAAGATCCGAGTGCGTAAAATGATCAGAACATCCCAATACTATGCATAGCTCAACATACGTAATTTACTCTGTTGCTCTGATTGGTTGTAGGTCTATCCAATTGAGATCTTTTCTGGATCGGTTGAAACATGGCCCAATAAACACATCCCCCATCCCAATGGAGCAGTATCAGACGTCAGGCTACAGATATATCCCCAAAAACAAACCTTTCGAGTTCCTACCTGGGATCAGATTCTCTGAATTTTGTACATCTACTGTACCAACCAAGCAGGTTTCTTAAAGAAATACACTGATAAATCTTAAACACATTAAACAACAACTCATTAAAGAGGGTAGAATAGGTGAATGAAATGAAAAGCATGTGATGCATTTTCTCTGATGAATAGCAGTGTAGCTCAAAGGCTCTTTAGCATAATATTCAGCAATAAATCAGCCCACAAGAGAAGAAAAAGCCCTGCTCCAATACTGTTGCTCTGGGTGGCATATGGCATGATGTCTTCAGTGTGTTTCAGTACACATCCCTGACTCTGGCCAGGTAAGTCATGCTTTGATAAACAGCCCAACCCCATTCTCAACCCCCATCTATCTTAATGTTTTAGAAATCATACAGCAGAGAGGCAGAACCACTTAATCTTAACAGGCCTTTAGGTGAAAGAGGGCCGAACCATTGGTGTGTGAGCAATATGAGCTGGAAGGTCACAAGATAGACGTGGAGACAGGCTCACGAAGACTATTACATCAACATTATTGAACAATGTCATAAAATGGCCATCAATTATCTGAATTTTACAGGCTGACAGGCTAAGTTGGCACAGGTATGTGGCATCAGGAGGGGTGTGTGTGATGGGGGCTGGGAGAAGGAAAAACGAATAGTGTAGACAGCTAAAAGGTGAGAACAGCTCCACTAATTTTTTAAGACATTCATTATCACCTGTGGCAAGCCTGAAAGTGCCAGCTTTGACATTCAAGTCTCTCTCTTGCCATCACATACACTTTAAGGTGTCTAAAAATAAACGTAGTGACAATCCGGAAGAATGCCTAATTAAAGGGGTCATATTATCCCCCTTTTTACAAGATGTGAAACAAGTCTCTGATGTCCCCAGAGTGTGTATGGGAAATTGAAGCAAACAAATATATATATATATATATATATATATATATATATATATATATATATATATATATATATATATATATATATATTTTATGGACTGCTAAAATTGTCATTTTTTTGAGAATGAGCAAAAACCATAGACAGTAATAAAATATGGACGTAGTGTTTGTGACGTCACCCATAGGATTCCGATGAGATGCTCTGAAGCGTAAAGTAGAGACAAGCTGGCTGTTGCCATCTTGCAAGCGTGTCATCGCGTGTCATCATGCCTGGATAACATAAAAATGGGCAAAGTATGCAAAGAGGCAGGATGTGGGCGGAGCTTAAGTGACACAATGACTAACAGCAGATAAATGGCTATCCACCCTTTATTTAAAGTGACCACACCCTTAATTATGCAGAACTTCCCAGCCAACATTCTATCATGGGGCCCATGTGGGCCCCATATGGGCAGTAAACATGGGGCCTACATGGGTTTGTCCATGGGTTCCATGTGGGCCCCATCTATATTATCCCATATGAATCCCATATGGGTCCTGACTGGGGCTAATGTGGGCCCCATATGGGCAGTAAACATGGGTTCCATGTGGGCCCCATCTAAATTATCCCATGTGGGGCCTGACTGGGGCTAATGTGGGCCCCATATGGGCAGTAAACATGGGGCATACATGGGTTTGTCCATGGGTTCCATGTGGGCCCCATCTATATTATCCCATATGAATCCCATATGGGTCCTGACTGGGGCTAATGTGGGCCCCATATGGGCATTAAACATGGGTTCCATGTGGGCCCCATCTAAATTATCCCATGTGGGGCCTGACTGGGGCTAATGTGGGCCCCATATGGGCAGTAAACATGGGGCATACATGGGTTTTTCCATGGGTTCCATGTGGGCCCCATCTAAATTATCCCATATGGGTCCTGGCTGGGGCTAATGTGGGCCCCATATGGGCAGTAAACATGGGTTCCATGTGGGCCCCATTTAAATTATCCCATGTGGGGCCTGACTGGGGCTAATGTGGGCCCCATATGGGCAGTAAACATGGGGCATACATGGGTTTGTCCATGGGTTCCATGTGGGCCCCATCTAAATTATCCCATATGAATCCCATATGGGGCCTGACTGGGGCTAATGTGGGGCCCAAATGAGCAACACATATAAGACCCATATTGGTCTCACTTATGACATTTATATGGGCTAATTCATACAGGGTCCACATAGAACCCGCGGACAAATTAACCCATATAAATGTCACATAGAGTCTAAGTGGGGCCTAAATAGGCAACATTCATAATCATACATTGGCGCACAATATTCATCTGCTTGACTATTAAACTGGTCACTCATCTACAAAAATTAATAAAAAAAAGAAATACATGTAAAAGTTCAGTATATCAAGTTCTTTATTTTAATTCATATTCATTTTATTTCATTATAATTCATATACTTTTCAATAAAAGTTTTTGTAAAGTGTCAAACACCAACATTACCAGTTTATTTTAAAACAGGGTGATTCTCTCACAACAGCTCGTTTTACATAACCAAAGTTATGGAACAGATAAATATCAAGTTGAGTTTGACACCACTGGTTTAAATCAACAGAAGAGAGAGAAAAGATTTTAATACTTTGGGTGAACAATCTTTTAAAAAAAGAAACACTTAAAGGAATAGTTCACCCAAAAATGAAAATTTGACATTTATCTGCTTACCCCCAGGCCATCCAAGGTGTAGGTGTGTTTGCTTCTTCAGTAGAACACAAATGAAGATTTTTAACTCCCACTGTTGGTGTGTGTTAGTCATATAAATATGTCAACAGGGTCTAATTCTATTAAAGGGTTAGTTCACCCAAAAATGAAATTGATGTCATTAAAGGACAACTCCGGTGAGAAATGAACCTAGGTGTAATTAACAGATGGTTACGGAGTAGATCGTTCTCTGGGATGCGTTTTCATGGAAATCGAATGTAAAGAGTTTTATCTCTAAAACAGATTAGCTTATAACGCTAGTCTATAGGGCACAGGGTGGTGAAATTAAATGGCTAGTTAATACCACTAACAAGGCTCAAAATATCCTCACACTAACATGGCAGCATAATGAGGGTCCCAACATGCAAACCGAAGCATTGAGAACTTTGTAAGAGTACAAACAGTTTAATAAGAAGATACTTTATAAACTGTATCTGGTAAGCGGCTGCTTACCGGCTGCCTTCTGGTAAGCGCTTCCGTAGCCTGATGGCCAAAACTGAGAGACTCAGGAGGAGTTTCTTCCCACAGGCCATCAGACTCCTGAACGCTGTCACTTAACTACATGTGACTTCACCTCACTTCAGTATTAACAAACTCACATACTGATATTGCACTGCACTTTATTCTTGTGTTTCATGTAACTACTCATTATAATGCTGTTTGCACATTACACTCCTGCACTTCTGTTATCCACAGATTTATTTTTATAGTCTCCAGTTTACTTTATCTCACTTATTTTATTCCACATCTCTTATTTCTTTTACTTGATTTATTCATAATTCTACATATGTATATATATATAGCACCTTATCCTATTCCTATTTTATCCTATCCCTATTTTATAATTTATTGTGCTTTTTTTGTTAATTGTTATTTGCTGTCCATGGAGCGGACCTGTTTACATTTCACTGCCGGTTGTATTCTGTATAACTGTGTATGTGACAAATAAAACTCTTGAACTCTTGAACTTGAACTTGAACTTGAAACATAGTGCCTTACGCGATCACGGACAGGCACCATCTTGGAAAACAATCTCGACCAGTCGAGCCACGAGCGCTCTGCTAAGTGATGAACTCTGACTTGGAATCTCATATGGTCCGTTGTTTCCGGAAGAAAACACTGAACACAACAGAGAAGATAAAAAAATGAAAATAAAAATGTCTATGTTATTACATTTCACAATGTTTTTTATGAAATTATTTGGCCCGCCCCGCACCACTGTATATATTTTTACAACCCGCCCCGCACCCGGGGTCCACAGGTTATGAGACGACCCGCGCATCACTAGTTCAGGGCTATCAGGGTTGTCATGTCAACAAATGCACGCGCAATGGTATCCCCTGTTGTAGAATGACAGAGCTTACAGCAGTAGTTGAGAACATTATTTTTTCCCAACTGTAGGGGGACCCTGAGAGCAAAAGTTACCAAGTGCGGCTTTAATCTGTTTGTACTCTTACAAAGTTCTCAATGCTTCGACTTGCGTGTAGGGACCCTCATTATGCTACCGTGTTAGTGTGAGGCTATTTTGAGCCTTGTTAGTGGTATTAACGAGCGATTTAATTTCACTACCCGGTGCCCCATAGACTAGTGTTATAAGCTAATCTGTTTTTAGAGATAAAAGTCTTTACATTCGATTTTTATGAAAACGCATCCCAGAGAACGATCTACTCAAATAAAGATTCAAAAGGTCATGAATGAGCGGATTGATTCATGATTCGGATCGCCAATGTCACGTGATTTCAGCAGTTTGACACGCGATCCAAATCATGAGTCAATCCGCTCATTCATGACCTTTTGAATCTTCATTTGAGCTTTAAAAACAAACGCGGAAGAGAAGCCAATGCTGAATAAAGTCATAGTTTTTGTTATTTTTGGACCCAAATGTATTTTGGATGCTTCAAGAGACTCTAATTAACCCACTGATGTCTCATATGGACTACTGTGATGATGTTTTTATTCCCTTTCTGGACATGGACAGTATAGTGTGCATACACTTGCATACGCTCTCGGACTAAATATAAAATATCTTAACCTGTGTGTGAAGATGAACGGAGGTCTTACGGGTGTGGAGCGACATTAGGGAGAGGAGTTAATGACAGACATTTACTTTTTAAGTGAACTAACCCTTTAAATAAATAAAAAACATGCAGACAACTTCAAATTAAACCACATTGATGTCTTAAGACACAAAACGATCGGTTTGTGCGATAAACCTAACAGTATTTATATAGTTTTTTAACCTCAAATACAACACCATGCCCAACAGCCCTTATATGTCACTCACTTCTGGTGTTTGTGTAAACTACGCCAGATCATGTAGAGACCTCACACACAGGAAGTGATGTCTCTAGACTAGATTATATACATTGACCTTAATTTCAGGGCTGTTGGGCATGGTGTTGTATTTTAGGTAAAAAATTATATAAATAAATACTGTTCGGTTTATCGCACAAACCGATCGATTCGTGTCTTAAGACATCAATGAGTTTTAATTTAAAGTTGTCTGTGCATGTTTTTTATTTATTTAATAGAATTAGACCCTGTTGACATATTTATATGACTGACACACAGCAACAGTTGGAGTTAAAAATCTTAATTTGTGTTCTACTGAAGAAGCAAACACACCTACACCTTGGGTAAGCAGATAAATGTCAAATTTTCATTTTTTGGTGAACTATCCCTTTAAAACCTCAACGACAAAACAGTTTAACTTACAATACAGTATTACAATGTTTGGTCTCAAGAATTTTAATGGATGGACACAAAACTGATCACAGTCCTGAAGACTGCTGTGACCTGCTTGCTCTCGTTCCGCCCCTGCCTCTAGCCCCCGTGGACCATTTTTAGAGTGCCTTTTCTATGTCTTTCTGGTTCGCAGTCTTGGTCATCGCATTCTTCTTCAGACCACCTATAAAACAAAAGCTTACACATATAATCATCTGAAATGTCCAGTTACATACTTTTACCTTGTACTGTGTCCTTGTGAGGTGTACATACAGTACCCTCTAAAATTATTGACACCCCTGTTTAAGATGGGGTCGTGGACTTCTAAACTTTTTTTTTTTATATAAACATAAAACCCAAATATATAAAAAAGAGAAAAATCTTAACCTTTCATTTACGTATTGTAGACATGTTGTGAACGATGTACTCTTTTATTTGCTATGTATTTGCAAATTCTATGTATTAACTAAACACTAATTGAAGAAAAAAATATATGGGAGCGTTACTGGAGCGGGAGTCAATTTACCAGGAGCAGGATAGGATTTTTTTTTAAACTTTGGTCTGGGAGTGGGATGGGACAGGAGTGAAAATCCACTCCCGTGTCATCCTCTAGTGTGTGTGTGTGTGTGAGTGTGTGTGTGTGAGTCTGAGTGAGAGAGTGTGTGTGTGTGTGTGTGTGTGAGTGAGTTTGTGAGTGTGTGTGTAAGTGAGTTTGTGTGTGTGTGTGTGTGAGTGAGAGTTAGTGTGTGTCAGTGTGTGTGAGTGTGTTTGTTTTTGTGAAATATGAGGACACAAATGTGTATAATGACATGGGTATTTCACACAGGAGAGGGTGAAATATGAGGACATTACCCATGTGCCACTTTTCACAAAAACAAACGCGTGTGTGTGTGTGTGTGTGTGTGAGTTTGTGAGTGAGTGAATGAGAGTGAATGAGAGTGTGTGTGTGTGTTTGTGACTGTGCTTGTTTTTGTGAAATATCAGGACACAAATGTGTATAATGACATTGGTATGACACAGGTAAGTTATTACAAGGAGAGGGTGAAATATGAGGACATTGGCCATGTCCCCACTTTTCACAAAAACAAACGTGTGTGTGTGTGTGTGAGAGAGAGAGAGTTTTTGAGCGATTAAGTGCATGCACTGTATTAACTGTCTTAGTTAAGGGAATAACAGTTTAGTATGAAAAAACAGTGGATTATCCCTTTAAAAACTAAGTATTTTACCATTCAAACGCGGTTATTACTAATTGTGAGGAAATCCAGTTTCCACTCAGGTAAAAATAGCGGCTAACGTTGGTCACAAAATGTGTAACGTTACGTGGAGCATAAATGAACAATAATATCTTACTTTAAAGGCTGGCAAGAACAAAACTACACCTTACCGTCAACAAACGTTTAAGCCTTTAACAGTTATACATTTTTAGCGATTACTTACGCGGCCAAAAAACAATATAACATCATAATATTAAAGGCTATATCATTGTAAAGGTAATTTAAACGTTCAAAACAGTGTTCTCAATACTTGAAACCGTGGATAATTCAACAATTTCAAAAAAATAAATGCATATTACCTGCTTTTCCGATCTGTCTTGACTTCTGCTGCTGAAAACTGAAACTCCTCCAGGCTGCCGCACCACTGCGCTTAGAAGAGATTGTATCCACGCGCCAGCGCGGGAATTCTTTTTGTTCGAATATTTAAAATCGTTACAGTTATAAATTAAAATGTACGCATACTTTCAGCCGAGATCAATGACATATGATATTATACGATATAATATTATGTGGGAAAAAAATCTAACTAAAATTGTGATACAGGACTACTTTGTCAAGCGGAGTTGTCAGAACGAGAGTGTACAGTAATAGGTCCCATGGCCGTGAGACCGATTGAGTTTGAAAAAAGGGCGTTGTCCCTGGTAAAGCAAAAGAAAAATGCATTTTTGCATAGGCAGGGTAACATTTTAATATTGATAATTCACAAATGTTAATTTAAAATATTTTAAATGTTTAAAAAAACTTTTTATTTTATTTTATACATTCTCTTTATTTATTTTAATTGGCACAGAAACAAAAACATTCTAATACAAATGTTTACACTTTTATACAAATCCTGATTTAGCACTAGATTTTGACATTGTAATAATATATGGAAGAAAACAAAGAAAATGGAAAATAAATAAAAAAATAAAACAAAAAAAGTATTTGGGGAGGGGGGTTGGTGGGTTGCTTGTATTAGAATTCAATTACTGTTTTTATTTAAAATAATTGATAAAAGGCCTGCATGCTGCATACAATCTCATACGGATTCACATTATGAAACACACATGGGCCCCACATAAATTGCCCATTTGCCGCCCATGCCCACATAGAACCCATGAAGGTCCCATATGTTCAAACCCATATGGGTCCCACATTATGGAACACATATGGGCCCCACATAAATTGCCCATTTGCCGCCCATGCCCACATAGAACCCATGAAGGTCCCATATGTTCAAACCCATATGGGTCCCACATTATGGAACACATATGGGCCCCACATAAATTGCCCATTTGCAGCCAATGCCCACATAGAACCCATGAAGGTCCCATATGTTCAAACCCATATGGGTCCCACATTATGAAACACACATGGGCCCCACATAAATTGCCCATTTGCCGCCCATGCCCACATAGAACCCATGAAGGTCCCATATGTTCAAACCCATATGGGACCCACATTATAAAACACACATGGGCCCCACATAAATTGCCCATTTGTAGCCCATGCCCACATAGAACCCATGAAGGTCCCATATGTTCAAACCCATATGGGACCCACATTATGAAACACACATGGGCCCCACATAAATTGCCCATTTGTAGCCCATGCCCACATAGAACCCATGAAGGTCCCATATGTTCAAACCCATATGGGACCCACATTGTGAAAAACACATGGGCCCCACATAAATTGCCCATTTGTAGCCCATGCCCACATAGAACCCATGCTGCCCAGGTATAACCCATATGGGCCCCACATATCAATGTTGGCTGGGATTTAAGGCTTCATATAATGTAAATGAATGAGTTATAAAAATAAAGTAAAATAAAAACCTCACAGTCATAAAGGGCAAAATTAGCCATATAGACCAAAACCACAATTTGTACCAGGCTGTTTTTTTTTTTTGCTGTAAAGTTGAAATTTTAACATGGGACTTAATTAGATTCTGCTCCCTTGTGGTGTCTGCCCCTAGTGGCCAGTCAATGATTTGCAGTTTAAGTTAATTTGGTATTGGCTTCAGCAGAAACTGGGGGAGGTTACCGCTTGGCAAAAACATGCCAAATGAGCTGCTTTCTCCCTTTCTAGAAGAGGGCGGAGCTTCAAGAGCTCATGCTAGCAGCTCCCGTTACCCTACGCACACACAGACATGCACTGAAAATGTCCGAAACTTTTCAGCCTTGTATGTTCAAAGCTTATTATCATTTCAAGCTGTATGCACTAGAACGGCTTGCTGAAAACAGAGCTGTTTTTGTCCAGGTAAAATGAGTGTTTATTAAGGAGAATTTTTTCTCCTAAGTAAACACTAAATTACTAATACTAAGGAGACCTTTTCATTTAAACACTAAAGAATAATATTAACTTGTACAAAAATGTCATTATATGACCCCTTTAAAACAATCAGCATTGCAAAAAGCACTATATAAATAAGTTGACTTGACTTCTGTGACTGAGATCCCCCCCCACCCCCACAACAAACACATCAAATTGTCTTGACGTTACTGCATACTTACATATATGAATAACTATTTAAAGCATATTGTGTTTTATACTCAGCTAAATAAGCATGCATTGACCTGAAATTCCAGAATCATCAGGATCATCTAGTGGTAAATGTTTATGTGGTTGTCAACATATTGGACACTATATTTTATTCAAAATGAAATATCTTTAATGCATATCTTCTATGATCTTTGCTACAACAAAGCACTTAAATTGCGAGCTCTTAATCACGACTTCAGAAGTGGGAAGTAGGACATTTATAATATGTAAAGGCAGCATTAGTTGTTTATTTCTATTCCTCAATATATCAATTTATGCAATATATCAAACTTGAGAAAACTTAATTTTACACATTGGCATTTTTTGCTTGAATTTGTATGATTTGATGCTTACAAAAATGTATGAAAAAACAAATGGATCTTACAAAAACGTATAATGCATAAATGCATTAAATTGGTGGCAAATTCATGTGAATTCGCACAATTAACCAAAATGTAAAATGTTTGTTCTTCAATTCTAGGCCTAATTTTATTTCATATAACTTGATTTTATAGGTAATACATAGTCAATATATATTTAAAATGTATGATAGTGATCCACTTGACATTAAAATATGACAAATTGTTAGTTTAAAAAAAATGACCCCTTAATGAAAATTTTTAATTTTCTGACACTGATCTGCGCTAACACTGTTTACAGCAAGGCCTTAAAGTATCCCTAACGGAGTGATTAGCTGAATCTGCAAGCTGAGCATAATGAGAGACTTTGTGGCATTTCTTATTATTATTTTATGATTGTTAATCTCAGCGCATCTTTGTTACTCTGCAGCAGGCATCTGTAATGTCCTCTCTTAGGACCGAGGTATTTCTGCTGGGCTGGTAGTAAATAATTTCCCTGTGATTGTGCTGCGTGTTTATGGGCTATCAGAGACAGCTGGGCCAACTAAACTTAATCAGTTTATTAGTAGAGTGCTGAGGAAATGTGATATATGATGTCTAGGGTAATCAGAAGTCATCATGCTTCACTGCCGGCCTCAAATTTCATAACAGTGGCAATTATTCCTTAGTTATTAATTATAAAACATATTTTCCTTTATTAGCGTTTCTATCGCCTGTGTTGTAGATTTTACTCTGGGAGAATGCGTGTGGGAACAAAGCCAGTCGCCAGTACCTGTGGTAGTACATGAGAAGAGATAATTAGCTTCCCCCATCCTGCAAAGGGTTTTACACCTCTGTGGGAGTACTTTAAGAAAGCTGGAAACTTGGATTGTGAAATCAAGAATCCTGGATGTGAGCCAAGATGTGCCATTTCGGGTAAAAAAGCTAACTTAGCTGTATTATGCAAGTTTTCTTTTTGCAAGTCACGACCTAGCATGATGTCATCCTTTCATATGTGTCACAACTCTTTTCATCACGCTTATTTTTGCTTTGTGATGAGACATGAGCGAGTTTGACTATATGTGCTTGAGGTCTTCAACCGAGCCCATTTTCTTTTTGATCGTGTTTTCATTTCGGGTGAATTGCTGCAATTTCCCGGCTGATCTGACGGTGTGTTGGTAGCCTATGATCAGAAAGAGCAAGAGAGCTTCAGAGTTTGGGTTTGTCAGAGGAAAAGTCCTCTTTGAAATTCCACAACATAATCACTTTCATTTGAAAGAGTGACAAACCATTGTCTAACAGCCAGAGTGAGTGCAACTCTGGAAATCACTTGCTTTGCATTCATTTTGCCTTTAAGATTTGGTTTGGTCAATGTGAATGCCCTATGAAAAGTCCTTTGTTCCATTGTGTGTGTGTGTGTGTGTGTGTGTGTGTGTGTGTGTGTGTGTGTGTGTGTGTGTGTGTGTGTGTGTGTGTGTGTATGTGTGACCTGGTAATCCCTACGTTATGGGGACAAAATGTCCCCACAAAGATGGCAATATCCGAAATCGTTGTCCTTGTGGGGACATTTTTAGGTCCCCATGAGGAAAACATCTTATAAATCACACAGGATGAGTTTTTTTGAGAAAGTAAAAATGCAGAATGTTTCCTGTGATGGGTAGGTTTAGGGGCAGGGGCAGTGTAAGGGGATAGGATGTACAGTTTGTACAGTATGAAATCCATTACGCCTATGGAAAGTCCCCATAAAAATGGAAACACGACATGTGCGTGCGTGCGCGCGCGCGCGTGTGTGTGTGTGTGTGTGTGTGTGTGTGTGTGCGACAGATAGAAAGGCAAGTCATTTCTGGACTGGTGTATTAAAGAGAGGAAAGTTTGTAGGGATTTTTAATGTTGCTTATCTTGTTATTTCTGAGGAGAAAATCTGAATTTTCAACACAGATTCTTGTTTAGGTTTAAAATTAGATTTTTTTTTTGTAACCGGGCGTTTTTTAACTACATCTTTTGATCATGTGTAGCATGACTACTAGGGCTGCACGATTAATCAAAATCGACCGCAATCATGATTTGACTTATATAAATTTAATAAAATCTAAGCCTTTCATAATCGCACATATGCTCAAGATGTTAGTGAAGAACTGCTCTGTGATCAGTAGTAAACACTGCTCCATCAAACATGGCGAGTTTAAGTCACTTATAACGTGTGTTTGAAAAAATAACAGTTTAATAACGTTTCAACTCACTTCATATTGTCAGTCGAGTGTTTGATGTTTCCTTTTTGTGAGCTGATGTGGCTTCTTATTAGACTGAGTAAACCTAGCACGACTGATTTCGATTTGTTTTTTGTACATTTTTCTATCCTGCTTCTTTTTCAAATCTGCTGGGACCAGTCTCACACTGGCTGCGCTATTGGCAGGTTTAACATGATGATGATAATAGAGAAGCGTCAGATCTTTGGTCTGATTGGTTGAAGGACTATCCAATAGTGCACAGAGTCATTTGAACTATGCCCTTTGATCGCCTCTTGTGTAGTAGAAAATACAGAGCAGACTCCTCCCCAGACCAATGCTCGATCTTAAAAGACTGAGCTTGGTCTGGTGATAGCCAGACAAACTTCTCATCACAGAATGAGGCAGACAATTATTTTATAATATTCTATTCAGTGATGAAGTTGATGATGTTGATTAGCACTAAATTATAATATATTTTATTATTATGAAAATACCTGAGAAGGCTTGAAGTACACCATATATTGTCGCAGTTGTGCGTTTAACTGTTAACGTTTAACTTCATCTTTTTATTCAGCTACATAGCGATAGCTTCAGATTAGGGATTTCCTGTAAACGTCATTATATTACTTCTCTCTCAGGCAAATGTGGCGCTTCTGCTCGAGGTTGTCCTCTGGCCTCCAGTATGAATGAAACATGAGTATATTTAGTGCCCAAGCTGTGCCCCCTCCATCCTATTTTAGGTAAAAAAAGGAAAAATAACAGTTCTTGAAATAAATTTATGTGACAAACCATACGTTTTTCTCTAGTGAAGAAGATTATTTTTTCCCCCACAGTGGATGCATAAGGCTCATATTTTCTTCATTTCATCATTTCATGCATACCTCCTGATAAAAATGAAGTTGTTTTACAATAATGAATAATAATAATAATATTTTTAAATAAATCCTTAGACACTTCTAGTGATTTGTAGTCATAGGCTGCCTGCATGTTAACAGGTAACCCTGCAGTTTTTTGTAAAATATAAATGAATTATGTAATTGTAATATTTATTTTGTTTGATATATATATATATATATATATATATATATATATATATATATATATATATATATATATATATAAAAATAGAGTTATATTAGTTCACCCAAAAATGAAATTGATGTCATTAATGGCTCACCCTAATGTCGTTCCACATCCGTAAGACCTCCGTTCATCTTCAGAACACAGTTTAAGATATTTTATATTTTAGTCCCAGAGCATATGCAGTCAATGCACACTATACTGTCCATGTCCAGAAAGAGAAAAATAAAAACATCATCAAAGTAGTCCATGTGACATCAGTTAGTTCATTAGAATCTCTTGAAGCATCGAAAATACATTTTGGTCCAAAAATATCAAAAACTATGATTTTATTCAGCATTGTCTTCTCTTCCGCATTCCTCCAAAAAAATTCAAACGGTGTGAATCGATCAATGATTCGGGTCGCCAATGTCACGTGATTTCAGCAGTTTGGATCGTGCCAAACCGCCAAACTGCTGTCGGTTGGAATATTAGAACTAAAAATAAAAATAACACACTCAAAGTTGGTGGGCTGTCAGGGCCATCAGGGCCTTCTCTGCTGGCCCTGTCAAAATCATATTTTGTTTTATATATATATATATATATATATATATATATATATATATATATATATATATATATATATATAAATATATATATATTATTTTTGGTGTATTTTCCATGTCATCATCTAAACGCATCACAGCTCTGTGGACTAGCACTAGAAGTATAGCTAGCCTTCCATTGAAGCTGCTATTTTCCATTGGACCAGAGCTTTGACTAACGTGGGTCATCAGCCAACCAAATTTTGATGTGTAGTGATAAAACGGCCCAGAGGCCCAGCGATGTGTTGGTGTGCTACCCCCTGCTAATGTCATCAGCTGTCTGAACTTTTTGCGGGTTGTGAGCGTTCTGTGTGAAAGTCCCCACTTTTCCCCACTCAAAATGCTTATAAATCATACAGGATGAGTTTTTTGAGAAAGTAAAAATGCAGAATGTTTACTGTATTTGGCAGGGGCAGGGGCAGGGTGATAGAAAATACAGTTTGTACAGTATAAAAACTATTGCGCCTATGGAATGTCCCCATATGTCACAAAAACAAACGTGTGTGTGTCTGTGTCTGTGTGTATGTATGTGTGTTGTTATGGTGACGGTGTGGGGCGTGAGCTCGTTAGTGAAGGCCCTGACTGAAACCCCACGGTACGCTACTGCACACTCATGGGCATCAATCATTTCACCTGAATACTTGCCGGCTACGAAATAAATAATTAACACCTTAAGATCCATCTGTTTTCAAATCCACATCATTTGAGTATCACAACATCACTATCTGTTTAATAATGTGCACAATACACAGTAGTATTGATAAGAAGCAGAGGTCCAACGAGTACATTTTCTGGAAAACCCACACTGTATGCTGCCCAAGAATTGGTGGCCTTGAGCGGCTTCAACATGCTGTCTGTCAGAGATGAAACCATGCATAATACTCTTAGGTATAAATTTGTCCTCTACTTGCTAAAATTAAACGGTGAAATATATCAGCTTATTGATTCATGATTCGGATTGCGTGTCAAACTGCCAAATTGCTGAAATCATGTGACATTGGTGATCAGAATTCTGAATTGATTCACTTATTCATAACCATTCAAATATTTGTTTTTGGATTAAAAACCAAACACGGACGATTACTTTTCTGGAAAGGGACAGTATACATCGCATACATTCAATGGAGGAACAGAAAGATGAACGGAGGTCTTACAGGTGTAGAACGATATTAGGATGAGACAAATTTCATTTTTGGGTGAACTAACCCTTTAACTGACAATGTTAAAAGCAAATGTGAGATGGAAAAAAACACTTGCTGAAGAAACCATGGCATGTTTGCTGCTACAAGTCTGAGCTTTTTTATGTTACTGTCAGTAATGAATTGTATGTTTTTTTGAATTTTGCAAAAATGTTTTTCCAATGAAGCTTGTGTTGTCAAATAAGTTTGAAAAATACTACTTTACAGATTAGTGAACATCATTCAACATGTGTTGTATTTGACAGACATTTTTTATCCAAGGACTACGTAGCCTGACATGGTTATACTCAATTCTAGTCAGAATATGAGTCTGAAACTGCTCCATTGGGTTGTGATTATTGGGCGTGTTTCAACCGAACCAGGAAAGACATCAATTGGATAGAGCTACAACCAATCAGAGCAATGAAGCGACGCATTGCCAAATGTCAACATAGTTCAACTGCACTGTGCTGCCAAGTCCACGTTTTTTTCCCTGCGGGTTGTTTTCTATGTCCGCGGATTGAAGCGACTATTATGTGATATATAGACCGATAAATGCAAATTTAGCAGTCAACCTTGCCAAAATAACACACATTTTACCCCCCAAACGCCATTTTCCGCCGGAGAACCCCCCGAGAAGCTATTGTTTAGGGCTAGTAGTTGGCAGGTTTTGTTGTAAAAACTTGGCAACTCTGTCTGCATGCGCGCTGAAATCAGGCTGGAATACACAATCTTTGCTGGTGTTGTAAAAAAAAAATTAATTTTATGATACACAGAGTACTTACCCAACATGATCATCATTTCTGAGAGAAATTGTGAAGGTGAATGCATATACAAACAAGCTCTCCGTTTAGGATTCGATCTAATATAATCCAAGCCCCTTTGATGACGTGATGATTACGTTACTGTTGATCATCTGTCCGTCATCGTCTAAAGCCCGCCCTGATGATTTCATTGGTCCGAACAGTTTCTGTTCGGGGATAATTACTCCTCTATGGAGCAAGGCCAGACCGAACTGCCCGACCCAAAAATGTTGTGGGCGGGGCTAAGTTTGGCTGGCATCCAGGCTAAGGACTACGCATTCTGATTCTGACATTCCTGATTTGAATTTTCAAAAATGTTATATTCTTGTCTGATCCTTTTTTTTTCATAATTTTGAACTAACTGTTAAATGAGTGGTCTTAAGATGGGTCCCTGTACTTGACCATTTTGACTTTCATATGCTGATGTAATATATATTTTAAACTTGACAGGTAATTTTTTTATACAGTGTAGTTTGAGTTATCATCTCAGTTGCTTAAAAGAACAAGGCAGATATTTAAGTTTGATAAAAAGTTCAATTTTCCAATAAAATATCATAGATTTTACGTGATTTGTTACATTTAACTACTCCTTGGCAGATTTTAAAAGTGATTAAAAATTAAGATTTAATAATGATTGCACAATTGCCCCATAGAGAGCACGCACTAAGAATATAAATAATCATTAAAGGTGTCATGAACTGTCTTTTTTTTATATTGTTTTCTAAGGTCAACTAATGACAATTGTGTGGTTTTTACATTCAAAAAACGGATTACATTGTGATCCGAAGGAGGCTTATGCAGCGACTTTTCTTCCACAATATCTTGCTATCTTCTTCCACATGTTTATTGCTGCTGGCTAGCGAATGATCAGCTCCATGAGTTGGTGGGCGGGGTTACTGAATTGCATGTTCTGTAGAGACATGTTTTGTCACGCAATGACGTAAGGATGAAGCTCACGATCGTTTTCTGGGCCTGGTGTCTATAAAAGCTTTTCTTTGACTTTTCTCAATTCATCACACCTTTAAACAAACAAGTAGTATGTCACAATTCTTAGCATCCATTTCCATGGTGACTGCTAGATTTGGTGCAGTCATAGTTAACTCTTATACTCTGGGTTGACTGAACTTACTCTAGTCTGTGGTTTTGGAACCTGCATACTTCGGCCTAATAAGCAAGCGAGTTGGGGTGTATGTGGTGGTCAGTTAACCTTGCTTTCTGGAATCACATAACCACTGCTCTAATTAGTAGCTTTCAAATTAGCTAATTGATTAGTTTGTATAGCTAGCTACAAGTTTTGAGTTGCAGCTTGACTCATCAATTCCTAGTATTTAAATTATCTTATCTGAAAATTCTGAGATACTAATTGTACAGACCCCAGAGTGATCTGGACTTAATGTGAAGTCGAGAGGTGTTGTATCATCCAAAGGGCTTTAATTTATAATGATGATCTGACTGTGAATTATCCTGCTTATTAATTAGTCTATAATGTGAGAACTGCAGCTTGTCCAGGATCATTGTTGTGCAGCAATGACTTTGTCAACCTATTAAATTATAGATGGATATGAAATATTGATTTGAGTTGACATTACTTTCTTAGCTTACTTACAAAGACCGTGAAGAGACGAAACATGAGCACACATGTAGGAAAAATATTCTCCAGTTGAAAGGTCAGTTATGTTGCGTTGCCCTGAACAATGATAATTTTTCAGAAATATTTCACTGAATGCCACAATGTAACCTGTCACAGTTATGTTCTGTTTTGTCACTGGACTTTCAGTATGTTTTCCTCATCACGTTTCTTTGTTTCCCGCTACTCATCTGTCACCATGGTAACCCTCACTAGTTAGTTCTGTTCTCTGAGATCTGTCTCTTATCTTGTTTGTGTTCCTCATTTTAGTTCTTCTGTTTCCTTTAGTCTTTGTCCGATCTCCGTTGTGTATAGTGTGTTTTGCTACCTGCATGTATTACTCACCTGAGAATCTTCCTTCGGAATTGTATCTGTCAGTCTTCGTCTTCCTGCCTGCAAATGTGACATTAACCAATAAGAAACAAATATTTTGTGCAATGAAACTCTTGTCTTTGTTTATGTTCTTTTTCCTGTAAATTCATCAGTCTAACTCTGGTTGAATTAGCATCTCTGATTTGAGTTTGTTGTGGATAGAATTGTGTGGCTTTAAAAATTACAGTTGAAACATCTCATAATGGACCTGAAACTGAGAGTGTATCACTGAGAAATGTCCTGCTCAAGTCATCCTTGCAATGGAGGTTCGGTTTGAATAACTAGGTATTCCATTGTTTCATCATTGGACTCGCGCTTGGATTGATATGGTAAAATCATCAACGTTACTGTCTTTACAGGGTGTGCAATTGCTGAGGACTAAGGAAGCCTCCAGAGCTGAAGTTCAGCTATGGTAATGGACGTTTAGCTTCCGAAACACACACTGAAAGCGGTGGTCCAATCACAACAGACTTAAGCAGAGTAGCTTGTGGAAAGGAGGGATTTAGAGAGACTGATTCATCTGTTAAGTCGTTTGAGAATCATTGAACACTGTGGTAATGTGCAATGTATAATATAAGGAAATGAAACTGTTTTTGACGTATGTAAATCTGTTGTAGGAGACCTCCAAGACTAAATAAGAGGCCTTTTAAAAAGCATAATTGGGGCACTTTAACGTTCATGAAACCTTTCATTTCAACAAAAGGTTCTTTATCGTGAAAAGTTTTTTAGACTTTTAGTTAAATATTCTTCACACTTAGAAAAAAAAGGTTCTTTGAAGTTCTTGAAACTGTTCAATTAAATGTTCTTTTGGGAACCAAAAATGGTTCTTTTATGGCATCGCCACCAAAACCCCCTTTTGGAACCTTTCTTTTTAAGAGTGTATAGGCCTGAGGTTCATTAAAGCCTGTGTGTTGCTGCGCTCTGACAGCATGTCAGCCGAGACGACAGCAGCTGGTGCACAACATCACCTGTGATGATGTGCCTCTAATCAAAGGCTTCCTCTTTGGAGGTGAGCCGTCTTAGATCTCACACCCTTAAAATAAGGACTGAGATCTTTATGAATATATAGCAGAGGTACTCGTGCACACACAAACACTGAAACAATACTCAAAGATATTCTGCCCATGCAAAACCCTCCGGTATTCTAATTTAATTTCCTTGATCCAGGATGGTTTAAGCTGTTTTGATGCTGGTCTAGAGGTTTAACAAAAAATGTTCAACCTGGCTGCATTTTCATTCTGTTACTGATGTTTGACCAAGACTTGTTGGTTAAGATGCTGGTGACATGATATATATTACATTATATATTATATTACATGATCACATGAGTAGCCGTGTGTGTGTGTGTGTGTTCACTACTCACTGCTCCTGATGTGTGCACTAACTTGGATGGGTTAAATGCAAAAGTAATTGGATGGGTTAAAAGCTACCATACTTGGCCTTTGTGCCATGTCACTTTATTGTTTACAGGATTTCAGTTATGAAACTTAACCTTTAACTGTCCTTAGCCAAATCGGTTTGCTCTGGAACAAGTGCAACAAAAGATTGCCTGTTTAATATACCCAAAATGAATTATACCTCATGTTTAAAGGTGTCAATAACTGGCATTTCAAAAATAATTATACTGTTGTCTGAGGTCAACTTATGATGTTTGCATGGCTCTTACATTTAAGAACATCATAATGAATAAGTAATAGGCTATTTTCTACCCTGGTTTTGAGGCTCTCTCCTGGATGCTTGGTTATGCCGCACTAAAGACTTGGAAGTAAACGCACACGTCTAGGATTGGATAACATTTGAATATTTAATGAGCTTCAGTTCACATGAGTAATTGTTTTGAAAGCATGTGGGGAAACACAATGATTTATCTCTCATCCACCCATAATTGATTGGAATGTTATTTTTTATTACTTGGCCCATCTGATCAGTGGATATAACCGCAACCCCCCCCCACACACACACACACGGCCCATATATGTCCCAAAATGATATGAACCAACACCACAAAAAAAGGATTCTTCAGCCTTTGACAACATGCAAAGGTAGGCTATGTTAGTTAGATGTTCAGTTAGACACGTATACATAATTAATAGATGTCACACGTAACAATGCAATACTTTGACATATAATACACTTTTTTTAGTCCCATAAGTGTGTTTCTTTATTCATTTATGTAATCTCATCCTGTCTGCAAATCCAGTCTCTTGTTTACATGAATCCGTGGTGAAATGAAGGAACATGTAAGGTTTTACCCACGTTAGCTGGATATTAATTAAAAATAAAGTTCATCCTTGCATTCATAATATTGGAATCTGAATGAAGCTTATGCAGCATTTTTATTGCTTAGAAGTTCGACCCAGTTAAGATCTATGTAGGCCTATGTCATGTCAGGCACAAGTCAGTGGGCATGGCTAAAGAATCAGGTGTTGTTGTTCTTCTGTTGAGGCGGTGTTTCTCCATATGATGATGGCAAGGTGTGACATATTCTAAGATCGATCGTTTCCTGGGCCTGGTATCAATAAAAAGCTTTTCTTTGGCTAACAAGGAAGTTTTCAGCTCTAAAACTTACAGGATATTCTTATATTACCATGACCTTTTATATATCAAGCTCAAGGTAAAGTTGATTTCTCAATTCATGACCCCTTTTAACTGCATGAGAGAACGGGAAATTCACAAAGGACTGGCTGAGATAAAGCTGTTCTTGGTGGGCACATTAGCTTTGAATAACCGCTGATGGCCTGGAGCTCACATCTCCGAAAACGTCCAAACAAATTGTCAAATAGGTGTCGTTGAGTAGCCTGGCTCTGCCCTCCTACGTACTTCCACTCAATTTTGTTTTTCCTTCAGTACTATGTCTGGGCCTGCGGTGTATTCTTAGCTTTTCTCAGAATTTTTTTTTACTGGTCCAATCAGCAAACAGAGGAAGTGGCTGAGAACGATGACGTTGATGTTGTACGCTAGTTTAAGTTGTAGTTCAGTAATGGCGGAGGAGAAAGATGCGAACAAAACCATTCATTCCGTTGTGGTACCGCTGCCGAATATCCAGAAGTTAAAGCCAGAGCAATAACAATCTTTGCTGGGGTTTGTTGGCTGCCATGATGTTATGGTGACACCCTCCCCACAGGGTGATTTTTTTCCAGCTCGCTCCGTTAGTGATGAAGGAGTTGGCTGGAGCTCTATTTGGACGGTAATTGTTTCTCATGGTGTCGGAAGGTATTGCCATCATTTACAGGGGCTAGTCATTGATTTTATTGCCATCCGTTTCCCACCACCCCGGCCGAATTACCTACTGCTTTTTACAAACACGAAGGTTGTGTGGTGATGTAACAGCTGTCCTAATCCACAAATCTTTTAAGAATATATCACTTAAAAATTCACTGTTTATAATCATTTTTGACCACTGCAGAACAGCATACGGTTGTGCTTTGCTGTTATTTGGATGCATTTCTAGACTTGTATTTCTTTAAATGCTGGCAAGTATTTACAAGAGCAATATATTTCATCACCGCTCAAACCAATTAAAATAAAAACACGTAAACATTTGAATTGGTCCGTTATTTATAGCAGCATTTATTATCATACCAAGCATATGACATTTTACGTACAGCATACAATCATGTTACAAACCACGTAAGTGATGCATTCCCGATCACAAAACTCTCCCCTCCACTGTGGAGTAAAAATAAATCACAATCCGAATGCACAAGTTTTAGGTTTTATCCTATGGTTTTATCACTGAGGTGACCTGCACAAGTGCACTTTTATTTTGTCGGATTTCCATATGTGACACAGGCGAAAGGCACATGAGATAGGTCATGACCAAACATTAGCGATTGGTTATGGCAGATCCAGAGTGGCTCGGTACAGATCCAATAGTTTTAAAACTTCAACAGAGTCTCCTCCTTCACGGAAGTAAACGCTTGTCAATGGAGAGTGGCCAGACTCTATGTACAAATGAAATGTACGAGAGTCTGGTAAGTCCAGGCTAGCCATTGGGGTCTTTATAATTACATTCTCGCCTAAAAGAAAAACTATATTCCGTGACCAACAACAGTATTTGTAAAATTATGGATGGATTTTCTTGTCCGCCGTGAGAGAAATACTGCAAGCGGAGTGAATTAATTATTATTTTATATTATTATAGTCCCGTTCCCTTTATTTCCATAGCGCTTTATAGAATACAGATTGTTTCAAAGCAACTTCACAGTATGATACAAACTTCATACTATCCCTCTAATCTAAGTTATTATAAGTGTTACTCAGACAAATAAGTTGTGTCAAAACAGCTGTGTCAACCTGATTACATTTCTCTCACTGTCTCTTTCTCTGTCCTTCTGTTTCACAGAGGTACTTATAGTAGTTCACTTTTACACTGTAAAACTGACACACACACACATACAGTACACACCTGAGACTTAAACTGTGATTGTGTAAACAATAGACCATCCAGATGCCAAATTCTGATAAAACACATCCATAGTGGTGGTTGATCTATGTTATCGAAGTTTGTTCATGTGTGCTTTGTTATGTTTGAAAGCCATTAAACCGTGTCATTCACACTTGAGTGTGTACTCTGTGCTCTAAGGGTTTGTCACCTGAGGTGTAGCCAATTAAACTTAAAAATAGTCTATTACCTTCAAAATCTCTTTAACTATCAGACCACCTTTAAACAGCTGTTACTTGGATTTATCAATTTCAACAGATCATCTTGGATTTGACTTGCATGATTATTTATTGTATTGATAATTGTGATGATAAGAAAGATTACAGTGGGACATCTAAAATATTAAACCATACAATTTTATATAGACTCAAAATAATTTTTTTTTAAAAATGTAAATAAATGGGTTAGTATAGGGTTATTTCAATATGCTTAACTTTAAGTTAAAAATTAGTTAACAAACATAACTGTTTGGCATTAACCAAACAAAAAACTTATTGTTTAGCATTTAGAAGTTCATACTTTCAAGTCCTTAATTCACATTAATTTTGAATTCATAATATGTATGTACACCATTTATAGATTACTCAGTTCAGCAGGGCCGGCTCTGGCTCTTTGGTTGCCCTAGGCGAGATGGAGTTTTGGAGAATTAATATTAGTTGATAATATTGATAATACTAAGTAAATCTATTTTGTTTGACAACTTATTGGCTGAGATAAGAAGACTAACCTCTATACTGGGCTTTCTTTCGATTTTCTTCCTTTCTTTTTTCTCTTTTTCCGTCCCTGTGCATCCGCAGGTTTAGACGCCTCATTCTTGATGAACGCGTAAGAAGAGCACTTGCCTGACCTTACACCTGAACCAATAATCAATAATCACCATCAATTCAATCTAATAATCAGGTTGATAAGTAATTAAACGTGTTGTTGAGGGGGCGCCCTATGATGATCATGTTTAATAAACATTATGTTGTATTTTGCTTGTTCCGATTCAATGCTTAATGGGAAGTAATGGGCGGCACTAGAGCGCGAAACTGGCAGAAACTGGCGAATGGCGGTCTTTCGAATCAGCTTTGACCGCGACTCTGGAAGACTTGGAGTTAAGCTTTTCTCTGAGAAAAGAACAAAGAACGGCACTGAAGTCATTCTTAAAAAGGGAGGTTGTGTTCTGCGTTTTTCCGACCGGATACGGCGAATGTTTAATCTATCAACGAGCTCTGCTTCACCTTCGTTGCTCTGGTTGGTTGTAGCGCTATCCAATTGCGTGCACGTCGTGCAGAGGGAGTTTGAAAGACAACCGTTTATCCTGCCCCTCGGATTGAGCCCTGTCTATGGTGAGTTTCCAGACCAAACATCTTGATGTAGGTCTGGCTTGTCAGGCTAGCTCCTATGTAGCTTTATGTAGCATTATTTAAAGGGATACTCCACCGCTTTTTCATATTAAACTGTTATTCCCTTAACTAAGACGAGTTGATACATACCTTTCTCATCTCAGTGCGTGCACTTAATCGCTTTGATGCGCAGTGACAATCTGATAGCATTTAGCTTAGCCCACTAGCCCAGTTCATTCACTATGGTACCAAACAGAGATCACGTTAGAAGCGACCAGCAGATATTGCGGCCGATATCTGATCCTAATATCGGATCGGTGCACCCTTAATAAATAAATAAATAAATAAATATATATATATATATATATATATATATATATATATATATATATATATATATATATATATATATATATATATATATATAAAATCTGAGAATATTAATGGCTGGTTCGAGAGGTTTAAGTATAGTCTTTGGGGGCTTGCTATTTGATATTTTTTGTTTCTCAAAATAAGCTCTCATGCACATGTAACTCTGTTCTTATAATATAATAATGCATCTCACAAGATAATACCCTGCATCAGATACAGATTTAGCCTTATCCTTCTTAGAAATTTGAAAAAGGATGGGTGGGAAAGCTTTTTTTTAATGTTATAGCTGGGTTAAATGACATTAAAGGACGATGGACAGCAACAATTCCCGCATCGAACAGAAATAGTCTTCCAGATATAGTTTATGGAGTAGAGATTTTGAAAAATGGTTCATAGGTTGTTTGATCTGGTGTCTGATTTGGGCTCAGCACTTATATTGACTCATGACTGTTGCTCGAGATTTGCTCTCTCGGTGTAAATATTTGCAGGAATAAGTGCACTCAACTCTCTGTCTCTCTCTCGCTCTCACACACACATTTTGAGCTGGGAAACAGTGAGAGGTGAGGTCAGAAGGAAACGCACCTGACAACACTCCAGCGTCTGTCATTTCACCTCAACAGTGTCTCTTCTTCACGCTGACATGCTTATTGCTCCATTTTTATGTACTGCAAGCATAACAAACACTACTGAATGTATAAATGCTTTAAAAAACGCACACACACATTGGAAAAGATGAACACTAAATTGCATGTCTTATTTAGTGTTGTTGAAGCCACTGTAATTAATATTAATATTTTTATGCACTCTCATTTACTGTAGTAAAAGCATTATGGTGAATCAACACATAGCAAATTAGAGAAACAGATCCTCTACAGATGGTGTATAATATATTCAAGGAGCTCATGTTAAAATGTATATTTGATGACAGTAGGCATCTACATAGCTTTCACAGTACAGTAAAGGCCTGTCAACATGACATATGCTGCAATATGACCATTCTGTACAGCAAGACACATCTTAAAATGGATGAATGTGTGTGTGTGTAAATCCAGTATTTCAGCGTTTGACTGTGCACAAATGTATTCAGGGAGCGTTAAGCTATAAGGTGGCTCGCTGTTTTTCATGAAAATAAATGAAGCATGAGGAGGTACGCTGAGGTTTGCTGGGGTGTATGATCATGCAAGGTCTATCAGCCAGTCAGATTCATGTATTTTACCAAAGCTAGTTATAATGCTTGATAATTAAATGGCCATATATTTAAACACAGACCCTTAATCTGCTCTCTTAAAGTAAACGAAACAGTGCTGTGATCAACAGAGCTGCTCTTTAACAGGCAGAAAATGGGACTCCCACTTTGTCCCCCACCCCAGCTCTCTTGGCTTTTGTGCAGCTGTCAGCACTAAGCTCCGCTGCCATGGAAGACACACCATCGTAACGGCACACAACCATACAAGCACCTCTTCTGTGGCTAAACCTACAGAAATGCAGGCGGAAAAGCCAAAGGAGAGACGGGAAGGCTTGTGCATGCAGCAGTGTGTGTTGAAATTTAAAGCCAAAGGAGCCGTGTGCAGAAACTACTTTGAAACTAGCTCAGCAAGCTACAAGCTAATTGAGTCTGCAGTCAGTCGAACAGAATAAACAACTATATACACTACAAGCTACTAACAAATAGAAGTTAACAACATTAATTTAGTTCAATATTCTGCAAAAATACATATAAATTGAATCTAATTGGTGATTCACTGCATTCACCAGTTATTGGTAATCATTTGCAATGTGTGATTCTAACACAAATACATTTTCATGTTTGTTTTTAAATAGACATTGAAATGTTTATTCATTACTGTACTCCCAACTAAAATGTAAGCCCATTCAAATGTAGAGACATACAAATGTTTATAATTTATACTGTATGATATTATATTATAATTATACTTTATACAACCAATGATATGAAACAGGCCTATGTTGAGTGTCACCATATTTATTTAACACATTTATAATCACTACCGGTCAAACGTTTGGAATAATTACGATTTTAGGTTATTTTATTCAATTTTATTTTAATGTGCCATTACTCCAGTCTTCATGTCACAATATTAGGCTACTGTTTTTACAGATTATTTGATTAGATAAATGCAACATTTAATGAACTTACATTTACATTAATTTGCATGAACACAGAAAAGCATGCTATAAATATGATGTACATATAATTTTTAATACTACCAGTAATAAGACCAGGCATCCTTTAAACTGAACGTAGAGATTCAGAATAAATTGAGTGTTCCAGAGTTAAATATGAAAGAGAGGACCGTTCAGGAAAGTGTATTTTGATTATTCCTCCAGCTCCCTCGGCCTCGCAGTGACATTAAAACATGCAGAGATGTAGTGTTTGGTCACACAACACTGCAACTCTCCAGAAAAAACGAAGGAGAAAAAAAAGAGTTTGCTACTGGAAAACCATTGCTATTCTGAAGACAGCTGAGCTGCTGTCGGGATTACTGAGAAATTTCTTACTGAGAAATGTGTTTAAGTTAGTAGCGTCACTACTTTTTGTTAGTTACCAGCACTCTACGGGAGACATTTTCCCCTTCATCCATTAGGTTTAGTTTGTTAATATGGGGATTTGAAACTGAAAAACTGTGAGTCAAGAGACGGTACACTCAGCTCAGCCTGTCCCGCACAGTGGCATAATTCACAAACCCACTGAAAATCCGCACATGAAAGGAGATTAGGAGACTCTCATTTAGTTCCACATCAGCGCAGGATATCTTCATTAGAGTTTCTGGTCTTTATGGTGAAAAACTATCAACAAAAAGTCACATTTTTTTATATGTACTTAGACAAAGACATAAATCCTGTTCGTTTTTCCTTGAAGTTACCTTTTGTAGGCTAGTCTTAATTATACTGCGCTTGCTGCCATCCCCGTGGGTGATCTTCGACGTGGGAGAGCTCGAAGTTAGCAGTAACATTCATCATTTTAGCTTTTCATGACATTCGAACGCTTGACTAAGCTAAAACATATATTTGGCTTCCTCTCTCATGTATGAATACTCAGGCCTACAGTGCTGTTCTGCACTGCTGCTATGTGTCAGTCTCTCCTGGTTTGCCTACCTCACAGGACCGTCTTCATTACCGAAGCTTTCTGTGGTTCTGCTGTGTGGACTGTGGACTTGCAGTTCTGTGCGTGGGCTCCTCCCAAAACAAACACTCGCGCACAACGGAGGGCACAGTAAAAAGGAGAGCTATTTATGTTCAATTAGTGGATAATTTGTTTTTACATTTACATTCTCTGCTAATTAAAATGTTGCCTTCTTGCATTACTTTGTTAGTGAAGCTAATAAGAATTTGATAGAACTAGGCTTAATTCGTCAGGATTTTATGGAGGCCCTTTGCTGCCTCATGTTTGAGATGTCATAATTATGGGATTAAAAATAGAAAATATGGATCAAATTCAAAATCATGATAAAAGTACATTTTTGGTCCTAATTTTGGCTTGGCTAAATGTCATGAGATAAAAAAGTTGAAATTGACATACAATTTTCATAATTATGATTTATTACATAATTTTGGCTTAGTATGTTATTGCTAAGTATGGTTAAAAGACCATTTCTATTTATGCAATGTGTAGTAGCCTATAATACTACAAATTTAACAAATCAAATAAAAATAAAAGTTTTATTTGAAGAGAATGGCAGATCATTTTCACAAAGCCAGTTTAATATTCTCTACCCAGCTGTGGTGCTGACCAGCTAGATTTGTGTGTTTATCTAGTTTAGGTCTAAAGCCTGGCTCAGACTACAGGAGTTTTAGGCCGATATATCCCCGATTTACTAGCCCGGATGCTAGCCAAACTCATCTCCGCCCACAACATTTGAGCTCGGGCAGTTTGGTTTGAACTTGATCCATAGAGGAGTAATTATGCCCGAACAGAAACTGTTCGGACCAATGAAATTGTCAGGGCGGGCTTTAGACGATGATGGACAGATGATAAACAGTAACGTAATCATCCACTTCATCAGAAGCTTGGGTTGAATTTGTTCAAATCCTAAACGGAGAGCTTGTTCGTATGCATTCACCTTCACTATTTCTCTCAGAAATTAGGATCATGTTGGTAAGTACTCTGTGTATCCTTAAATACTTTTTTTTACAACACGGGCAAAGATCATTTATTCCAGCGTGCATGTAGACAGGGTTGCCACAACAAAACCCGCCAACTACTGGCCCAAAACAATAGCTTCTCGGGGGGTTCTCCGGAAAAAATGGTGTTCAGGGGGGTAAAATCTGTGTTATTTTGGCAAAGTTGCCTGCTAAAATTTGCATTTCTAGGTCTATATATCACATAATTAAGGTCACTTCAACCTGCAGACATGGAAAACAACCCTCGGGGAAACCGCAGACTTGGCAACACAGTGCAGTTGAGTTCTGTTGACATTTTACAACAGGTGTGTTCGACATCGGCTGCGGCTGGATGCATGCGTGGAGCTGCAAACGGAGACGTGAAGTCTGACACTTTCTGCTTCCTGTGGTGATGCTTGCGCTGTGTAAATAAAGTTCAACATATAACTATCAATGAAGTGTTGTCAACGGTTTTTATCAGTTTTAGTTTGATAAACATGACAATATAACATCGCGACTACATGAAAAGAGGTTTTACTGTTATAAGAAAAGGATTTGTGAGCATTAGCGTAACAAGGTTTTAGAATAAACACGAAACGCATGTGATCGCTGTCATGCGGTGAATCCGGCTAATCGTGGATCAGCTGTGTCGTCATCAGAGCTCTTGCATCCTCCTGAAGCCACCCTTGAGAATCTGCACCGGCTACATAAGCTGGCTGCTCTCGAATCGCTCTCGCGGTACTTTGTTGACATACGTCACAGTCACGTGCCGTCTGCGCTGCCTCAAGTCTGACAAAATTTCTAACCAGCATGCACTGCTTCAAGTCAGCCGCCGATCGGTCTGCGCATTGCTGGGTGAAGTCGAACAAGCCTAAAGTTATGCGTCGCTCCGTTGCTCTGATTGGTTGTAGGTCTATCCAATTGAGGTCTTTCCTGGTTCAGTTGAAAAGCCCCATAATCACAGCCCAATGGAGCACTATCAGACTCATATTCTGACTAGAATTGAGTATGATGACGTCAGGCTACCGATTTACCAATCGGAGAAAACAATCTTGTCCATGACATGGACCCTTTGACATGGGAGAGCTCAAAGTTAGCAGTAACATTCATCATTTTAGCTTTGCATGACATTCAAATGCTTGACTAAGCTAAAACATATATTTTGCCTCCTCTCTCGTATATGTATACTCCTGTGCTGTTCTGCACTGCTGCTATGTGTCGGTTTCTTCTGCTTTGCCTACCTCACAGGACCGTCTTCATTACTAAAGCTCTCTGTGGTTCTGCTGTGTGGACTTGCAGTTGCAAAATCTTTAAGATAACGATTATGATTATGTCAGTTCTTTCACAATACCCAGTGAGAGGAGTGAATGAGGGCACTTTTTAAACAAGCTTCTGTGTGGGTCCGTTGAACAGCGGAGATGGCGGAATTGACATAAGTTGGCGATATTTTCCATAGTTATAACTTAAATGTGTGATGCACTACAATTTTAAAAGGTAAAAGTTTAAGATTTAAGAGAAACAAGTTTCTCCATGCGCATGATGCAACCAAATTTCATAATTGGTTAAGAAGGATTTAAAAACTCCATAAGAAAAATGGGCTCAAGCTACAGAGGCCTGTTGTACAAAATTATCTGAGCAAACGCTAAGTTTCAAAGTAAGTTTAGAATTGACAAAACTGAAAAAAATGTACTTCTCTTCTGAAGATTAAAGCTGCCCTTAAAGGATTTGAAACAATATTTTAAATTGATCACTGTTACCTAAATAGAGGGTATGTGGCTTATTTAAGGTCAGAAATTGTCCAGATACAGTTTTACAGGTCCATTTACAACCCTAGAAATTGTCCCTAGGATGTAATGCTCTGTTTTTGCCTTATTTGGAAGGGTCGTGAATATTAATGCAGAGTTCTGCTCTGATTGGCTGTTTCATTGCACTGCTGCTAAATGACAGCTAACACATCTACGTTACACCATCCTTCATGTCGATGATTTTACAACGATAGCTTCTTAACTTTGAATCACGAACTGAACTGGGTAGCGCGTAAATATGTTGTTTACAGTAACGTTACAGTTTGACAGTAGTGTACTGATTTAAAAGTCAATTTATTTAGCCAAACAAAGTAATGTAGAAGCCCCTCAAATAGTCAGTGTCATGTTTACAACTCACCCGCTGCAAAATAATCATACTTCAGTTCTCAAAAATGTATTTTTATTTAACAAATTGATTAAGCCTTGTCAAATGACTATCATTTCAACTTAGATGGTGAAGAAGGTGACAATAGCTACAATGATTGACTGAGCGATCTGTAAGCAACTAAACAGCAGTAGTAGTTAACGTAGTTAGTTAGCTTCTGAGTTATGTGTTAATGATGAAATATAGGCTAATTTAGATTTCAATCCGTCAAAAGGGATCGACATGTGTATCTACTGTTGTTTTTTATGACAACACTGGCAGGAAACAATACTAACCTTTGTCCTTTGAGAAACTGTTATGTGTGCTACTTAGAGTTTCCAATACTAGCATCTTGTGTTAGATCTAGACAACACAAGGGATATTATCGTAATGTTTTCTTACTAAGAAACTTTCAATTTAATCAGAAATGGGTTTGACAGTCAAGAAGTGGATAAAATCACTACTTACTGTTTGCAGGAATACGGTTGGAATCGGCCCTTTCTTCAGTATCAAATGCTGAATGAATCCTGCTATATTGCCCCAGGTTAGAAGACCTCTCCGTGGTGAAATGGGCCAAGCAAAACTTTGAAGTAAATTGTTGCGGTATCCGATTGTAAATAAACATCAACCATGACTGTTGACATTTTTTTTTATCTGTGGGAAGGATATGAAAAGTCCTCACGTCCCCTGCACACCCTGGAACATGATATTTGTGTCCATGATCTGCCGTTTTCGCTATCCTCGTATGAAGCTTGTTTACCTGACTGAACTTCCAATGGCTGCGCACTGCGCTGTTCCGCCTGACAATGAACATTGGTTGACATGCAACTGTTGGGGGCGTACATATTAAGGATCCCAGTGATTGCGTCACATATTGCGTTATGTTGAAAATAGCCTGTTTTTCCATGGGGTTTTTCACAAACAAGATTTACATATGAAGGAGGAGGCAATGGTGTGTGAGACTCACTGTATGTGATGTCCAAACTCTTATTATTTCACTGTGGCAAGGTTAACACAATTTTTAACTCTAGGGCACCTTTAAGAGATTGTTTTAAAAATTATCGCTAGTAGAAATTATCATGAAATTAAATGTGTCTACAAGGCAGAAATAAACACTTTGCTGTCGTGAAAGGTTGAGAAGGCAGCTCAGATAAAATATTGAAGTTTGCTCAAACTAATCTCGAAGCAACTGAAACCAGTTTCATGCAAAAGGCCACAGGAGATTTTAAATCTTCGAATGTGAAATCTGGTTTCATCATGCATATAAGGAGAATCTTAACATGTTTTCTTCTTTCAAGTGTCAAGCATGCACACTACAAGATTTGAAAATTGTAGTGCAACACACAAGATATTTCTTATCATTGCAGATTTAGCCCCTCAAGTGATATCACGGGGAAGTGGATGTAAAACAAACTGGAGACTGTGTTGCGAAAACTTTCTGAATCAATAATTATTCTTTGTAGTTGTTGCCACATTTAGACCAGCCATTCCTCTATCTCCATTGTCCACTGGACCAGTACAGTAGCTCTTTGTTTCGTGTTCGCCATTTCAAAGGTCTGGCACTTGTAGACTTGTTTCTCATTGGTTATTTTGAAAGTACAGATGAAAGCATTATCGTAATCATCCCGAATTAAAATCCTCAAATATCAAACATATTTGATATTGAGGATTTTAAATCGGGATGATTACGACTATGCTTTCACAGTACTTTCATCAAGGCAGCCTGATGTGTCAGTCACAGTCCATGAGCAGATTGGGAGGTTTAGTTTTGATCTGAAAACGCCTCATATTACCAGATAATCTGGGCCGAACATCAGAACTGACCGATGCCCTGGACATGTTTTTTTCTCTTTCAGAATGTCTTGAATAAATCAGCCTGAAACTCCAGTAGTCTGAGCCCAGCTTAGGGGTTCAGTTTTTTTTTTTTTTTTTTTTTTTTTCACATTGGTAGTCATTTCAAAATTCCCAAATGTCTGTGCCATTAGATGTTGTAATGTTCAGGTAGCAGCTATAAAATATTGATAATGTTATTAAAACATGATCATTATTTTAACTGGATGCTCAGCAAGATTTTGTTGCTTAACAAAAGAACTGGCTGTATAATGTGACAGTTTATGCAAATGCTTGCTATAGCAACACTGAGAATGCAATGTGTACGTGCATTGTGTTTCAGAATGCAAAACAAACTAAATTGTGTCGCTAGAAGCATCTTGCATTAGAGTAGCTTTAGGGCCTTATATTTCTGACAGCTGTGATACTCCCTCAGTAAGAATCTTTTGCAAAAGATAGAATGGTTTCTTATAAATAATCATTTATCCATTAAATATTTAACACCATGCTAATAAGAGCTAAACTAATGTGGCTGAACATTTTAAAAATGTATTAATCAAATAAATCAAAAGTTCGTACTCAACAAAGAGACATTAATGCCAGTGGAATAGAGTTACACAGTGGAGGCATTTAGATTCATTTCAAACTGTGCATATTCCGTAAACATCAAGCCTGAGGTGAAATTACAGGGTTTTGAGCGACAGGTAAATATTAGCAATCAAAATGTGTCAGGTATTGCCGTTGTTTGTGTGTTAACTCCTCCCTCTTCAACCCACTTCCCTCTCCGAGGTGTTTCCCCTTTGAATGACCCCCCTGCAGCTCCATCTGTTGTAGCTCTTTGTGTTGTTCCCTGTAGAAAAGAGTTGGAGGACAAGTTTATCGCATTAGATTCTGCCAACAGGAGGCTTTGTTTGGAAATGGCTTTGATTCTTCATCTTGCTCTCTGAATAAAAGCTCCAACACACATGACTCAGGGAAGAAACTTTGGGTGTTTTGTCTAGAAAATTTATGTCTCTGGGCGTGCAAAAGGTTTGTATGGGTCACCTCTACGAACAGATTATGAATGCGTGATCGTGATTGTCTTGCCATCCCTCTGGTTCCTAGCCAGACTTTCAGTTTGGGCTTCTGAGAAAACAGAAATGATGGCAGTCATTCACATGTGGATGTTTCACAGTTAGTTCTATGACCCCTGCCAAACAGGTGGTAAATTACTACACAATTAAACTTGCAGTATGAAACTATTAAACTAAGTAAACTTCAAAAGTCTACTTTCATAAACCAAAGAATGTGCTACAAGTATTTTAACTAGTAAACTATCAGAATATCTTTAAGTTCACTTGTAGTATATTTGCGGTACAAATGAAAAAACTTAGTTGTGAACTAGCTGTCAACGTTTACTACTGTTACGCTTAAAGTTTACTTAAAAATACACTTTTATACATTAAAAAATGGCCAAATTTAGTCCCAAGTAGAATTGAAATTGTAGACAATTATTCTTTTTTGTGCACTGATATTTGTATACTACATTAAGTACAGTATAATTAGAATATATTTAAACTTTAATTGAGTATTCTTGATAAGCTTAAAGTATAGTTTATACTTTTTTTGGAGGGGTCTACTAACACAACACAAACAGCCCTTGTCCTCTTTTTGCATATACTATGGTTGGAAATTATTTAAATGAGGAATACTGTGAACCGGAAGAAAACTCAAAACTACAATCAAGGCTTTCAGAGAGTTCAAAAATGGTCCTTACTGATATGGAAAATAGCTCCATTTGGAGTGGACTTTGTGCTTTGGAACCAAATGAGCATTTGCATAATATAGAGGAAACATGTCTATGTAGTGTGGAAATAGAAAAATCTCAGTTTTTTTTTATTTATTTTTATTTTTTATTAATCAGTTTGCTTTTGTATTTAACTATCAAATGTCTATATCTTGGTTTCAGCAACATATTGTTTCAGTATTTTCATTATAATAATCTTAGTGAAAGGTTTATGGCATTAATATTGCACAATATTCCATGAACTTTGTCATGCAATTTCTTTCGTGTAAATTCCCAAAACATTCTGTTTATTTCAAGGTTTAAATAAGATTTTAATAGCAGATTTTTAGTGTGGTCTCAAGCTTTTGGACCCCTCTGTAGGATTTGTAGATGCAGACTGTTCTTAGAAGTGGGTTGTTTTGTTTCACTCACAGATTTCATAGTATACATGAGCCAAACTAATAGAAAATAAGAATTAATACAAAGCTTGTGACACTGAATTATATAGGTATTTCCGAATAAAGGAAAAATGCTTCCTTAAAATCTCACATTTTTAAGATGCTAGTTATCTCTAAGGTAATTTAATGCATTTTAAGTTAGAAATGTACATGCGTATCAAACAACCATGACCTTGAAATTTATCCAGCTAGTTTGAGCTCCCTCTCGATATTTTGTTGAGGATGAGGAATGTAGATGTGAATATACTGTACTTAATTATGACATTTTTAAAGAAAACACTTTTTTTTCTACTAAATAGAGCTGCATGATTAATCATTAAAAGATTGTGATCTCGATTCAAACACCTATGCAATCTTATTCCAAAATGACAATGATTTACATGTGTCATTTAAATCGTTGAAAAAATCATACCGGAACATTTAACATTCATCTGTGTTGGTGCTGCTGCTGACCCAGAGAGAGTTGTCATGTATAGACCATATGAACATAACATATGATGTTGTGTTCAAATGGTCTCTTTTTAGTTCATAAAAATATGATACTGACTGATAGTGGTCTTAAGGCTTTCCTTGTCTGAAAAATGTTGCTTTCAAAACATTTGTATGGAAATGGCTGCTTTACCTTTCAGCTACAGGAGTTGTAATTTCCTCTATATTTCTTTTTTTCTGAGGCTTTCTGATGCTTTAAAACTGCCTATTTGTTTGTTCTGTAATTGTCTCCTATTTTTCTCCTCCTCTTATATTCAAGTAACCACAGACAAGCACTTTTCCCCAAGCCTGAAATGAATTTCCCTCCTTCTGGCTCTGTATGGCATGTTTTCTTCCATTGACCCTCTCTCTCTTGGGTTGGTTAGATTTATTTAAAGCCACAATATGATATACTCATGATCTTGGTATTTCTAGCACCACACTCTACTGGTTGAGCTACAGGGAAGCCTGTATAAGAAGCCAAAATAATTAGATATAGTTATATATTATATTTTTATCAAATTAATTAGATAAGCCAAATAATTAAGATACATTATTTGGGTGTGTTGAAAGTTATTAAAGTTATAAAAGTGTAAAATCTATAATTCTACTCTGTGCGATCGCTCGGCAGCTACTATGAGACACTTGTTGCACACTGCAGTAAGATTGATATTAGGCAAGGCAAAACATGGTACTAAATCAAGAAAACAAGATTTAAACAAAAAAAAAAACTAACTTTATTGAGTGATATAACATTGATCGTTTTCTGTTGATTAATGCATCCAAACATTTGCTCACCTGTCTAATAAAACACATATTATATTTCATCCCCCTCACCCTCATTTCTCCTCTCAACATGCTGAAATTCACCCAAAATCTTTATGGGTTATTGTGAACAAGTACAGTATAAATGTTTGGAATCATTAGAAACATTTTAGTGTGACTGGTGCAAAGGTCTTATTCCCACAGAAGTAAAGCAAAAGGTAACAAAGGTTCCCTTTCGTTCAGTCACTCCGACGTAACGTCAGTGACTGACGAATGGGGGTTTCGCCTAGAAGCCAATCATCTTCGAGATCTTAGAAAGCGCCCAATGGCAGTGCCAATGCCATGAGCATGCGAAATTTGCATGCGTAACTCCGCCTACCCACCTGGGTATATAAGGAAGTAGCTGGCATGAATCGCATTATGTTTCTGCTTCGGAGCCAAGAGCATCTCTTCACTCCGGCAAGCCTGAATTCTGAAGTCCTCTCTTCAGTCTTCGAGACGAGCGGTTCTCCAGGGTGTTGGTGTAACGGCGCGTTCCAGCGATCTCACATTGCCTGCCTGCTGATCTGTGCAGTGATCTGCAACAGCTGTGTGTGTTTTCCCTGGGCGCTTCGGCACTCTGCAGAGCTTCCTCTCACAAAAAGAGCTTGCGTGTGGCATGTCTTTTTCAAGATGGGTTGCCCGCGCACTTCCGGGTGCGGTCGATATCTGTTGCTGTCTTTGGGACGCCATTACTGCTCGACGTGTTTGGGCCCAGCACGTTCGGACAGTGTTTGTGGATGTGCTGTGTTCCCTCTGTGGGAACATGACCATCGCGATGTTGTGGTCGAGACTCAATGATCTCTGTAAAGAGAGAGAGTCCCCTCTGCCACACCCCGATCTACCATCTCCGAGAGAGGTGGTACTTTGGCTGGTGGCCAGGGTGACCTGAGGGCGGTGCTGTGGTATTAAGAACCCCGACGATCATTCCTCGGGCCACTCCCGCCCTCTTGCACATCGCTTCCAGTGAGTGTTGGACTGAAGCAGCGGGACCGTCTGCTGACGCCCCGTTCGTTTCGTTCATACTCGTTCATGCTCCGTCTCCGGGTGTGGTGGCACTGTAGAATCTGACCTAGAGTTGACAGCCATGTTATCTCGGGCAGCCGCGAGCCTCGGGCTGGTGTGAATCTCCACCCTGTCACGAGTGCTCGCGGTTGGGCGATTGGTTTTTGGAGGTGGCACCCGACAGCTGCGGGCCCTGCCCCCAATGCCATTTCGCTCCCGAGATGCATGAGGAGTGCACGCGGTTCGGGAGATCTCCGGGTCTTCCCGTGACCATTTGGTGGCCTCCTCCGCCTTCTCTGCCCTCGAGGGGTCGCGGCCTAAGGGTACACTGGGGTCCCTCCCCCTCAGTCAGGTGCTCTGTTGCGCACTACGGTGTCCACTGAGTGCTTTGACTTGACGCGGTGAGGCTATCCTAAGCGCCCTCCCAAGCCTGCTGGCTCGTCTACTTCGGTGGCGTAGTCCAGCAGTGCTATGGGGTAAGCTGCCGCCCCGATGCGTATGCACGAGGACAGAGCTGATCCAGGGCTTACGAGCCCCCTCGCAGAGCAGATCCCAGTGGAACGCGAGTCCTTCCCTGGTCTCCTCTGTCAGGGCGCAGTCGTTACCAGTGCCACGACACCGGGCCGCTATGCCACCCGAGTCCGGGCCGGTTACACTGCCTCGAGGAAGGCGTGCCGCCACCGATCCCGCCCAGCGCGGCATAGGTGACCACACGCCCCCTGGGTCAGGAGATGTCCACAGCTGTGGTCCGGGAAAGACAACTGGCCTTACTTGGTCGATGTGGGACGGCTGAGTGAGCCCGCCTCCTCAGCTCGCCCATATCCCAGGCCGGCCTTATCGGCGGCACGGTCAGGGACTGCGCCCAACAGTTCTTGGCTGTCCCCAGAGGCAGACTGAGGCCATCTGCCCCGGCGGCCCGCTGCTGCACCTAAGCGCCGCCGGCACAGTTGCCTCAGCTTCCTCGCCGCCAGGGCGACTTCCTGCGACCCCCTCCCGCGTGGCCACAGCAGCAGCCTTCACCCTGGCCACGCCACAGTGCGCGCTGCAGGAAGCCGTCCCAGTCGGCGCCAGCCCCACAGCCTGCTGAAAATAAGGCCAGCGGCGCTCCGGACGCGGACAGCTCTGGGATGGGCAGTTCTTTCATGGGACGGTGGCAGGTCCGCCCCTTCCCCCGGTGGAGGGCCGGGGGAGAATCCTTTGTCCAGCTGCTGGCCCACGGGTCAGCAGCAACCTTTGCAAGAAAGAACTGATTAACCCATCCCTGAGCACCCAGAGACCGGTGACGGCAGTGTGCGCCGCCCCCGGGCCACGCCGCTCTCGTCCCTCTCTGTCGCCAGCCCCCTCTCAGAGCAGACCCCAGTGGAACGCGAGTCCTTCCCTGGTCTCCTCTGTCAGGGCGCAGCTGTTACCGCCGCCCCGACACCGGGCCGCTACGCCACCCGAGTCCAGTCCGGTAACGCTGCCTCGCTGCCCCACCGAGGGTACGCCGGTGCTCCGCGTGACCCCGTTGGTACACTCCCTGGGAGCGTGGCCACAGCTGCCGGGACTGTCCCGCTGGGTCGCACGGACCATCCGGCTCGGCTACGCGATTCAGTTCGCGCGAGCTCCTCCCCGCTTCCGGGGTGTCCGGTACACCATGGTGGGGTCCAATGCCCCAGTCATGCGTGCTCTCACGTGATCCTGAGACCCCGGCCTGGATATGTGCCCAAGGTTCCCACCACTCCGTCAGAGACCAGGTGGTGAACCTGCAAGCGCTGCCTTTTGAGGAGGCAGACCCAGCCTTGGCACTGCTCTGTCCAGTACGCGCCCTTCGCGCTTACATAGACAGGACGCAGTGTTTCAGGACCTCAGACCAGCTCTTTGTCTGTTATGGTGGGAAGCTGAAAGGGAAGGCTCTCTCAAAGCAAAGGCTGTCTCACTGGATAGTGGACACCATTGTTTTGGCTTACCAGCAGCAGGGACGCCCATGTCCCCTTGGGGTCAGGGCCCATTCCACCCGGAGTGTGGCCTCCTCTTGGGCGTTAGCACATGGCGCTCCGCTGACAGACATCTGCAGAGCTGCAGGCTGGGCGACACCAAACACATTCGCCAGGTTTTATAACCTCCGAGTGGAGCCTGTATCCGACTATGTACTCGCCTCTACAAGTGGCCGGTAATGGATTGGCTCAGGTGTCTTCGCTTGCTCGCCATTCCACTCCACGGACTGGATACGTGCGATATTCTTCTCAGGTGAGTTCCCCGAGAGCCCTGAGCTCCTCCAGCACTGATGACGCTGACGCCAGTAAGTCTGCCCTTAGCCCAGACACTCGTGTCCGGCCAGGTGCCCCATGTGCATGGTTCCCCTCCGGCGACCCCCACATGTGTATTTCCACCGTAAGCCTCCCTGAGCGGGTGTATTCCCTTGGCAACCTTGCCACCCCCTGGGGTTAAAAATCCACCTGCGGCTGGTACCCCAGTGATCTTCCGTATGCAGCCCCCCGGGGTCATACGTGTATTCCTAAGTCCTCCCTACGGGTAGGCATCTTGGTGCATATCTCCTCCTGGAATATGCCTCCCAGTGTACCTTGGTATTCCTGCGTTAAGTAGAGGCCTTTGACCGTCCTAACTTGCATCAGGGTTCTCACGCTTGCGCAGGGCACTGGAAGACAGCCGAGTGGCATTATTGCATTGGGACCCCCATTCGTCAGTCACTGACGTTACGTCGGAGTGACTGAACGAAAGGGAACGTCTCGGTTATGTATGTAACCCTCGTTCCCTGAGGAGGGAACGAATACGTAACGTCCCGCTGCCACTTCCGCTGGAACGCTGGAACGGCCGAGAGTTCAGTCTTGGCTCCTCAGCAGGTAACATAATGCGATTCATGCCAGCTACTTCCTTATATACCCAGGTGGGTAGGCGGAGTTACGCATGCAAATTTCGCATGCCCATGGCATTGGCACTGCCATTGGGCGCTTTCTAAGATCTCGAAGATGATTGGCTTCTAGGCGAAACCCCCATTCATCAGTCACTGACGTTACGTCTCCGTTCCCTCCTCAGGGAACGAGGGTTACATACGTAACCGAGACGTTTTAAAGGGGTGATGAATTGAGAAATCAACTTTCCCATGAGCTTTTGATATGAAAGTTCATGGTAATATAAGCATATCCTTATAAGTTTCAGAGCTGAAAACGTCCTTCATAGTCAAATAAAAGCTTTTATTGACACCAGGCCCAGAAAACTATAGTGTGCTTCATCCTTACGTCATCGCGTGACGAAACACGCCTCTACAGAATAACAAACTTCTGTGAGTAAAACGTCTTTTTTATATGTAATAGTAGTCCTGGGGCTATGTGTTTTCCAGATGGGCTACCAAAATGGACATCCGTCAGCAGAAATAATATTCCTTTCTTGATCTGGGTGTGTGCTCGCGCACACGTGTGTATGTTCCCAGGGTTCGCGCTTATATCAACCGATTGGGCGGGGCAATGTTATACAGAAATAATACTCCAGTCAATCGCGGGTGGATGAGAAATAAATCATTGTGTTTGTTTGATAAAAATGTTTATGAGCCCTGTGATCGAGAGAATCATTCCGGTTGCCGCTTTCAAAATAATCCCTGCCTCATGTCAAGCCAGTTCATGACACCTTTAAGAGTTTAGAGATATTTGCTTATTGTGGCGGGTGTGTCCTCTGCCAATCGGTCTTTACCTCCTGTCCTTAATTAGATGTAACTTCCAGGTCTACAGGACTTGATTAATGCAAATTCCCATTGTGAACTCATGTTTATATTTGAAAGGAGCTTCTGTCTTGGTCTGAGTATTTAAGGGATGTTGCAGAAGGGTCAGGGTGGACGATCCTTTACTCAGGTCAGCCTGTAATGCTAAGTGTCTTCTACTAATTGTCAGGTATCCATCTTTTACTCTTTAGAGCATTCAGTGTTATTTATGGATTATCTTTGAATTGATTATGTAATTGGCATGATACATTTACCTGTCAGTGCGATTTAAAGTGAGCCTCAACTCCTGATTATTCTAATATTATTCTAATTATGTGTATGTGGGAAACCACAGCATGATTATGTTTGATTACTATTAAGTACCATAAGTTGGTCTCTTGGATCAATTGTAATGGCCTCTGGTTAGATATAGTCTTGCATTAATTAAGTGAGTTCAGCTCTATGGGGACTGAATAAAATATTCTAGAATGATCAACGTTGAGCACGGGCATCTAGGATATCAGTTAATCGCCTCTGTCAAATCACCAAGACTGACGAGTTTGTGATAAAAATATCATAATCCAGCCAATGCGAGACTCGGAATGGATCCAAATAAATAATTTCAACTAAGAGTTAAACATAATAATCAAATGTGTAGTTATATTATACAAATGACCAAATAACCAATCTGCATTCTAACCTAAATTTGAGGTCAAGATAAAATGGAGTAAGATAAAAAATATATTACAATTAAATTGCTTTGCCCCGCTAAAAAGACCAGATGCCCCGAAACCCTCACCTGTTTATCAGAAACTGTCGTTGGGATGATTTGGCAAGGCTTCAGGTTCTACTACGGTAAGTAAAAACGAAAATCGAGGGTAACGCTGCTATTATGCCATTGATAGACGACAAACGGACATTGTCCGCGTCTTGGTTAAAGTAGCTTATTTCTCCAGATTTAAACATTCTTGGAAACATTTTGGATAATGTAAGTACACAAGACAACGGAATATACACATTTTCTAGTAGTTTATTTTATAGTAGTTTATTTTATAGGTATATTTTAACCCACAAATCTTATACGTGTTAAGCCTTTAATGTTTTTTAAAGACTAGAAGACTGAAATAGCTGCATTTATTTGATGAAAAAACAGTAACAGTAATATTATGAAACATTACAATTTAAAATAATTGTTTTGTATTTTAATGTATTTTAATTAGTATTTTTGTCCTATGTACGATGGCAAAGCTGATTACTGCATTACTCCATTACTCAAGTCTTAACAAATATACAGTTAAACAAAACATTAAAATCCCATACTTTTGAATGGTATTGGTACATATATTAATCTATTATTATATTATATTATATTATATTATTATTGTAGATAGTTACTCATCCTCATCCTGCACTTTGCCTATCTTTAGGATTGTGACTGGCTGTCAAGTAAGACCACAACTGTCCTCTAGTGGTGTGGTGAAAACTAGAGCCAGATGCATGTTGGGAAGGAGATGGAATCATCTGGAGATGTCAGGCTTGGCTTCATGGAATCATCTGGAGATGTCAGGCTTGGCTTCCTGCATGAAGCATGTATGTCTTTGCCAGACTGGAGAATGAAGTCTTTGATCACTATGTTGGGCAAAGCTTTAGTGCCCCCCTCTGCCAATTAGCAGGGCAGTGTCCCAACTGTCTCCTGCCAGTCATCTCTGCCAGTTTGGATGATTACGGCTCGGTGAGCCACCACCCAGGTCAGAGAGGGCGTAGCGATGTCACAGACTTCTATTTCTGTGAAAAAGACAGTGTCTCCTTTCTAAACTCTTCTGTCTTCGCTTTATTGGTTTGTTTTAGCTCTGTCCATTTTCTTTTTAGGGTCTATCTCAGCACTGCAGCGGATTTTCTGTCAGCTTTTGTTCTTTGTTGCATTTGAACAAGGCCAAGCGGTCTAGTGCTTATGGCGTTCAGGTCTAGAGGGGTTGTATGACTCTTTCGCGATAGATGCTTCTGCTGCCTATTATGTTTCAGCGAGGCATGTTGACATTTCTGGAGCATTTTAGAGATGTTATGTTTAAACGTTACCCATGGGTGTATTCCTGGTAAGAGACAGGCATTAAGAACGGTTTGGGAATGTAAATCTGTCATAATAGCTTGGCATGCATTTTTAAAAGCCTGTTGTGTTTTGAGGGGTATAAAACAGCTGTGGAAACACACTCTGTGTAAGTGTGTGTGTGTGTGTGTGTGTGTGTGTGTGTGTGTGTGTGTGTGTGTGTGTGTGTGTGTGTGTGTGTGTGTGTGTGTGTGTGTGTGTGTGTGTGCATGCATGCGCTGGCAGGTTTTCAGGCTTTTATACTGAAAAAAATAAAAATGGTGGCCTGTCACTGAGAATGGAAGATTTTAGCATTGATGAAAACCAACAAACTTGTGTATGTGTTGACGCTTATATTTAGATTTAGATTTAGAATTACACAGAGGCTTCCCTGTTTTCTATGGCTCAACCTAAACATCTGTCATTAAAAAAAAAACAACAACAACTCACAGGCATAATTAAAAATAAAATAAAAATGCATTTCATTAAAGAGTTGAAGTAAGACTCTTAAGACCCTTAAAGGCAGGTGAGAATGATCTAAAACACTTTTGTCCAAATTTGTCAATACATAATTAAAATATAAGTACTCTAAAAAGGAGAGTATAAAAATCGAGTGACTCTAGACTTTTTAATCTTCAATAAACACTGCTCATTATTTTTGTTCGGGCCGAAACAAGTGATTGGCTTGGGCGACTGTCACTCTCTCTCGCTACCATGGCGACCACCGCTTTCGCTACAGGATCCGCCCACGTGCGCGCACCTGTTTGATTCGAGCAGTTCAAGAAGCACAAAACTTAGGCAAAATAATGGCAGAGAAAGAGCATTCAAAATTCACAGTGACGGGTTTTGCAGTCAGCGAAGGCAAACAATGCAAAAAAGGAAGACAGTACGAGAAAAGGCAATGCACAAAAAGTCTTTGGATAAACAAAGAAATCAAACACGAGTAAATATCAGCGTGGCTTTTCAATGATGGTGAGAACTGAGGGACCTAAAAAACGACTCATTGCTGGCTGTATTTATGCTGGACAGGTAATCTTTGATTTGATTATACATTTTTTGGGTTTATGTTTTCATGAAGCATGTATCACTAGCACATGAAGCTGCCTAATATAGCTAACATAAAATTACTTAGCATAAAGTTACAATGTTATACACTTAACGTAGCCATTAGTAGAGATGATAAATACTCAATATGCTTAGCTCAAGTTGATCGTTGTCATATTGAATTTCGCAAAATTTAATTTTAGATAACAAAATGCATGTGTAAAAGCTAGTACACTGGATCCAGGATTTTTTTTTTTTTAGAACTAAGTTAGCTTTAGCTACTGCTAATCAACAACGCTTTCATCATGGAAACTCTTGCATGCAAAACACAGTATATGTTATGAATCTTACACGAAATTCATTTTAATTATGTATTGATATATAAAGAAAGTTTATATATATATATATATATATATATATATATATATATATATATATATATATATATATATATATATATATATATATATATATATATATATATATATATATATATATATATATATATATATATATATAAAATCATTTGGAAAAAAAAGTTTTTTAACCAATTCTTACCTACCCTACATTTAAAGGTGCACTATGCAACTTTTCCATCCACTAGAGGGTGCCTATTCAAAACAAAGGTGTAGTTTGATGACGCCAAGTTTGAGCACAGAATCTTGGGACATGTGGTCTTCACCTCACAGCCGGTGGAAAGGAATCAGGATAGGAATGAATATTAACATTTCTGTAGTATGAAGCAGAGCTGGACTGAGTTTTGTGGAGCTGAGCAAGGCCGCTGGAGCAATTGTTAATTAGATGAACCACACACGCCTTGCGAGCGGCGGGACTTTTATTATGACGGGACACAGTCAAGGGCGCTATTTCCACTTTTCCGGTCATGAGTATGAGGTAACGTAGCTCTGTTTATCATATTAGATACATTTAAGTGTGTTTAAAATTATGTTATGACGTTTCTCTGTGCGTTCGCTCAGCAGCTGCTGTGACACTTGGTATGGGATCAAATTCCCACCAATTGAATTGCAGTGAAGCATAAAAAATGTACTGTGTGTGTACTGTGTATATATATATATATATATATATATATATATATATATATATATATATATATATATATATATATATATATATATATATATATATATATATATATATATATTAGGGCCGGGACTTTAACGCGTTAATTAAGATTAATTAATTACGTGACTTTAACGCGTTAATTAATTACGCAAAAAAAAATAAAAAATAAAATAAAATTAACCACACTTATTTTTGCACCGCGGAACGTTTTTCAATGAATGAGTTTCGACGGACCGATTATACTGGAACACCAACTAGCGCTCCGGAGCTCCGGAGTCGCGATAACCACAACAACAAACCATGAGTGAACATGAACGAAGAAGCTGATGAGACCGCTTTGCTTGGCCACGTGGATGGGAAATTTTGTTTTAAAAAACGAAAGAATGGAAGCGTCGACAAGAGCATGGTTGTGTGCAAGCTATACAACAAGGAATCTGCGTATCACCGCAACACATCGAGCCTCAAGTATCACAAATATGCTTTTGCTACACTTAATGGCAAACATTGCGCTGGTGTGCTGGACTGAAATAAATAAACAATATTTTGTTGATTAAGCTTATGTATTCAGTCATTATTCAATGGTATACTAAAAATACATGTGAAAAATTACTTGTCATTGTTCTCAGGTCAAATATTTATATGCAATTAAAATGCGATTAATTACGATTAATTAATTACAAAGCCTCTAATTAATTAGATTAATTTTTTTAATCGAGTCCTGGCCCTAATATATATATAATTACTCGATTGCCAAAATAATTGTTAGTGACAGCCCTAACCCTTTTCTTTCTTTCCTACTGCATATGTTACACATCAAGTCTGTTGCACATGATAAATGCCAATTGCAACGACCAATTCTGTCGTGTGACCAATTGTGATGCAGCAAGTTTGTACTGGTGTCTCCCAGCCTTCCTTCTTTCTTTCCTAAATGGGGCCTTTATACAGAACAGAACATGGCAAGTTGGATGACATTGTGACATGACAAAAATGATCAGGGCCGTATTTAATTAACCAGAGATCCCTAGGCTACCCAGAATAAAAATGTCACTAGGCCATTAGTCAATACATAGACATTTCAATTTGTACTCATGTACTGTATGAATAAATTCAACTGGCATATATTTGGAAACTTTTCTTCCTTGGTTTTCCAGTTTTAAAAAAAGTATTTGAAAACATCAGTAAAATTCTTTTTTTTTTTTCAGTTTTTTTTTTTTTCAGTTTTTTTTACCAAGGCCAGTTTTGGGAAATACTAGAGTATTTGAGTGCCTGAGATGTCCCGTTCTCACGTCTGCTTACAATAGCTTCTCGAATACTGTCTGAATGAAAGTGTAACGGGATCTATCAGCTATGAGAGTGACTAAAGTAATACCAAAGAGGGCGACATGAATTTAACTGTAAAATCTAATAACACTGAAGCCTGTGCATTAATGTGCCCCTGCAAATGACAGTTGTGCTACAAGACCATTCGTGATGCTGTAAGTTTGAATTCAGTGCAGATGATGTTAGAGATTCCAAAGAGATAAAGATTATTGGTAAATAATTTAAATTACAGTCTGGTCATTACACGTTCGTCAAAGCTATATACATCTATTTGGAGCTACGTTCTTTTTGGAGCTTGTCAGTCAGGTTCTCTTTCAGTAATATATTGGATATTTTCAAGGTTTGGGGCTTTTATTTTGACAATGTGAAGTATTGTTGTTTAAACAATACAATAAAATAATAAAAGAAAGATGCAAATTAAATAAACTGCTTTACATTTTCCAGGTAAAGTATAAGTATGCCTAAAAGCAGCATTCAAGTAAGAAATGGAATAATCACATGAACAAAAATCAAAATAAAACTGCATTTTCTTCCCTGTATATTGTATGTGTATATGTATATTGACTCCACTGGTTCTTATATTAGGCTAGTAATGCAGATGAACCACCTGTTTATGTGAAACTTGTGTGTTTTTGACACTTTAAAATAAATGCAATAAGATGCTAAAGATTCTGTTTAGTACACGCACTGTGACAGCTGGCTTCTGTGCATGCACTTTAGGTGTGTGTGCTCGTAACACCATTTTAGACTGCCAAGGCACGCAGCCGCGTTTCATGTTGTGAACAAATAATTTGTGAGATTTGTCTGAAGAATCAGTCATGATGATCAGCCGATTTGTACAGAGGCATTTGATGACCACACTACATTGGAATTCGCGAACAGAAAAAGCCCAGAGCGGTTAAATTTGTGTTCAGACTGCGTGTTTTTAGCAAACTGTACCATAAGATGAGATCGAACCGTACCCAGAAAAGACTCCTGAAAAGTACCAAGTGTGAAAACACCCTAAGGGTGCGTTCACATTTCTAGTTTGGTTCATTTGGTCCGAACCAAGGGCAAACAATTATACATTGTTGCATTTTTCAGCTTTTGGATGCTTTTCACACCACACTGATTGTTTTGGTCCGAACCAGTTGAAACGGACCAAATTGCAGGCACATGACAACATCCGCATTACTCATTGGCCATGGTGTATTTCCAAAACTGCTTTTCGACTGGTCAGAATTTACGTGTGGGGAAATTCCAACAGAAGAGGAAAAGCCAGCAAACTACACAACACTTGAGAGACGACAGTGCGGGCTGGTTTTGTTCCTGGCCATAATTTACTGCATTGTGTGTATTTACCACAGTATGCAAAACAATACATTTCTATAATGAAGCGCGGATTAGAACAACGTTCTAATGCACTGCAAACGGCGAGCGCTCATCGTTCGTCACTTCAAGCCGAGGCGTGCATTAATTATGTATCCCATCTCAGTTGTTTCCCATCTCAGTTGACTCTCTTGCACACGTTCACTTCATCCTTCTCTCAGCACAGGTATTTCCCACCCAGGGCCGTGCACAGGGGGGTGACCTGGTGGCTTGAGCCACTGCCCCTTTGCCCTCATCGTCTAAGGTACCCTTCTTGCCCCCTTCCCTTCCTCACCCTCAGAGGATTCCAATAAAAGCGTTCTGTACCCCTTTAAATCTCCAATAAAAAATAGAAAAGAGACCAAATTAGCCCCGAATCAACATTTTGGAAGAAACGCTCAGTTTCAGTCAATCTCATGTCAATCTTGAGTACCTATAGAGTAGTATTGCATCCTTCATATCTCCGAAAAGTCTTTAGTTTTATTATATTTATAAAAGAAATATGGGCTGTACCGAGTCTTTCCGGAAAAAACCGAGCGCCTGGAGGCGTATTGTGTGGGCGGAGCTAAAGAATAACAAGCGCGCAAAGCGGTGACGTCCTCAAGCGTGGAGAAACTCATGGCTATCGAGCTCAGCTAATACAGATAATGAGCCAGAATCAGATCCGGAGGCTGAAATAAATTGAACAGGAGAAACGGCAACAGCAGGACGTCCGTCTCTGTGGTATGTACTGTATTTTGTGGCCTGTCAACATTTGTGTGTCTTTACTCGCAGTTTACATGATTCGGTTTATGGACTAATTGTATTCGACTAAACCTTAGAGGTAGCAAGCAAAACGGTTTTGCACGTCAGACTAGTGTAACGTTATACATAGAACAACAATAGAGTCCGTTAGCACATTTGAATGACGAAGCACAAGATCGTGTTGTTTACTGATGTTTACTCACGCGACGAGCCAACAGCACAGACATTTGAAGCAGTTTTACTCACCGGCTTCTGGGACCGTCAAAAACTCCGTCAAAAACACACTTCTTTGGTATGATTTGATGAAGTCCTGGCAGCAGTGAACGGTGGAGATCCACATTTGCGACGCGACTGAAGCGATGTTGTGAATGTCCCATCATGTCTGCGTTCACATCGGGTCACATGCAGCGCTGCCTTCCCGGAATGCTGTGCTGAAGCATTGAAGTCGCCCATAGGAATAAAGTGGAGCGCGGTGCCTGGATGGACTGGATCTGCACCTGAGCGAGTGTTTATGGGCGTGCATTTCCTCTCTCGCTCTAGTCAAGCGCGCGCACCCTACCGGGAGAAGAGCCCGTACGGCCCATACAAGGACCTTCCGATCTATTAACGTCAACCCGAGCCATACTCGAAAAAAACTCTCCGAAACTTGTGAGAAACCGGAAGGAGTATTTTTAACACAGAACCAACATTAGTCCAACATTAGTTTTTGAAACTTTGTCTATGTTTAGGATGGGAATACAAGTCTTTAACAGTGTAAAAAGCTCAGTATGAATGAAACAGCAATTCACCCCCCCTTTAAGATGATACTAAACACCCTTATAGTGCCCCCTTTTTTTGGTTTGGGCCACTGCCTCTCAAAATGCCTGCACGGCCCTAATTCCCAACCCTTCACTCTGTGCAGTTTATAACAAGCAAATGAAAACACTGATGGGAAACCTCTAAGTGAGTTTGAAATGTCCAAAAACAAGCTTGCCTCAGTCCTTAAAAAATGAAAGCTTTGCCCATTCTGTTTTTGAACTGTTCTGACAGGAACACAGCATGCTTTAATTACTTAGATATTTAGATCTTTGGTTTCTTTAACTGCAGCGAGCTGCTGCTCTGTTGCGTTTGTCAATATCGCTCTTTTCATCCAGGTCATCAAAAATCTCTTTTCACACTGAAAAAAAACAAGTCCTTTTATGTAAATACTCGAACTGCTGGGTAGATTGATCAAAACCACTTTGACGCTCTTATTTCTGTGATTAGGCTTGTCGGAAAGTTCCCTGCAATATTAATTTTTCACGGTAGACTTAAACTGTTTCCTCTAAAGTGTTTTTTTCTCAGTCAAATAGGCTTTCAATCACAGAGTCCACTGGGGAAATGAATGGGAACAAACAGTCTAAAACTCAAACACGCTGCAGAGACTATTAACAATTACATTAGCCTACTATAGATCAAACCCACATGGAGATGTGTACAGTCAGGGAAAAGAAACCAAAACTGAAAGAAATATAATGAATGTGACAGTGCAGAATTTCAGATATTTCATATTTAACATACCCCTCAATATATTCCAAAGCTTATTCTCAGTGTTTTAATTAAGAATAGATATGAATAAATATGTTATGTGGATGGTGATGCAGTATATAAATGCAAAATATATTATATTTTACAGAATTGTTTTCTTTTTATTTCTTTTTTTTAATTAATACTTTATACTTTTAATATACTGTCCTTAATTTGTTTTCAGAATGGATGAGTTAAATTGATCAAAAGTGACCGTAATGATAACATTTATAGACCATATGTACAACATTTATAATGTTAAAATAGAAAATAAATGTGTTTTATACTTTCAATCAGCATTGAGAATCCTGAAAAATGTATCACGATTTGCACAAAAATATTAAGTAACACAACGGCTTTCAATATCGATAATAATATAATTAAATGCAATTATAAAATTGTATTCATAATAATGCATTTATCATCACATTCAGTACTTTTTGCTGATGGTGTAAAGCTTTTACTAGTCACAAACTTAATATTAAAAATCATAAGAATAAGATCATTCTTTCAGTTATATTCAGGGCATGTGAAATATTACTCGCAGCACCTAATCTCTTTTGCTGTACGTGTCTGCTGTTACCAAGTATCTTCACATTTGTCCTCATCGTCTTTATCAACTGAAATGCCGTAACGTGCCCACAAACATACATGCACACATTCAGGTCTGTGTTTCGAGAATGGCCCAAGGGAGGCAGCATCTTTAATTTGAGCTGTGCAGCCTGGCAGGTGGAGGAGATAATGTCTGTGGGAGGAGAGAAATTCCAGCCACCGCTTCTTCTCCAAATAGCTGCCAGGGGAAGGAAAAGAAACTTGACGTAATGGATAAACTAATCAACCTGCCAGAGGACACTGTCTTATATCCTCATAAAGATGGGTTATTCACATCTCTGCGCTAGTTGCTGATTAGCATTGATGCTACATGCCACTTAGCATTAGCTGGAATGTTTCTCTTCTGGTGAGGGGAAAAAGCCCAGCAGGACAGAAACAGTGTTGTAACACTATGAGTAGATTTATACACATCACAATAAGCACTTCTGCCGATCACTACTGTAACTGTGACACTTTAAGCTGTTTGTGTTATAAGAAAAGGTGATGCTCCTCACATTGAACCAAGGAGGTCTATAATACCTGAAGACAGTTAGTCATTTCACGATTTTAAGAGCCCTCCAAAATATAGGAAATGTCTGCTATACTAGAACCAAAGTGACATCTGGAATAATATAATATATAATTTACGCTAACCCACAGCTTTGTTCAAAATAAGCCATACGTGACCTTATAGATATTTAGAAACTTTGAGCTTGCAGAGCTAGTACAGGCAGTACTCTTGGGCTGGGTTTCCCGATAATGTTGTCACTTAGCACACTAAAAAGACTCTAAAGGTATAACTTAAATAAAGGTATACAATTTCTTGGCATCTCTTATGAAAAATAAGTGTATTTTTTCCGATTTACGTTAGTCTATTCTGCTCTCAGCTAAACGCTTGGTTGTGTTATCAGGACTCAGGAGTAGACTTACAACAACACTTCAGGCAAAATGATCACGTCCCAGATGGTCGCATGGATCTGACTATCTTACAAGAACTTACTAATATCTGTAGCACTAAGCGGTTCACCTGAGTTATGCGGCGCAGACATTTTGCCACTGTGTGGTAGGCTTGACTGTTCCTATGAACCATACAGGTCTCTATTTGGATAGTAACGTTAGGCTGTTAGAGCAGTTTTGCTACACATTAAATCTGTAAATTATTGAAAACAATAAACATACCCCTTGCAAAAAATATACAGTTTTACTGCAGTATTTTAAATAGGTTAAACTAATATATAAACTCAATAATTACATTGACAGCAATGAAATATTTATTTTTATTACAATGCACTTAAATTCATTAAAGTTCATGCATCTATTTTCATGTTGATTAAAAAAAAGTCTAGTGACAATGTCTGACATGAACAACATTTCAACAATTACAAATATTAAAATACAAATATTACTTATACATCCCAATTCTTGAGTTTATTTGAAGCTCGTTGGGCATTGAATGGAGTGCGTAGGGTGCTAGGCAACATGTCAAACGGGTCCGATTATGTTGCATGGTTAATGGAAGCAAGGTTTTGGAGGTGTGAGACCCAGGCGCTCAGTGCTCATTAACCCCGGGCGAGAGCAGCCTTAACTCAGCTCGTCCTTCTGACCAATGCCGCTGACTGGCAGAAGCCCCTCCCATGACGCAAATTTGCGACTGTTGTTTAGTGAATAAAGCTAATGGATTCAAAATGTTTACGCATCCAACTTCGTGCGAATAGCGCTATTTATTCGCGTCACTTGCGTCTGGTGTGAACGCAGCATAACTGTTATGTGCGCTAAACCGGAACTGAGATACGGTCAACCGGAAGTATCGAGTGTCATGGCGACCCCCACTAAGACTTGCAGGAAAGTTGTGGATATTTGGCCAATATTTGTACTCAAAGAATCCATGTTTTGACTGTTATACTTTAGGGGCACTATTACAGATCTTCTGGAGAGTACAGAATCTCTGAATCAAAAACACAGGCGAAGATGAAGCAGAAACAAACAGTAGAATTGCTTGCACACAACACTGTTTAACATTACGGAATGAAATGGTGGATATGCATACGAACATGCATACGAACATGCATAACACATGCATACGGATATGCACACAAACATGCATAACACATGCACAAGCAGACACACGCACACGCACGCCCTGGCTCATATGTCCGAGTCTGATCATGAATCGCAGCACAAGGAACCAACAACACCTCAAATACATACTCCATAGTTTAGTTAGACACATACATAATCAGTAGATACCAAACGTAACATTCAATACTCATACTTTTTTAGTTGTGTTGCATCATTCCTGACATATCCAGAAGACACGGCATTGTTTTACTTACTGTATTAAATAAAAGCATAATTTTATATACTAAAACTGGGCCAATTTAGTTCCAAGCAGTATTACACTTACAGGTATACTGTATCATCGAGCCATAGTTTTAGCCCTGCCTAAAAAATCCTGAGCACAGAAATGGTGGAAAAAATGTTTACGGTCTAACTGTACGATTAATTACAGTTCAAAGTCTTTGAAATGTGTTTCAGCTATACATTTCTAACATTCATAATGTGTGTAGAAACAATTCTCAGAATTGCCTTAACAGGGACTTTAAGTGTGACGTTACCAGGTGCTGTCCGTGGCAGTGGTGCTGAATTGGTTTATCAATGGCTCAAGAATCCATTATTTACTCTATGCTGGGACGTTTTCACTTCATTATGTGAGAAAGCACAAGCAGTGATCTTTTAAAAAAGCAGCACTTCAGAAATAGATGAAATCACATTTATCAAGACTCATGAGATCTTATTATTCAAATTGAAAACTAAATCCAACCTGGATATTTTATATAATTTTTAAATTATTGCACAAACCTGCAACCTCTCATGCCCAAACATATCATGCATCGACCCTCTACACTAACCGATATGCCTTCACTGGCCTAAAAAAGGGCCATTTAATATATAATAATATATTTGCTATAGTGACTTAATTTACTCCACAACCAGGGTTAATTTCCCGCATCACATTATTTGTGTAAATCACTCATTTCTGTTAATAGAAGACGGGTAGCTCCATCGAGTTTGTCTTGAAAAAGATGGACCAACAAGTTCTAAAAGCTTTTGCATTTTTTGCTGTGGAAGGCAATTTTATTCTTTGCATAAAAAACAAAACAAAAAAACAAACAAAAAAAAAAAACACTTCAGTTAGCCTAATTGAACACTGAGTGTATTACAACATCAGAATTATATTCTTTTAGACTTTTAGATAAAGAAGCTTTTTGCACAGTGATGGCCACTATCAGAATGATCTGTCAACAGTGATAAGCCCAACTTATGGTCGAATGACTTGCAGAAGGCATACTTAACTAAGAACGTTTTAATACGTATTAATGTTAATGTCCAGCTTAAGGCATAACTTAAGAATGATGTAGCGTTAAGAAGGTTAACCCAGCCTTTTTTGGTTTACTGGAAGGCAATGGGGCTAAAGGAGCACCGGGTTAAAAGGCTCCTTTGATTTGATTTTCCTCACAAAACCTTGCCACAGGACTTTCCAAAACATCCACTTTTCAAGATGCACGTGGAAATTTGTCTGTTCCCCTTACCCAAGCTCTCACGATCGTGGCAGCAGCACAAAATTGATTCTGTGCTTATTTGATCGATTTTTAAAATTTTATTTAAAATGTTTTAAAATTTTGTAGATTTAAGTAGCAAATGAGAACCGCTAAAATGATTGAATATATTTATTTCAATAATAAATATAAGCCTTCTTAATTATTTTCGTATCCCTTATATGCTTATTTGGGATAAAAGGCCCAACTCGCCACCTCATACATTTATAACATTTTTTAAACAAAATAACCCACACTCACAATGATTTATTTTCACACAAAATCTGCCTATAGGTGCATATTACTATTGCTCTCTTCAAATCAAACACACACACACACACACACACACACACACACACACACACACACACACACACACACACACACACACACACACACACACACACACACACGTTGTGTTTCCATGTTTTATGGGGACTTTCCATAGGCGTAATGGATTTCATACTGTACAAACTGTACATCCTATCCCCTTAAACTGCCCCTGCCCCTAAACCTACCCATCACAGGAAACATTCTGCATTTTTACTTTCTCAAAAAAACTCCTTCTGTGTGATTTATCAGATGTTTTCCTCATGGGGACCTAAAAATGTCCCCACAAGGACAAGGATTTCGGATATTGCCATCTTTGTGGGGACATTTTGTCCCCATAACGTAGGGATTACCAGGTCACACACACACACACACACACACACACACACACACACACACACACACACAATAATACTGCGACTACTAAATACTATTGACTTTAGGCCAGGTTTTTGTTGGTCAATGGAGCAGTCGTTTTCAGTTGCCTCAAAATACCAACACTTGCATTGAGCCTGGCATAGCATTGTGCCGGTTGTATGATAGGGCCCTTATTAGTCTTTTAGAAGAAGGCTATTTATACTTCCTACAACGTCCTTTTGATTTTTGTCTGCAATTTTAAAAATAGTAAAATCCATATACACCTATTAGTGTTCTAGACGTTCTAAGTGTGCTAGACCAGGGGTTTTCAAACTGGGGTCCGGGGACCCCCAGGGGTCCTCCAGAAGGTTCTAAGAGGACCTCAAAAAATGTGTGAGATTTAAAAGACAAAAGCAAAAATGGATAAAGTCTACAATCTGTTTAATTTCTAACCGTTTCTCTCCTTGTTTGCCGTATACATACAAAAATTCTGGAAATCTTAAGTGAGTTCTTCTCACTATAGTCCCCTTCATCTTGCTCACTGGGGTTGTAAGGCAGTATTCTTAATGCAATACGTAAGCTGTTTACATACATTTTATGTGAAAGCTGCCCATACAAGTAATTGTACAGAAAATGTTTTTCTTCAGGTTTATGCATCCAACATTAAAGGGGGGGGTGAAACACTCAGTTTCAGTCAATCTCATGTCAATCTTGAGTACCTATAGAGTAGTATTGCATCCTTCATATCTCCGAAAAGTCTTTAGTTTTATTATATTTATAAAAGAAATCTAGGCTGTACTGAGTCTTTCCGGAAAAAAACGAGCGCCTGGAGGCATATCGAGTGGGCGGAGCTAAAGAATGACGATCGCAAACAAAGTGGTGATGTCCTCAAGCGTGGAGAAACCCATGGCTATCTCAGCTAATACAGATAATGATGCAGAATCAAATCTGAGGCAGAAATAAATTGAACAGGAGAAACAGCAACAGCAGGACGTCCGTCTCTGTGGTATGTACTGTATTTAGCGGCCTGTCAACATTTGTGTGTCTTTACTCACAGTTTATGAGGACATGATTCGGTTTATGGACTATTATGCGACTAGACCTTAGCAGTAGCAAGCAAAACGGTTTTGCACGTCAGACTAGTGTAACGTTATACAGAGAACAGCAATGGAGTAACCGTTAGCGCATTTGAATGACGAAGCACGCGATCGTGTCGTTTACTGATGTTTACTCATGCGACGGTAGACAACAGCACAGACATTTGAAGCAGTTTAACTCACCGGCTGCTTCCAAAGCAGGACCGAACCTTTATCGCTGGGACCGCTCCGTCAAAAACACACTTCTTTGGTATGATTTGGTGAAGTCCTGTGACAGCAGTGGCGTGGAAATCCACTTTGCGACGCGACTGAAGCGATGTTGTGAAGCTTCCCTTCATTTCTGTGTTCAAATCGGTTCAAATGCAGCGCTGCCTTCCCGGAATGCTGTGCTGAAGCGTTGAAGTTGCTCGACGTCGTTAACCATAGGAATAAAGTGGAGCGCGGCGCGGACTCGACTGGACGAATGGATCTGCAGCTGAGCGAGTGTTTATGGCCGTGCATTTCCTCTCTCGCTCTAGTCACACACGTGCGCACCCTACTGGGAGAAGAGCCCGTACGGCCCATACAAGGACCTTCCACTCTATCAACGTCAAGCCGACCCATACTCGAAAAAAACTCTCTGAAACTTGTGAGAAACCGGAAGGAGTATTTTTGACGCAGAAATACTCTATCAAACATCCAACATTAGTTTTTGAAACTTTGTCTATGTTTAGGATGGGAATCCAAGTCTTTAACAGTGTAAAAAGCTCAGTATGCATGAAACAGCATTTCAGCACCCCCCCCCCCCTTTAAGTATAGCCGATTTAAGTTTGGAAACAATATGTTGTATTTATAATGTCACACTTTAACATGTCATACATAAAAATATATAGATTTTAGGAAGGGGGTCCCCCATAAAGGTTCATCATATTTGGGGGTCCTTGGTATCATAAAGTTTGAAAACCCCTGTGCTAGACAGTTCATTGTAATTACACAAATGTAATTTAACTTATTCAATTTAATTTATTCAAGTTTAAAATGGTTTCATGCAATGCTAGAACAACATTAATTCCTCTGATTAATGTAAATAATCATGTCTTTATTTCTTGTGTTTATTCACGTCTCTCAGGAGCATAGGGCAGTGTTGTAAAACCATATAAAAACCCTAAATTAAACTCTCATTGTCAAGTCTCTCAGCTTTGTGCAAGGAAGGTGACTTGCCAATACCTCTCAGTGTTCTTTCTGAACTACCTGGACCTGAGGCAAAAACTAAAAATAGGCACTGTAATCCAATATAGCGTGTGAAAAAAAAAAAAATCTGATATTTTTCCCAGTGAAGAGGCATATGAGACTGGCCCACTCAGCTATATGAGACAGAGGGGGACGTTCATGGTAGCACAACACAATAAGAGATATTTTGTGTGTGTGTGTGTGTGTGTGTGTGTGAATGGTATTCATGTGAAGGATTTCCATGTGGTGGTTTAAAAAGCAACTCTTTTATGTAACGTGCCATGGGATTTTTTTCATGACCACAGAGAGTCAAGACCTCAGTCATTTCATTCGAAGGATGGGATGAGATGATTATCAGATGTTTTCTTGTTTTCCTGTGCTTTTTATGCATGACCTTTATTTTGAAGTGTTTTCACGTGTTTTCTAATTGCTTGTTTCTTCGTTCCTTCTAAATCGTTTCCAGGTGTCTTGTGTTGTAATTAGTTTTAGTGTATAATTATCATTTGTGTTGGTTTTGTCTTCTGTCAAGTGTTTGTGTGAGTAATTTGGATTAGTTGGAATGGTTTGTGGTGCGTGGTTCATGTCTTGTGATGCTCTAGGTTCAGAATTAAGTTTTTTTAATTATTATTTATTTGTGTATATTTGTGTTGATTTTTAGAAGGCAAGTTAGTTATTTTCCATCAACTGGTTAAAGGTGCACTATGTAGTATTTTTGCAGTAAAATATCAAAAAACCACTAGGCCAGTGTTATATATTTTGTTCAGTTGAGTTCTTACAATATCCCAAATGTTTCCAACTATTTGTAAATTATGAGAAAATGGCTATTTTAACCAAGGAGACGAGATGTCTGAGGGAGTCGCCTGTCAATTGCGTCATATCTGCATTACCCTCAGTTTCGGTTTTATTTAGCAGAAACGCTTTACTCTTAGTAGTGTGAACAAGTGTCACAGCAGCCGAGTGAACGCACAGAGTAAAGTTATAACATAATTTTAAACACTTGTATCTAATATTATAAAAAGAGCTGTGTTTACTTATCTCAAGCTTCATTTGCAAAATTTGCATGCCGAGTGGTCCCCTTTTCCGTAGCCATGACTTCATCCACATTCTCCACTTTTACTGTAGTCTACAATTCAACTAGTGTCATCATTGTACAGTCTACATAGGCTGCATGTCGTACCCAAGTTTATTCGATCCATATCACACAGTGTGATTTGTAATGATCTTATAGGACTGCTGCAATATTACAATATTCCATAAAAATATGAAATGTCCATTTTTATTTCATGGTGATTTTAAAGGGTTAGTTCACACAAAAATAATAATTATATAATTAATTACTCACCCCCCACGAAGCCTGTAAGACCTTTGGAACCCAAGTTAAGATATTTCTGATGAAATCTCGAGATCTGATCCTTCCATAGAGATGTAATTACCAGTTTCAAGGTTGGAAAGACATCGTTAAAATAGTCCTTGTGGCTACTGCGGTTCAACCTTAATTTCATGAAATGACGAGAACCAAAATAATTGTATTCAATAATTTCTTCTCGTCTGTGGCAGTCTCGTTGTAAACATACAGTGCAGAGCTTTCGAGTTCTGCAACAGAATGGCTGCTCACCATTGGCTGAAGTTGACCAGGAGAGCACCACGGCTCATGCTTGTGATGTTGACGCAGGAGCCAATGGTGAGCCACGGTTCTGCCGTGGATCTTTAAATGACAGAATTTTAATTTTTGGGTGAACTAACCCTTTAAGTAGGCTACTTATAAACTAAGTGACTGTGAAAGCTGCCAAGAAAAGCATTATTCTTTGGTTACAAATGCATCATCATCCACACTTTCTCTATTAGTTGTGTCTGGTCATACAGTAAAGTCATAAATTGATTTAATGACTGGACCCCTGGCATTGCTGTAAGTGCTGTTCAACAAGAGGCAAATGTTTTCTGTCCAGTTAGTGCCTTTGCGTTCTGGGGCCGGTGAATCTCTGGGTTTGTTCATGCGGTGCATGTTCAACCGCTGTGCTGCAGTGCACTCCCATAATAGCCTGGAACAAATAGATACACATTGTATGTGTTTGTTTTTCCGGAGTCAGGGAAGCGCTTTGTCATAAACCCCCACCTACTGACATCATTAGAATAACACAAAATGACAAACTGAATACTTCCTCTCCATTCTTTCTCAGGCCACCGCTCTCGCTCTATAACAGGTCTCTGGAATTTAAATCCCTTGTTTTCTAAACAGCCGTGTTATTGCTTATCCCCAACTTCTTGTCACTGATTGCCCTCAAGATTCACAAAAATCCAATTTAAGGCTCGTCTTTACCCTTGCTCCCAGCCTCCCTGTTGTGAGACGCAAGACAGTGGTGTCACTACTGTAATTAAACGCTGAATCGCTGATCCGTTGATGTTAGCATGAGACAGCGGGTGGAGTGGTCGCTGCAGTAATGGCCCCATTAGAATTTCAGAAATCCCCTTATCGCCACTGAGATGCCGGGAGCTCTGTCACTTCCCCTCTGCCGCTACGCTCCAGCTGTAAGCATTTTAACGGCACATTCGTCAAGAACCGTAATGAATTCTCGTAGTTATGCGCACTGTCAGAAGAATCAGTGGAGCTGAAAAGGGGGAAAAGTGTGTTTGTGTGCGAGAGCACTCAAGATAGATGCCAGCAGTGCATATATTTTGACATCAGATAGGCTAGAAAATGTTACACAGTCCTTACAAACCAGAAAAGACCTAACAGGTTTCCTTGGTTGCAATATAGATTAGAATATAGTGCAATGATGCCTTAAATCCATTAAAAAAAGATGTTTGGTCCTTGTTCAATTTACTCATAATAAGCTAAGACAACACAGTTCTTTTACATTTTGTCACAGCTTAAATTTTTGACGTAACTACACACTGTAAAAAACAAACAAAAAAAATTATAATTTTACAGCCTGTACAAATAAGTACAATCGGTTAAAGGTTTAATCTTAAGTACAATCGACTTGGATGTTTAAGTTATTTCAACTTAAAATATGTTAAAGGTCCCGTTCTTCGCGATTCCATCTTTCAAACTTTAGTTAGTGTGAAATGTTGCTGTTAGAGCATAAATAATACCTGTAAAATTATGAAGCCCAAAGTTCAATGCCAAGCGAGATATTTTATTTAACAGAATATCCCTTTCAAAGCCTACAGCGAACCGCCGGTTTGGACTACACCCCTGCACTTCCTTCAGGAATGACGTCACTAGAACCGTTTGTTGACGAACCCTCCGCCCACAAGAACACGCAAAATAGGGGGCGTGATCTTGTTGCTCTGGAGAACAGCGCGCATTCAGCGCTTGCATCTCCCCGTTATGGTAAGAGTCGGGACCTTTCCGGGCAAAGTGCGCTAAGCTGCTGTCCAATCACAACACGGTGAGCGCTGGCCCAATCAGAACTCATTACCCGTTTCTGAAGGAGGGACTTCATAGAACAAGAAAATCATCAGGCCGTTTTTAGGACAGAGAAAACAGCGCTGTACAGATAAGTAAATTGTGTGAAAAATACTGTGTTTTTTTACACGCGAAACATGAACTCATGTTATATTGCACACTGTAAACATAATCAAAGCTTCAAAAACACGCGAAGAACGGGACCTTTAAACTGACTATAAAAAATGAGTTGCATCTTGTATAACTTGTAAAAAAGTTAAACATTTCTTAATTTATTTTGATGAGTTAAAACAATGTAAAAACACATGTTGTCATAACTTATTGAACATATAATTTTTTCCAGTGCAGTGGATCTTTATTTTCCAGCACTCTTGGCATGAGACTGGATCAGAGAATAAATGTTGAAATGTTACCAATCAATTAATTTGTATTTTTATGGAACACAGCAGTATTTATTTTAAATGATTTATCCATGAACATATATATATATATTTTTTTTTTTCATGTGCCGTCATAATAGGGCTGTCAAATTTGAATTTCGAATAATCGTTGAATTTTAAAATAAAAGTTGCCGTTTGAATGTAAAACATGGATTTCAGGTGTGCATCCGCCAGCCTTATCAGTGGTGCACAAGATGATAATGGAAGATTCGTTGTTGCGTTTAAAGGTTAAGCCTATCCAGTTGAACTCAGCAGATGTGGTGCTACTGCGTTGGTAATTTAAAATGGGGGTCGCACATGCAGTTTCAGCTAATATAAATGATAATCTTGAGTAACTTTGCATCCTTCATATCTCCAAAAAGTATTTAGTTTCATTAGATTTATAAAAGACAGATAAGCTGTACCGACTCTTTCCGAAAACAGCCGAACTCGTGGAGGTACACACACACAAGCACACACACACATGCACGCATGCACGCACGCACGCACACACACACACATACACACACACACAATATATATATATTATTTATAAGCATTTTGAAAAGTGAGGACATGGTCAATGTCTTCATATTTCACCCTCTCCTTGTAATACCTATGTCATACCCATGTCATAATACACATTTGTGTCCTCATATAGCCCTGGATAACTTTCAATTCACTATGTGTTGTTAATATGCACCGATTATGTTGTTTATATGCACATACGCACCAATTGCCAACAAAACACAGACATTTGATGTAGTTTCACTCACCGCCTATGGTTTCGACTCATGTCCTGGAACAAACAAACTGCATCCAAGAGTTATTTGGAAAGCTGAACAAGGTTATCTTTCCCTCACAACCAGAAACACACTTCATTAGTCACAATGTGTACTATTTATGTGATTATTTCTAATAATCCGAGAAAGGTCCTTATCACGGTAAGATGTTTACATGACCCGAGCAGAACTCTTTACGGCCCTGTGAAGAACATTGCAATGCCTGGTTTGCTTACACTGTCATCATGTTCTTCTTGCCGTCTGGGTGAAGAAAAGGAGCAGACTGCACAGCGAGAGTTTAGCGATTTTGAGAAGAGAAAACTTTAGAATAATGCCACAGAGTTAATTCATGAAGTTGTGTGAACAACGCAAGTCATCAGTATTTGTCCGTGCACACTTTAGTCACATATTTTAATGTGATTATGCTTACTGTGATTTTAAGCATGTGTCACTTTGTTTTGTACTTCGTTATATATAATATTTAGATCAATAGGCCTATACTTGTTTAACAAGCTATATTCAGAAACCGGTGCAGTTATATTAGTTTTCTGAATATGTTTATTAGACTGTTGATTGAAAATAATGTGTGGTCATGGCCTATTATTGTTTTTAATGTGAGAAACAACTGGCTATTCTGAATTTATACACTGTAAGAAATATTGTTGCAATTAGACATCACAACTTTTCAGCACTTAACATTAGAACTCAAACATCCATGCAACTTCATTTTAATTTGACTAAACATAACATTTAAAGGCAACATGACACTTTAAGTTGAAACAAAAATGATTTATGGTGTACCATTTTACTTTTTCATCTTCAGAACAAAATTAATACATTTTAACTTGCAATGCTACAAAATAAAAGATACATCAAATAATCAACCCTTTTTGTGTGTGTGACAAAAGTACAAAAATAAGGATTAAGAATGTATGTGTAACTGCTCCACGGAAGCTGAGTCACAAAAGCATGGCACAAAAGAGCTTGTTTCAAACAAAAGTGCAGGTCTCTCATACAGTTCTACCACATTATAAATGAATCTAACAACACAGAAAATCGAAAGGAACAGTCAAAGCACTAAGAATACATTTTGGTCTGCCGGCTGGCAGGAAGTCTGGAACAGTGTGACCAGGCCAGAATCGCAGCAGCTCACTTCTGTCAAGCCGAAGAGACATTTTAAAATGACCACCAGCTGAACACCCAATTACTGCTGGCAGGCGGCACCACAACTGACAAATCAGCAGCGATCTGAAACTCAAAGAAACATCAACGAAAGTACACACAAAAGTTATCAAAACATAATAATAATAATAAATATAGCTGCAAGCAGCCATTATCGGGGCCAAGCGCAAAGAAGAAGACAAGACATGCCAGCATGGCTGGAAGTCTCAAGCCAACTGCAACAATGAGCCATTAAGGACCTATTAAGTTGATTTTAGGCAAAATAGCAGTCAAATTTTAAATACAGTCAATAATAATGGTTTAATGGTTTATCACTTTCGACCAATAGGTGTCACTGTTACGAAACTGATGTGGTTTAGTCAGATTGAGATGACAATGACACATGCAAAGTTTGGTGTCAATATGTCAAAGCATTGCAGAGATACAGCCTCAAGAGTAATTTTTGCATCATGGCTCAACTCTGTTGCAGTGGTATATGAAAACTGTTTTGTCTATCAATCCGAAATCCATAAGTATTTGTCAGCATGGTCTGAAGACGATACGGATCAATTTTGGTGAAAATCGGACAAACGGTCTAGGATGAGTTTGAAAAAGTAGATTTTTAACAAATAACAAGATGGAGCACAGATATGTTTGCAAAATATGGCAAAATTGGTATCTATCTTCTCGGCATGAGCCAATGAATGTATTATGACCAGTCTCATTACAATAGGCTAATTTAATCAAAAGTTATTAGCATTTTTGTACATTTTATTACAACTTTTGACCACAAGGTGGCGCTGCCCCGAAACTTTTTGAATATCTTCGGGACATAGAGCGGAAGACACATACCGAGTTTTGTAACGATACACTAGTGCATTCTTAAATTATAGCATTAGCATTTTAAACCGTAATACTGCATTGAAGTCAATGGGAATTTCATGTTTTGTTTTATTATAGCGCCACCAAGAGGCACAATCCCACCAATTTTTTTATGTGTCCTCGTAGTGAGCCCATACATATGTGTGTCAAGTTTGGTGAAAATATTTCATTTTGTTTTGGAGTTATAGACATTTATATGAAAAAACACGTAAAAAATGACTGACACCTGACTTTGATTGGATTTTACTACCCCTTACTATCAATATTTTGAGATTTGGGCATTAGCGTATAGCTATCGACCTATGTTTCCGAACTTCTGAGGCTGGTTTCGTCTCGATCGGACTAGCGGTTTCGAAGATATCAGCAAATGTTTTTTAAGCACTAAATTACAACTCTGCGCAAACCATATGCCGAAACCTGGCAAGTCTGGTATCGTTGGAGTCGGCAAGGATTCAGGAGACCAAAAAACACACTCCCATCAAAATATGTCAACCACACCCAAAGTTATAAGCGTTTGAAAAAAAAAATTCTCCACTAGGTGGCGCTGTTTCGAAACTTCTCAGGCTACTTCAGGGCATCGTGGTGATGACCCATACCAAGTTTCATAACAATCTGTTCATGCGTTCATAAAATACAGCATTTTTGCACATAATTCAAAATGGCCGACATCCAAAATGGCCGACATGGTAAAATTGGATATCAGTCGACTCGGCATGACGCCCTGAATCTAATGAGACCAATTTTATGATTTTTGGATAAACGGTTCAGAAGTTATAAGCCAAAATAGGCATTTTTCGTATCTCCGGACAGGTAGGTGGCGCTGCGCCGAAACGCTGCATGTTGCTTCAAGTCATGCTTGTGATGACATGTACCAAGGTTGGTTTGAATACGATAAAGCGTTGCGGAGATATAGCCTTTAGTGTGTTTTTGCAACCTCCACGTAAAATTTGTTTGTGCGTTTATTGAAAACGATTGGACGAATCAACTTGAATTCCATAACTTTTTGTCAACATGCTCTGAAGATGATCTGTTTCAATTTTCGTGAAAATCGGAGCAACGGCCTAGGAGGAGTTCGAAAAAGTAGGTTTTTCAGAAAATTCAAAATGGCGGGAAAATTTGCATACCGGAAAATGACATCATAGGGTGAAATCGAATCGGCTTGAGCCAAGGAATCCGATGAAAAAAGAATTTTGTTTCTAGCCCTTAGGGGTCAAAAGTTATAAGCATAAATATGAGTGAAACTTTGGACAGGTGGTGGCGCTAGAGGGATTGAGTTAGAGGCACCAAATTTGCTATAGTGACAGCTCAGACTGGCCTCTATGAGTGTGCCAAATTTCACAACTTTTTACCATACGGTTCTATGGGCTGCCAGAGACTCCTAAGGCGGAAGAAGAAGAAGAAGAAGAAGAAGAAGAAGCAGAATAATAAATATAGCTGCAAGCAGCCATTATCGGGGCCAAGCGCAAAGAAGAAGACAAGACATGCCAGCATGGCTGGAAGTCTCAAGCCAACTGCAACAATGAGCCATTAAGGACCTATTAAGTTGATTTTAGGCAAAATAGCAGTCAAATTTTAAATACAGTCAATAATAATGGTTTAATGGTTTATCACTTTCGACCAATAGGTGTCACTGTTACGAAACTGATGTGGTTTAGTCAGATTGAGATGACAATGACACATGCAAAGTTTGGTGTCAATATGTCAAAGCATTGCAGAGATACAGCCTCAAGAGTAATTTTTGCATCATGGCTCAACTCTGTTGCAGTGGTATATGAAAACTGTTTTGTCTATCAATCCGAAATCCATAACTATTTGTCAGCATGGTCTGAAGACGATACGGATCAATTTTGGTGAAAATCGGACAAACGGTCTAGGATGAGTTTGAAAAAGTAGGTTTTTAACAAATAACAAGACGGAGGACAGATAGGTTTGCAAAATATGGCACCATTGGTATCCATGTTCTCGGCATGAGCCATTGACTGTATTATGACCAGTTTCATTACAATGGGTTAATTTAATCGAAAGTTATTCGCATTTCTGTACATTTTATTACAACTTTTGACCACAAGGTGGCGCTACCCCGAAACTTTTTGAGTATCTTCAGGACATGGAGCGGAAGACACATACCGAGTTTTGTAACGATACGCTAATGCATTCTTAAATTATAGCATTAGCATTTTAAACCATAATACTGCATTGAAGTCAATGGGAATTTCATGTTTTGTTTTATTATAGCGCCACCAAGAGGCACAATCCCACCAATTTTTTTATGTGTCCTCATAGTGAGCCCATACATATGTGTGTCAAGTTTGGTGAAAATATCTCATTTTGTTTTGGAGTTATAGACATTTATATGAAAAAACACGTAAAAAAGGACTGACACCTGACTTTGATTGGATTTTACTACCCCTTACTATCAATATTTTGAGATTTGGGCATTAGCGTATAGCTATCGACCTATGTTTCCGAACTTCTGAGGCTGGTTTCGTCTCGATCGGACTAGCGGTTTCGAAGATATCAGCAAATGTTTTTTAAGCACTAAATTACAACTCTGCGCAAACCATATGCCGAAACCTGGCAAGTCTGGTATCGTTGGAGTCGGCAAGGATTCAGGAGACCAAAAAACACACTCCCATCAAAATATGTCAACCACACCCAAAGTTATAAGCGTTTGAAAAAAAAAATTCTCCACTAGGTGGCGCTGTTTCGAAACTTCTCAGGCTACTTCAGGGCATCGTGGTGATGACCCATACCAAGTTTCATAACAATCTGTTCATGCGTTCATAAAATACAGCATTTTTGCACATAATTCAAAATGGCCGACATCCAAAATGGCCGACATGGTAAAATTGGATATCAGTCGACTCGGCATGACGCCCTGAATCTAATGAGACCAATTTTATGATTTTTGGATAAACGGTTCAGAAGTTATAAGCCAAAATAGGCATTTTTCGTATCTCCGGACAGGTAGGTGGCGCTGCGCCGAAACGCTGCATGTTGCTTCAAGTCATGCTTGTGATGACATGTACCAAGGTTGGTTTGAATACGATAAAGCGTTGCGGAGATATAGCCTTTAGTGTGTTTTTGCAACCTCCACGTAAAATTTGTTTGTGCGTTTATTGAAAACGATTGGACGAATCAACTTGAATTCCATAACTTTTTGTCAACATGCTCTGAAGATGATCTGTTTCAATTTTCGTGAAAATCGGAGCAACGGCCTAGGAGGAGTTCGAAAAAGTAGGTTTTTCAGAAAATTCAAAATGGCGGGAAAATTTGCATACCGGAAAATGACATCATAGGGTGAAATCGAATCGGCTTGAGGCAAGGAATCCGATGAAAAAAGAATTTTGTTTCTAGCCCTTAGGGGTCAAAAGTTATAAGCATAAATATGAGTGAAACTTTGGACAGGTGGTGGCGCTAGAGGGATTGAGTTAGAGGCACCAAATTTGCTATAGTGACAGCTCAGACTGGCCTCTATGAGTGTGCCAAATTTCACAACTTTTTACCATACGGTTCTATGGGCTGCCAGAGACTCCTATGGCGGAAGAAAAAGAAAAAGAAGAAGAAGAAGAAGCAGAATAATAAATATAGCTGCAAGCAGCCATTATCGGGGCCAAGCGCAAAGAAGAAGACAAGACATGCCAGCATGGCTGGAAGTCTCAAGCCAACTGCAACAATGAGCCATTAAGGACCTATTAAGTTGATTTTAGGCAAAATAGCAGTCAAATTTTAAATACAGTCAATAATAATGGTTTAATGGTTTATCACTTTCGACCAATAGGTGTCACTGTTACGAAACTGATGTGGTTTAGTCAGATTGAGATGACAATGACACATGCAAAGTTTGGTGTCAATATGTCAAAGCATTGCAGAGATACAGCCTCAAGAGTAATTTTTGCATCATGGCTCAACTCTGTTGCAGTGGTATATGAAAACTGTTTTGTCTATCAATCCGAAATCCATAACTATTTGTCAGCATGGTCTGAAGACGATACGGATCAATTTTGGTGAAAATCGGACAAACGGTCTAGGATGAGTTTGAAAAAGTAGGTTTTTAACAAATAACAAGACGGAGGACAGATAGGTTTGCAAAATATGGCACAATTGGTATCCATGTTCTCGGCATGAGCCATTGACTGTATTATGACCAGTTTCATTACAATGGGTTAATTTAATCAAAAGTTATTCGCATTTCTGTACTTTTTATTACAACTTTTGACCACAAGGTGGCGCTACCCCGAAACTTTTTGAGTATCTTCAGGACATGGAGCGGAAGACACATACCGAGTTTTGTAACGATACGCTAATGCATTCTTAAATTATAGCATTAGCATTTTAAACCATAATACTGCATTGAAGTCAATGGGAATTTCATGTTTTGTTTTATTATAGCGCCACCAAGAGGCACAATCCCACCAATTTTTTTATGTGTCCTCATAGTGAGCCCATACATATGTGTGTCAAGTTTGGTGAAAATATCTCATTTTGTTTTGGAGTTATAGACATTTATATGAAAAAACACGTAAAAAAGGACTGACACCTGACTTTGATTGGATTTTACTACCCCTTACTATCAATATTTTGAGATTTGGGCATTAGCGTATAGCTATCGACCTATGTTTCCGAACTTCTGAGGCTGGTTTCGTCTCGATCGGACTAGCGGTTTCGAAGATATCAGCAAATGTTTTTTAAGCACTAAATTACAACTCTGCGCAAACCATATGCCGAAACCTGGCAAGTCTGGTATCGTTGGAGTCGGCAAGGATTCAGGAGACCAAAAAACACACTCCCATCAAAATATGTCAACCACACCCAAAGTTATAAGCGTTTGAAAAAAAAAATTCTCCACTAGGTGGCGCTGTTTCGAAACTTCTCAGGCTACTTCAGGGCATCGTGGTGATGACCCATACCAAGTTTCGTAACAATCCGTTCATGCGTTCATAAAATACAGCATTTTTGCACATAATTCAAAATGGCCGACATCCAAAATGGCCGACATGGTAAAATTGGATATCAGTCGACTCGGCATGACGCCCTGAATCTAATGAGACCAATTTTATGATTTTTGGATAAACGGTTCAGAAGTTATAAGCCAAAATATGCATTTTTCGTATCTCCGGACCAGTAGGTGGCGCTGCGCCGAAACGCTGCATGTTGCTTCAGGTCATGCTTGTGATGACATGTACCAAGTTTGGTTTGAATACGATAAAGCGTTGCGGAGATATAGCCTTTAGTGTGTTTTTGCAACCTCCACGTAAAATTTGTTTGTGCGTTTATTGAAAACGATTGGACGAATCAACTTGAATTCCATAACTTTTTGTCAACATGCTCTGAAGATGATCTGTTTCAATTTTCGTGAAAATCGGAGCAACGGCCTAGGAGGAGTTCGAAAAAGTAGGTTTTTCAGAAAATTCAAAATGGCGGGAAAATTTGCATACCGGAAAATGACATCATAGGGTGAAATCGAATCGTCTTGAGCCAAGGAATCCGATGAAAAAAGAATTTTGTTTCTAGCCCTTAGGGGTCAAAAGTTATAAGCATAAATATGAGTGAAACTTTGGACAGGTGGTGGCGCTAGAGGGATTGAGTTAGAGGCACCAAATTTGCTATAGTGACAGCTCAGACTGGCCTCTATGAGTGTGCCAAATTTCACAACTTTTTACCATACGGTTCTATGGGCTGCCAGAGACTCCTATGGCGGAAGAAGCAGAATAATAATAATAGGAACACTAACGATTTCAATAGGTGCCTCCGCACCTTCGGTGCTTGGCCCCTAATAATAGGAACACTAACAATTTCAATAGGTGCCTCCGCACCTTCGGTGCTTGGCCCCTAAATATAGCTGCAAGCAGCCATTATCGGGGCCAAGCGCAAAGAAGAAGACAAGACATGCCAGCATGGCTGGAAGTCTCAAGCCAACTGCAACAATGAGCCATTAAGGACCTATTAAGTTGATTTTAGGCAAAATAGCAGTCAAATTTTAAATACAGTCAATAATAATGGTTTAATGGTTTATCACTTTCGACCAATAGGTGTCACTGTTACGAAACTGATGTGGTTTAGTCAGATTGAGATGACAATGACACATGCAAAGTTTGGTGTCAATATGTCAAAGCATTGCAGAGATACAGCCTCAAGAGTAATTTTTGCATCATGGCTCAACTCTGTTGCAGTGGTATATGAAAACTGTTTTGTCTATCAATCCGAAATCCATAACTATTTGTCAGCATGGTCTGAAGACGATACGGATCAATTTTGGTGAAAATCGGACAAACGGTCTAGGATGAGTTTGAAAAAGTAGGTTTTTAACAAATAACAAGACGGAGGACAGATAGGTTTGCAAAATATGGCACAATTGGTATCCATGTTCTCGGCATGAGCCATTGACTGTATTATGACCAGTTTCATTACAATAGGCTAATTTAATCAAAAGTTATTCGCATTTCTGTACATTTTATTACAACTTTTGACCACAAGGTGGCGCTACCCCGAAACTTTTTGAGTATCTTCAGGACATGGAGCGGAAGACACATACCGAGTTTTGTAACGATACGCTAATGCATTCTTAAATTATAGCATTAGCATTTTAAACCGTAATACTGCATTGAAGTCAATGGGAATTTCATGTTTTGTTTTATTATAGCGCCACCAAGAGGCACAATCCCACCAATTTTTTTATGTGTCCTCATAGTGAGCCCATACATATGTGTGTCAAGTTTGGTGAAAATATCTCATTTTGTTTTGGAGTTATAGACATTTATATGAAAAAACACGTAAAAAAGGACTGACACCTGACTTTGATTGGATTTTACTACCCCTTACTATCAATATTTTGAGATTTGGGCATTAGCGTATAGCTATCGACCTATGTTTCCGAACTTCTGAGGCTGGTTTCGTCTCGATCGGACTAGCGGTTTCGAAGATATCAGCAAATGTTTTTTAAGCACTAAATTACAACTCTGCGCAAACCATATGCCGAAACCTGGCAAGTCTGGTATCGTTGGAGTCGGCAAGGATTCAGGAGACCAAAAAACACACTCCCATCAAAATATGTCAACCACACCCAAAGTTATAAGCGTTTGAAAAAAAAAATTCTCCACTAGGTGGCGCTGTTTCGAAACTTCTCAGGCTACTTCAGGGCATCGTGGTGATGACCCATACCAAGTTTCATAACAATCTGTTCATGCGTTCATAAAATACAGCATTTTTGCACATAATTCAAAATGGCCGACATCCAAAATGGCCGACATGGTAAAATTGGATATCAGTCGACTCGGCATGACGCCCTGAATCTAATGAGACCAATTTTATGATTTTTGGATAAACGGTTCAGAAGTTATAAGCCAAAATAGGCATTTTTCGTATCTCCGGACAGGTAGGTGGCGCTGCGCCGAAACGCTGCATGTTGCTTCAAGTCATGCTTGTGATGACATGTACCAAGGTTGGTTTGAATACGATAAAGCGTTGCGGAGATATAGCCTTTAGTGTGTTTTTGCAACCTCCACGTAAAATTTGTTTGTGCGTTTATTGAAAACGATTGGACGAATCAACTTGAATTCCATAACTTTTTGTCAACATGCTCTGAAGATGATCTGTTTCAATTTTCGTGAAAATCGGAGCAACGGCCTAGGAGGAGTTCGAAAAAGTAGGTTTTTCAGATAATTCAAAATGGCGGGAAAATTTGCATACCGGAAAATGACATCATAGGGTGAAATCGAATCGGCTTGAGCCAAGGAATCTGATGAAAAAAGAATTTTGTTTCTAGCCCTTAGGGGTCAAAAGTTATAAGCATAAATATGAGTGAAACTTTGGACAGGTGGTGGCGCTAGAGGGATTGAGTTAGAGGCACCAAATTTGCTATAGTGACAGCTCAGACTGGCCTCTATGAGTGTGCCAAATTTCACAACTTTTTACCATACGGTTCTATGGGCTGCCAGAGACTCCTATGGCGGAAGAAGAAGAAGAAGAAGAAGAAGAAGCAGAATAATAATAATAGGAACACTAACGATTTCAATAGGTGCCTCCGCACCTTCGGTGCTTGGCCCCTAAATATAGCTGCAAGCAGCCATTATCGGGGCCAAGCGCAAAGAAGAAGACAAGACATGCCAGCATGGCTGGAAGTCTCAAGCCAACTGCAACAATGAGCCATTAAGGACCTATTAAGTTGATTTTAGGCAAAATAGCAGTCAAATTTTAAATACAGTCAATAATAATGGTTTAATGGTTTATCACTTTCGACCAATAGGTGTCACTGTTACGAAACTGACGTGGTTTAGTCAGATTGAGATGACAATGACACATGCAAAGTTTGGTGTCAATATGTCAAAGCATTGCAGAGATACAGCCTCAAGAGTAATTTTTGCATCATGGCTCAACTCTGTTGCAGTGGTATATGAAAACTGTTTTGTCTATCAATCCGAAATCCATAAGTATTTGTCAGCATGGTCTGAAGACGATACGGATCAATTTTTGGTGAAAATCGGACAAACGGTCTAGGATGAGTTTGAAAAAGTAGATTTTTAACAAATAACAAGATGGAGCACAGATATGTTTGCAAAATATGGCAAAATTGGTATCTATCTTCTCGGCATGAGCCAATGAATGTATTATGACCAGTCTCATTACAATAGGCTAATTTAATCAAAAGTTATTAGCATTTTTGTACATTTTATTACAACTTTTGAGCACAAGGTGGCGCTGCCCCGAAACTTTTTGAATATCTTCGGGACATAGAGCGGAAGACACATACCGAGTTTTGTAACGATACACTAGTGCATTCTTAAATTATAGCATTAGCATTTTAAACCGTAATACTGCATTGAAGTCAATGGGAATTTCATGTTTTGTTTTATTATAGCGCCACCAAGAGGCACAATCCCACCAATTTTTTTATGTGTCCTCGTAGTGAGCCCATACATATGTGTGTCAAGTTTGGTGAAAATATTTCATTTTGTTTTGGAGTTATAGACATTTATATGAAAAAACACGTAAAAAATGACTGACACCTGACTTTGATTGGATTTTACTACCCCTTACTATCAATATTTTGAGATTTGGGCATTAGCGTATAGCTATCGACCTATGTTTCCGAACTTCTGAGGCTGGTTTCGTCTCGATCGGACTAGCGGTTTCGAAGATATCAGCAAATGTTTTTTAAGCACTAAATTACAACTCTGCGCAAACCATATGCCGAAACCTGGCAAGTCTGGTATCGTTGGAGTCGGCAAGGATTCAGGAGACCAAAAAACACACTCCCATCAAAATATGTCAACCACACCCAAAGTTATAAGCGTTTGAAAAAAAAAATTCTCCACTAGGTGGCGCTGTTTCGAAACTTCTCAGGCTACTTCAGGGCATCGTGGTGATGACCCATACCAAGTTTCATAACAATCCGTTCATGCGTTCATAAAATACAGCATTTTTGCACATAATTCAAAATGGCCGACATCCAAAATGGCCGACATGGTAAAATTGGATATCAGTCGACTCGGCATGACGCCCTGAATCTAATGAGACCAATTTTATGATTTTTGGATAAACGGTTCAGAAGTTATAAGCCAAAATAGGCATTTTTCGTATCTCCGGACAGGTAGGTGGCGCTGCGCCGAAACGCTGCATGTTGCTTCAAGTCATGCTTGTGATGACATGTACCAAGGTTGGTTTGAATACGATAAAGCGTTGCGGAGATATAGCCTTTAGTGTGTTTTTGCAACCTCCACGTAAAATTTGTTTGTGCGTTTATTGAAAACGATTGGACGAATCAACTTGAATTCCATAACTTTTTGTCAACATGCTCTGAAGATGATCTGTTTCAATTTTCGTGAAAATCGGAGCAACGGCCTAGGAGGAGTTCGAAAAAGTAGGTTTTTCAGAAAATTCAAAATGGCGGGAAAATTTGCATACCGGAAAATGACATCATAGGGTGAAATCGAATCGGCTTGAGCCAAGGAATCCGATGAAAAAAGAATTTTGTTTCTAGCCCTTAGGGGTCAAAAGTTATAAGCATAAATATGAGTGAAACTTTGGACAGGTGGTGGCGCTAGAGGGATTGAGTTAGAGGCACCAAATTTGCTATAGTGACAGCTCAGACTGGCCTCTATGAGTGTGCCAAATTTCACAACTTTTTACCATACGGTTCTATGGGCTGCCAGAGACTCCTATGGCGGAAAAAGAAGAAGAAGCAGAATAATAATAGGAACACTAACGATTTCAATAGGTGCCTCCGCACCTTCGGTGCTTGGCCCCTAATAATAATAATAATAGGAACGGCTACGATTACAATAGGTGCCTCCGCACCTTCGGTGCTTGGCCCCTAACAAGCAGCCATTATCGGGGCCAAGCGCAAAGAAGAAGACAAGACATGCCAGCATGGCTGGAAGTCTCAAGCCAACTGCAACAATGAGCCATTAAGGACCTATTAAGTTGATTTTAGGCAAAATAGCAGTCAAATTTTAAATACAGTCAATAATAATGGTTTAATGGTTTATCACTTTCGACCAATAGGTGTCACTGTTACGAAACTGATGTGGTTTAGTCAGATTGAGATGACAATGACACATGCAAAGTTTGGTGTCAATATGTCAAAGCATTGCAGAGATACAGCCTCAAGAGTAATTTTTGCATCATGGCTCAACTCTGTTGCAGTGGTATATGAAAACTGTTTTGTCTATCAATCCGAAATCCATAACTATTTGTCAGCATGGTCTGAAGACGATACGGATCAATTTTGGTGAAAATCGGACAAACGGTCTAGGATGAGTTTGAAAAAGTAGGTTTTTAACAAATAACAAGACGGAGGACAGATAGGTTTGCAAAATATGGCACAATTGGTATCCATGTTCTCGGCATGAGCCATTGACTGTATTATGACCAGTTTCATTACAATGGGTTAATTTAATCAAAAGTTATTCGCATTTCTGTACATTTTATTACAACTTTTGACCACAAGGTGGCGCTACCCCGAAACTTTTTGAGTATCTTCAGGACATGGAGCGGAAGACACATACCGAGTTTTGTAACGATACGCTAATGCATTCTTAAATTATAGCATTAGCATTTTAAACCATAATACTGCATTGAAGTCAATGGGAATTTCCTGTTTTGTTTTATTATAGCGCCACCAAGAGGCACAATCCCACCAATTTTTTTATGTGTCCTCATAGTGAGCCCATACATATGTGTGTCAAGTTTGGTGAAAATATCTCATTTTGTTTTGGAGTTATAGACATTTATATGAAAAAACACGTAAAAAAGGACTGACACCTGACTTTGATTGGATTTTACTACCCCTTACTATCAATATTTTGAGATTTGGGCATTAGCGTATAGCTATCGACCTATGTTTCCGAACTTCTGAGGCTGGTTTCGTCTCGATCGGACTAGCGGTTTCGAAGATATCAGCAAATGTTTTTTAAGCACTAAATTACAACTCTGCGCAAACCATATGCCGAAACCTGGCAAGTCTGGTATCGTTGGAGTCGGCAAGGATTCAGGAGACCAAAAAACACACTCCCATCAAAATATGTCAACCACACCCAAAGTTATAAGCGTTTGAAAAAAAAAATTCTCCACTAGGTGGCGCTGTTTCGAAACTTCTCAGGCTACTTCAGGGCATCGTGGTGATGACCCATACCAAGTTTCATAACAATCTGTTCATGCGTTCATAAAATACAGCATTTTTGCACATAATTCAAAATGGCCGACATCCAAAATGGCCGACATGGTAAAATTGGATATCAGTCGACTCGGCATGACGCCCTGAATCTAATGAGACCAATTTTATGATTTTTGGATAAACGGTTCAGAAGTTATAAGCCAAAATAGGCATTTTTCGTATCTCCGGACAGGTAGGTGGCGCTGCGCCGAAACGCTGCATGTTGCTTCAGGTCATGCTTGTGATGACATGTACCAAGGTTGGTTTGAATACGATAAAGCGTTGCGGAGATATAGCCTTTAGTGTGTTTTTGCAACCTCCACGTAAAATTTGTTTGTGCGTTTATTGAAAACGATTGGACGAATCAACTTGAATTCCATAACTTTTTGTCAACATGCTCTGAAGATGATCTGTTTCAATTTTCGTGAAAATCGGAGCAACGGCCTAGGAGGAGTTCGAAAAAGTAGGTTTTTCAGAAAATTCAAAATGGCGGGAAAATTTGCATACCGGAAAATGACATCATAGGGTGAAATCGAATCGGCTTGAGCCAAGGAATCCGATGAAAAAAGAATTTTGTTTCTAGCCCTTAGGGGTCAAAAGTTATAAGCATAAATATGAGTGAAACTTTGGACAGGTGGTGGCGCTAGAGGGATTGAGTTAGAGGCACCAAATTTGCTATAGTGACAGCTCAGACTGGCCTCTATGAGTGTGCCAAATTTCACAACTTTTTACCATACGGTTCTATGGGCTGCCAGAGACTCCTATGGCGGAAAAAGAAGAAGAAGCAGAATAATAATAGGAACACTAACGATTTCAATAGGTGCCTCCGCACCTTCGGTGCTTGGCCCCTAATAATAGGAACACTAACGATTTCAATAGGTGCCTCCGCACCTTCGGTGCTTGGCCCCTAAATATAGCTGCAAGCAGCCATTATCGGGGCCAAGCGCAAAGAAGAAGACAAGACATGCCAGCATGGCTGGAAGTCTCAAGCCAACTGCAACAATGAGCCATTAAGGACCTATTAAGTTGATTTTAGGCAAAATAGCAGTCAAATTTTAAATACAGTCAATAATAATGGTTTAATGGTTTATCACTTTCGACCAATAGGTGTCACTGTTACGAAACTGATGTGGTTTAGTCAGATTGAGATGACAATGACACATGCAAAGTTTGGTGTCAATATGTCAAAGCATTGCAGAGATACAGCCTCAAGAGTAATTTTTGCATCATGGCTCAACTCTGTTGCAGTGGTATATGAAAACTGTTTTGTCTATCAATCCGAAATCCATAACTATTTGTCAGCATGGTCTGAAGACGATACGGATCAATTTTGGTGAAAATCGGACAAACGGTCTAGGATGAGTTTGAAAAAGTAGGTTTTTAACAAATAACAAGACGGAGGACAGATAGGTTTGCAAAATATGGCACAATTGGTATCTATGTTCTCGGCATGAGCCATTGACTGTATTATGACCAGTTTCATTACAATGGGTTAATTTAATCAAAAGTTATTCGCATTTCTGTACATTTTATTACAACTTTTGACCACAAGGTGGCGCTACCCCGAAACTTTTTGAGTATCTTCAGGACATGGAGCGGAAGACACATACCGAGTTTTGTAACGATACGCTAATGCATTCGTAAATTATAGCATTAGCATTTTAAACCATAATACTGCATTGAAGTCAATGGGAATTTCATGTTTTGTTTTATTATAGCGCCACCAAGAGGCACAATCCCACCAATTTTTTTATGTGTCCTCATAGTGAGCCCATACATATGTGTGTCAAGTTTGGTGAAAATATCTCATTTTGTTTTGGAGTTATAGACATTTATATGAAAAAACACGTAAAAAAGGACTGACACCTGACTTTGATTGGATTTTACTACCCCTTACTATCAATATTTTGAGATTTGGGCATTAGCGTATAGCTATCGACCTATGTTTCTGAACTTCTGAGGCTGGTTTCGTCTCGATCGGACTAGCGGTTTCGAAGATATCAGCAAATGTTTTTTAAGCACTAAATTACAACTCTGCGCAAACCATATGCCGAAACCTGGCAAGTCTGGTATCGTTGGAGTCGGCAAGGATTCAGGAGACCAAAAAACACACTCCCATCAAAATATGTCAACCACACCCAAAGTTATAAGCGTTTGAAAAAAAAAATTCTCCACTAGGTGGCGCTGTTTCGAAACTTCTCAGGCTACTTCAGGGCATCGTGGTGATGACCCATACCAAGTTTCATAACAATCTGTTCATGCGTTCATAAAATACAGCATTTTTGCACATAATTCAAAATGGCCGACATCCAAAATGGCCGACATGGTAAAATTGGATATCAGTCGACTCGGCATGACGCCCTGAATCTAATGAGACCAATTTTATGATTTTTGGATAAACGGTTCAGAAGTTATAAGCCAAAATAGGCATTTTTCGTATCTCCGGACAGGTAGGTGGCGCTGCGCCGAAACGCTGCATGTTGCTTCAAGTCATGCTTGTGATGACATGTACCAAGGTTGGTTTGAATACGATAAAGCGTTGCGGAGATATAGCCTTTAGTGTGTTTTTGCAACCTCCACGTAAAATTTGTTTGTGCGTTTATTGAAAACGATTGGACGAATCAACTTGAATTCCATAACTTTTTGTCAACATGCTCTGAAGATGATCTGTTTCAATTTTCGTGAAAATCGGAGCAACGGCCTAGGAGGAGTTCGAAAAAGTAGGTTTTTCAGAAAATTCAAAATGGCGGGAAAATTTGCATACCGGAAAATGACATCATAGGGTGAAATCGAATCGGCTTGAGCCAAGGAATCCGATGAAAAAAGAATTTTGTTTCTAGCCCTTAGGGGTCAAAAGTTATAAGCATAAATATGAGTGAAACTTTGGACAGGTGGTGGCGCTAGAGGGATTGAGTTAGAGGCACCAAATTTGCTATAGTGACAGCTCAGACTGGCCTCTATGAGTGTGCCAAATTTCACAACTTTTTACCATACGGTTCTATGGGCTGCCAGAGACTCCTATGGCGGAAGAAGAAGAAGAAGAAGCAGAAATATAGCTGCAAGCAGCCATTATCGGGGCCAAGCGCAAAGAAGAAGACAAGACATGCCAGCATGGCTGGAAGTCTCAAGCCAACTGCAACAATGAGCCATTAAGGACCTATTAAGTTGATTTTAGGCAAAATAGCAGTCAAATTTTAAATACAGTCAATAATAATGGTTTAATGGTTTATCACTTTCGACCAATAGGTGTCACTGTTACGAAACTGATGTGGTTTAGTCAGATTGAGATGACAATGACACATGCAAAGTTTGGTGTCAATATGTCAAAGCATTGCAGAGATACAGCCTCAAGAGTAATTTTTGCATCATGGCTCAACTCTGTTGCAGTGGTATATGAAAACTGTTTTGTCTATCAATCCGAAATCCATAAGTATTTGTCAGCATGGTCTGAAGACGATACGGATCAATTTTGGTGAAAATCGGACAAACGGTCTAGGATGAGTTTGAAAAAGTAGATTTTTAACAAATAACAAGATGGAGCACAGATATGTTTGCAAAATATGGCAAAATTGGTATCTATCTTCTCGGCATGAGCCAATGAATGTATTATGACCAGTCTCATTACAATAGGCTAATTTAATCAAAAGTTATTAGCATTTTTGTACATTTTATTACAACTTTTGACCACAAGGTGGCGCTGCCCCGAAACTTTTTGAATATCTTCGGGACATAGAGCGGAAGACACATACCGAGTTTTGTAATGATACACTAGTGCATTCTTAAATTATAGCATTAGCATTTTAAACCGTAATACTGCATTGAAGTCAATGGGAATTTCATGTTTTGTTTTATTATAGCGCCACCAAGAGGCACAATCCCACCAATTTTTTTATGTGTCCTCGTAGTGAGCCCATACATATGTGTGTCAAGTTTGGTGAAAATATTTCATTTTGTTTTGGAGTTATAGACATTTATATGAAAAAACACGTAAAAAATGACTGACACCTGACTTTGATTGGATTTTACTACCCCTTACTATCAATATTTTGAGATTTGGGCATTAGCGTATAGCTATCGACCTATGTTTCCGAACTTCTGAGGCTGGTTTCGTCTCGATCGGACTAGCGGTTTCGAAGATATCAGCAAATGTTTTTTAAGCACTAAATTACAACTCTGCGCAAACCATATGCCGAAACCTGGCAAGTCTGGTATCGTTGGAGTCGGCAAGGATTCAGGAGACCAAAAAACACACTCCCATCAAAATATGTCAACCACACCCAAAGTTATAAGCGTTTGAAAAAAAAAATTCTCCACTAGGTGGCGCTGTTTCGAAACTTCTCAGGCTACTTCAGGGCATCGTGGTGATGACCCATACCAAGTTTCATAACAATCTGTTCATGCGTTCATAAAATACAGCATTTTTGCACATAATTCAAAATGGCCGACATCCAAAATGGCCGACATGGTAAAATTGGATATCAGTCGACTCGGCATGACGCCCTGAATCTAATGAGACCAATTTTATGATTTTTGGATAAACGGTTCAGAAGTTATAAGCCAAAATAGGCATTTTTCGTATCTCCGGACAGGTAGGTGGCGCTGCGCCGAAACGCTGCATGTTGCTTCAAGTCATGCTTGTGATGACATGTACCAAGGTTGGTTTGAATACGATAAAGCGTTGCGGAGATATAGCCTTTAGTGTGTTTTTGCAACCTCCACGTAAAATTTGTTTGTGCGTTTATTGAAAACGATTGGACGAATCAACTTGAATTCCATAACTTTTTGTCAACATGCTCTGAAGATGATCTGTTTCAATTTTCGTGAAAATCGGAGCAACGGCCTAGGAGGAGTTCGAAAAAGTAGGTTTTTCAGAAAATTCAAAATGGCGGGAAAATTTGCATACCGGAAAATGACATCATAGGGTGAAATCGAATCGGCTTGAGCCAAGGAATCCGATGAAAAAAGAATTTTGTTTCTAGCCCTTAGGGGTCAAAAGTTATAAGCATAAATATGAGTGAAACTTTGGACAGGTGGTGGCGCTAGAGGGATTGAGTTAGAGGCACCAAATTTGCTATAGTGACAGCTCAGACTGGCCTCTATGAGTGTGCCAAATTTCACAACTTTTTACCATACGGTTCTATGGGCTGCCAGAGACTCCTATGGCGGAAGAAAAAGAAGAAGAAGAAGAAGAAGAAGAAGAAGCAGAATAATAATAATAGGAACACTAACAATTTCAATAGGTGCCTCCGCACCTTCGGTGCTTGGCCCCTAATAATAAATATAGCTGCAAGCAGCCATTATCGGGGCCAAGCGCAAAGAAGAAGACAAGACATGCCAGCATGGCTGGAAGTCTCAAGCCAACTGCAACAATGAGCCATTAAGGACCTATTAAGTTGATTTTAGGCAAAATAGCAGTCAAATTTTAAATACAGTCAATAATAATGGTTTAATGGTTTATCACTTTCGACCAATAGGTGTCACTGTTACGAAACTGATGTGGTTTAGTCAGATTGAGATGACAATGACACATGCAAAGTTTGGTGTCAATATGTCAAAGCATTGCAGAGATACAGCCTCAAGAGTAATTTTTGCATCATGGCTCAACTCTGTTGCAGTGGTATATGAAAACTGTTTTGTCTATCAATCCGAAATCCATAAGTATTTGTCAGCATGGTCTGAAGACGATACGGATCAATTTTGGTGAAAATCGGACAAACGGTCTAGGATGAGTTTGAAAAAGTAGATTTTTAACAAATAACAAGACGGAGCACAGATATGTTTGCAAAATATGGCAAAATTGGTATCTATCTTCTCGGCATGAGCCAATGAATGTATTATGACCAGTCTCATTACAATAGGCTAATTTAATCAAAAGTTATTAGCATTTTTGTACATTTTATTACAACTTTTGAACACAAGGTGGCGCTGCCCCGAAACTTTTTGAATATCTTCGGGACATAGAGCGGAAGACACATACCGAGTTTTGTAACGATACACTAGTGCATTCTTAAATTATAGCATTAGCATTTTAAACCGTAATACTGCATTGAAGTCAATGGGAATTTCATGTTTTGTTTTATTATAGCGCCACCAAGAGGCACAATCCCACCAATTTTTTTATGTGTCCTCGTAGTGAGCCCATACATATGTGTGTCAAGTTTGGTGAAAATATTTCATTTTGTTTTGGAGTTATAGACATTTATATGAAAAAACACGTAAAAAATGACTGACACCTGACTTTGATTGGATTTTACTACCCCTTACTATCAATATTTAGAGATTTGGGCATTAGCGTATAGCTATCGACCTATGTTTCCGAACTTCTGAGGCTGGTTTCGTCTTGATCGGACTAGCGGTTTCGAAGATATCAGCAAATGTTTTTTAAGCACTAAATTACAACTCTGCGCAAACCATATGCCGAAACCTGGCAAGTCTGGTATCGTTGGAGTCGGCAAGGATTCAGGAGACCAAAAAACACACTCCCATCAAAATATGTCAACCACACCCAAAGTTATAAGCGTTTGAAAAAAAAAATTCTCCACTAGGTGGCGCTGTTTCGAAACTTCTCAGGCTACTTCAGGGCATCGTGGTGATGACCCATACCAAGTTTCATAACAATCTGTTCATGCGTTCATAAAATACAGCATTTTTGCACATAATTCAAAATGGCCGACATCCAAAATGGCCGACATGGTAAAATTGGATATCAGTCGACTCGGCATGACGCCCTGAATCTAATGAGACCAATTTTATGATTTTTGGATAAACGGTTCAGAAGTTATAAGCCAAAATAGGCATTTTTCGTATCTCCGGACAGGTAGGTGGCGCTGCGCCGAAACGCTGCATGTTGCTTCAAGTCATGCTTGTGATGACATGTACCAAGGTTGGTTTGAATACGATAAAGCGTTGCGGAGATATAGCCTTTAGTGTGTTTTTGCAACCTCCACGTAAAATTTGTTTGTGCGTTTATTGAAAACGATTGGACGAATCAACTTGAATTCCATAACTTTTTGTCAACATGCTCTGAAGATGATCTGTTTCAATTTTCGTGAAAATCGGAGCAACGGCCTAGGAGGAGTTCGAAAAAGTAGGTTTTTCAGAAAATTCAAAATGGCGGGAAAATTTGCATACCGGAAAATGACATCATAGGGTGAAATCGAATCGGCTTGAGCCAAGGAATCCGATGAAAAAAGAATTTTGTTTCTAGCCCTTAGGGGTCAAAAGTTATAAGCATAAATATGAGTGAAACTTTGGACAGGTGGTGGCGCTAGAGGGATTGAGTTAGAGGCACCAAATTTGCTATAGTGACAGCTCAGACTGGCCTCTATGAGTGTGCCAAATTTCACAACTTTTTACCATACGGTTCTATGGGCTGCCAGAGACTCCTATGGCGGAAGAAGAAGAAGAAGAAGAAGAAGAAGAAGAAGAAGCAGAATAATAAATATAGCTGCAAGCAGCCATTATCGGGGCCAAGCGCAAAGAAGAAGACAAGACATGCCAGCATGGCTGGAAGTCTCAAGCCAACTGCAACAATGAGCCATTAAGGACCTATTAAGTTGATTTTAGGCAAAATAGCAGTCAAATTTTAAATACAGTCAATAATAATGGTTTAATGGTTTATCACTTTCGACCAATAGGTGTCACTGTTACGAAACTGATGTGGTTTAGTCAGATTGAGATGACAATGACACATGCAAAGTTTGGTGTCAATATGTCAAAGCATTGCAGAGATACAGCCTCAAGAGTAATTTTTGCATCATGGCTCAACTCTGTTGCAGTGGTATATGAAAACTGTTTTGTCTATCAATCCGAAATCCATAAGTATTTGTCAGCATGGTCTGAAGACGATACGGATCAATTTTGGTGAAAATCGGACAAACGGTCTAGGATGAGTTTGAAAAAGTAGATTTTTAACAAATAACAAGATGGAGCACAGATATGTTTGCAAAATATGGCAAAATTGGTATCTATCTTCTCGGCATGAGCCAATGAATGTATTATGACCAGTCTCATTACAATAGGCTAATTTAATCAAAAGTTATTAGCATTTTTGTACATTTTATTACAACTTTTGACCACAAGGTGGCGCTACCCCGAAACTTTTTGAGTATCTTCGGGACATGGAGCGGAAGACACATACCGAGTTTTGTAACGATACGCTAATGCATTCGTAAATTATAGCATTAGCATTTTAAACCATAATACTGCATTGAAGTCAATGGGAATTTCATGTTTTGTTTTCTTATAGCGCCACCAAGAGGCACAATCCCACCAATTTTTTTATGTGTCCTCATAGTGAGCCCATACATATGTGTGTCAAGTTTGGTGAAAATATCTCATTTTGTTTTGGAGTTATAGACATTTATATGAAAAAACACGTAAAAAATGACTGACACCTGACTTTGATTGGATTTTACTACCCCTTACTATCAATATTTTGAGATTTGGGCATTAGCGTATAGCTATCGACCTATGTTTCCGAACTTCTGAGGCTGGTTTCGTCTCGATCGGACTAGCGGTTTCGAAGATATCAGCAAATGTTTTTTAAGCACTAAATTACAACTCTGCGCAAACCATATGCCGAAACCTGGCAAGTCTGGTATCGTTGGAGTCGGCAAGGATTCAGGAGACCAAAAAACACACTCCCATCAAAATATGTCAACCACACCCAAAGTTATAAGCGTTTGAAAAAAAAAATTCTCCACTAGGTGGCGCTGTTTCGAAACTTCTCAGGCTACTTCAGGGCATCGTGGTGATGACCCATACCAAGTTTCATAACAATCTGTTCATGCGTTCATAAAATACAGCATTTTTGCACATAATTCAAAATGGCCGACATCCAAAATGGCCGACATGGTAAAATTGGATATCAGTCGACTCGGCATGACGCCCTGAATCTAATGAGACCAATTTTATGATTTTTGGATAAACGGTTCAGAAGTTATAAGCCAAAATAGGCATTTTTCGTATCTCCGGACAGGTAGGTGGCGCTGCGCCGAAACGCTGCATGTTGCTTCAAGTCATGCTTGTGATGACATGTACCAAGGTTGGTTTGAATACGATAAAGCGTTGCGGAGATATAGCCTTTAGTGTGTTTTTGCAACCTCCACGTAAAATTTGTTTGTGCGTTTATTGAAAACGATTGGACGAATCAACTTGAATTCCATAACTTTTTGTCAACATGCTCTGAAGATGATCTGTTTCAATTTTCGTGAAAATCGGAGCAACGGCCTAGGAGGAGTTCGAAAAAGTAGGTTTTTCAGAAAATTCAAAATGGCGGGAAAATTTGCATACCGGAAAATGACATCATAGGGTGAAATCGAATCGGCTTGAGCCAAGGAATCCGATGAAAAAAGAATTTTGTTTCTAGCCCTTAGGGGTCAAAAGTTATAAGCATAAATATGAGTGAAACTTTGGACAGGTGGTGGCGCTAGAGGGATTGAGTTAGAGGCACCAAATTTGCTATAGTGACAGCTCAGACTGGCCTCTATGAGTGTGCCAAATTTCACAACTTTTTACCATACGGTTCTATGGGCTGCCAGAGACTCCTATGGCGGAAGAAGAAGAAGAAGCAGAATAATAAATATAGCTGCAAGCAGCCATTATCGGGGCCAAGCGCAAAGAAGAAGACAAGACATGCCAGCATGGCTGGAAGTCTCAAGCCAACTGCAACAATGAGCCATTAAGGACCTATTAAGTTGATTTTAGGCAAAATAGCAGTCAAATTTTAAATACAGTCAATAATAATGGTTTAATGGTTTATCACTTTCGACCAATAGGTGTCACTGTTACGAAACTGATGTGGTTTAGTCAGATTGAGATGACAATGACACATGCAAAGTTTGGTGTCAATATGTCAAAGCATTGCAGAGATACAGCCTCAAGAGTAATTTTTGCATCATGGCTCAACTCTGTTGCAGTGGTATATGAAAACTGTTTTGTCTATCAATCCGAAATCCATAAGTATTTGTCAGCATGGTCTGAAGACGATACGGATCAATTTTGGTGAAAATCGGACAAACGGTCTAGGATGAGTTTGAAAAAGTAGATTTTTAACAAATAACAAGATGGAGCACAGATATGTTTGCAAAATATGGCAAAATTGGTATCTATCTTCTCGGCATGAGCCAATGAATGTATTATGACCAGTCTCATTACAATAGGCTAATTTAATCAAAAGTTATTAGCATTTTTGTACATTTTATTACAACTTTTGACCACAAGGTGGCGCTGCCCCGAAACTTTTTGAATATCTTCGGGACATAGAGCGGAAGACACATACCGAGTTTTGTAATGATACACTAGTGCATTCTTAAATTATAGCATTAGCATTTTAAACCGTAATACTGCATTGAAGTCAATGGGAATTTCATGTTTTGTTTTATTATAGCGCCACCAAGAGGCACAATCCCACCAATTTTTTTATGTGTCCTCGTAGTGAGCCCATACATATGTGTGTCAAGTTTGGTGAAAATATTTCATTTTGTTTTGGAGTTATAGACATTTATATGAAAAAACACGTAAAAAATGACTGACACCTGACTTTGATTGGATTTTACTACCCCTTACTATCAATATTTTGAGATTTGGGCATTAGCGTATAGCTATCGACCTATGTTTCCGAACTTCTGAGGCTGGTTTCGTCTCGATCGGACTAGCGGTTTCGAAGATATCAGCAAATGTTTTTTAAGCACTAAATTACAACTCTGCGCAAACCATATGCCGAAACCTGGCAAGTCTGGTATCGTTGGAGTCGGCAAGGATTCAGGAGACCAAAAAACACACTCCCATCAAAATATGTCAACCACACCCAAAGTTATAAGCGTTTGAAAAAAAAAATTCTCCACTAGGTGGCGCTGTTTCGAAACTTCTCAGGCTACTTCAGGGCATCGTGGTGATGACCCATACCAAGTTTCATAACAATCTGTTCATGCGTTCATAAAATACAGCATTTTTGCACATAATTCAAAATGGCCGACATCCAAAATGGCCGACATGGTAAAATTGGATATCAGTCGACTCGGCATGACGCCCTGAATCTAATGAGACCAATTTTATGATTTTTGGATAAACGGTTCAGAAGTTATAAGCCAAAATAGGCATTTTTCGTATCTCCGGACAGGTAGGTGGCGCTGCGCCGAAACGCTGCATGTTGCTTCAAGTCATGCTTGTGATGACATGTACCAAGGTTGGTTTGAATACGATAAAGCGTTGCGGAGATATAGCCTTTAGTGTGTTTTTGCAACCTCCACGTAAAATTTGTTTGTGCGTTTATTGAAAACGATTGGACGAATCAACTTGAATTCCATAACTTTTTGTCAACATGCTCTGAAGATGATCTGTTTCAATTTTCGTGAAAATCGGAGCAACGGCCTAGGAGGAGTTCGAAAAAGTAGGTTTTTCAGAAAATTCAAAATGGCGGGAAAATTTGCATACCGGAAAATGACATCATAGGGTGAAATCGAATCGGCTTGAGCCAAGGAATCCGATGAAAAAAGAATTTTGTTTCTAGCCCTTAGGGGTCAAAAGTTATAAGCATAAATATGAGTGAAACTTTGGACAGGTGGTGGCGCTAGAGGGATTGAGTTAGAGGCACCAAATTTGCTATAGTGACAGCTCAGACTGGCCTCTATGAGTGTGCCAAATTTCACAACTTTTTACCATACGGTTCTATGGGCTGCCAGAGACTCCTATGGCGGAAAAAGAAGAAGAAGAAGCAGAATAATAATAGGAACACTAACGATTTCAATAGGTGCCTCCGCACCTTCGGTGCTTGGCCCCTAAATATAGCTGCAAGCAGCCATTATCGGGGCCAAGCGCAAAGAAGAAGACAAGACATGCCAGCATGGCTGGAAGTCTCAAGCCAACTGCAACAATGAGCCATTAAGGACCTATTAAGTTGATTTTAGGCAAAATAGCAGTAAAATTTTAAATACAGTCAATAATAATGGTTTAATGGTTTATCACTTTCGACCAATAGGTGTCACTGTTACGAAACTGATGTGGTTTAGTCAGATTGAGATGACAATGACACATGCAAAGTTTGGTGTCAATATGTCAAAGCATTGCAGAGATACAGCCTCAAGAGTCATTTTTGCATCATGGCTCAACTCTGTTGCAGTGGTATATGAAAACTGTTTTGTCTATCAATCCGAAATCCATAACTATTTGTCAGCATGGTCTGAAGACGATACGGATCAATTTTGGTGAAAATCGGACAAACGGTCTAGGATGAGTTTGAAAAAGTAGATTTTTAACAAATAACAAGATGGAGCACAGATATGTTTGCAAAATATGGCAAAATTGGTATCTATCTTCTCGGCATGAGCCAATGAATGTATTATGACCAGTCTCATTACAATAGGCTAATTTAATCAAAAGTTATTAGCATTTTTGTACATTTTATTACAACTTTTGACCACAAGGTGGCGCTGCCCCGAAACTTTTTGAATATCTTCGGGACATAGAGCGGAAGACACATACCGAGTTTTGTAACGATACACTAGTGCATTCTTAAATTATAGCATTAGCATTTTAAACCGTAATACTGCATTGAAGTCAATGGGAATTTCATGTTTTGTTTTATTATAGCGCCACCAAGAGGCACAATCCCACCAATTTTTTTATGTGTCCTCGTAGTGAGCCCATACATATGTGTGTCAAGTTTGGTGAAAATATTTCATTTTGTTTTGGAGTTATAGACATTTATATGAAAAAACACGTAAAAAATGACTGACACCTGACTTTGATTGGATTTTACTACCCCTTACTATCAATATTTTGAGATTTGGGCATTAGCGTATAGCTATCGACCTATGTTTCCGAACTTCTGAGGCTGGTTTCGTCTCGATCGGACTAGCGGTTTCGAAGATATCAGCAAATGTTTTTTAAGCACTAAATTACAACTCTGCGCAAACCATATGCCGAAACCTGGCAAGTCTGGTATCGTTGGAGTCGGCAAGGATTCAGGAGACCAAAAAACACACTCCCATCAAAATATGTCAACCACACCCAAAGTTATAAGCGTTTGAAAAAAAAAATTCTCCACTAGGTGGCGCTGTTTCGAAACTTCTCAGGCTACTTCAGGGCATCGTGGTGATGACCCATACCAAGTTTCATAACAATCTGTTCATGCGTTCATAAAATACAGCATTTTTGCACATAATTCAAAATGGCCGACATCCAAAATGGCCGACATGGTAAAATTGGATATCAGTCGACTCGGCATGACGCCCTGAATCTAATGAGACCAATTTTATGATTTTTGGATAAACGGTTCAGAAGTTATAAGCCAAAATAGGCATTTTTCGTATCTCCGGACAGGTAGGTGGCGCTGCGCCGAAACGCTGCATGTTGCTTCAAGTCATGCTTGTGATGACATGTACCAAGGTTGGTTTGAATACGATAAAGCGTTGCGGAGATATAGCCTTTAGTGTGTTTTTGCAACCTCCACGTAAAATTTGTTTGTGCGTTTATTGAAAACGATTGGACGAATCAACTTGAATTCCATAACTTTTTGTCAACATGCTCTGAAGATGATCTGTTTCAATTTTCGTGAAAATCGGAGCAACGGCCTAGGAGGAGTTCGAAAAAGTAGGTTTTTCAGAAAATTCAAAATGGCGGGAAAATTTGCATACCGGAAAATGACATCATAGGGTGAAATCGAATCGGCTTGAGCCAAGGAATCCGATGAAAAAAGAATTTTGTTTCTAGCCCTTAGGGGTCAAAAGTTATAAGCATAAATATGAGTGAAACTTTGGACAGGTGGTGGCGCTAGAGGGATTGAGTTAGAGGCACCAAATTTGCTATAGTGACAGCTCAGACTGGCCTCTATGAGTGTGCCAAATTTCACAACTTTTTACCATACGGTTCTATGGGCTGCCAGAGACTCCTATGGCGGAAGAAGAAAAAGAAGAAGAAGAAGAAGAAGAAGAAGAAGAAGCAGAATAATAATAATAGGAACACTAACAATTTCAATAGGTGCCTCCGCACCTTCGGTGCTTGGCCCCTAAATATAGCTGCAAGCAGCCATTATCGGGGCCAAGCGCAAAGAAGAAGACAAGACATGCCAGCATGGCTGGAAGTCTCAAGCCAACTGCAACAATGAGCCATTAAGGACCTATTAAGTTGATTTTAGGCAAAATAGCAGTCAAATTTTAAATACAGTCAATAATAATGGTTTAATGGTTTATCACTTTCGACCAATAGGTGTCACTGTTACGAAACTGATGTGGTTTAGTCAGATTGAGATGACAATGACACATGCAAAGTTTGGTGTCAATATGTCAAAGCATTGCAGAGATACAGCCTCAAGAGTAATTTTTGCATCATGGCTCAACTCTGTTGCAGTGGTATATGAAAACTGTTTTGTCTATCAATCCGAAATCCATAACTATTTGTCAGCATGGTCTGAAGACGATACGGATCAATTTTGGTGAAAATCGGACAAACGGTCTAGGATGAGTTTGAAAAAGTAGATTTTTAACAAATAACAAGATGGAGCACAGATATGTTTGCAAAATATGGCAAAATTGGTATCTATCTTCTCGGCATGAGCCAATGAATGTATTATGACCAGTCTCATTACAATAGGCTAATTTAATCAAAAGTTATTAGCATTTTTGTACATTTTATTACAACTTTTGACCACAAGGTGGCGCTACCCCGAAACTTTTTGAGTATCTTCAGGACATGGAGCGGAAGACACATACCGAGTTTTGTAACGATACGCTAATGCATTCGTAAATTATAGCATTAGCATTTTAAACCATAATACTGCATTGAAGTCAATGGGAATTTCATGTTTTGTTTTATTATAGCGCCACCAAGAGGCACAATCCCACCAATTTTTTTATGTGTCCTCATAGTGAGCCCATACATATGTGTGTCAAGTTTGGTGAAAATATCTCATTTTGTTTTGGAGTTATAGACATTTATATGAAAAAACACGTAAAAAAGGACTGACACCTGACTTTGATTGGATTTTACTACCCCTTACTATCAATATTTTGAGATTTGGGCATTAGCGTATAGCTATCGACCTATGTTTCCGAACTTCTGAGGCTGGTTTCGTCTCGATCGGACTAGCGGTTTCGAAGATATCAGCAAATGTTTTTTAAGCACTAAATTACAACTCTGCGCAAACCATATGCCAAAACCTGGCAAGTCTGGTATCGTTGGAGTCGGCAAGGATTCAGGAGACCAAAAAACACACTCCCATCAAAATATGTCAACCACACCCAAAGTTATAAGCGTTTGAAAAAAAAAATTCTCCACTAGGTGGCGCTGTTTCGAAACTTCTCAGGCTACTTCAGGGCATCGTGGTGATGACCCATACCAAGTTTCATAACAATCTGTTCATGCGTTCATAAAATACAGCATTTTTGCACATAATTCAAAATGGCCGACATCCAAAATGGCCGACATGGTAAAATTGGATATCAGTCGACTCGGCATGACGCCCTGAATCTAATGAGACCAATTTTATGATTTTTGGATAAACGGTTCAGAAGTTATAAGCCAAAATAGGCATTTTTCGTATCTCCGGACAGGTAGGTGGCGCTGCGCCGAAACGCTGCATGTTGCTTCAAGTCATGCTTGTGATGACATGTACCAAGGTTGGTTTGAATACGATAAAGCGTTGCGGAGATATAGCCTTTAGTGTGTTTTTGCAACCTCCACGTAAAATTTGTTTGTGCGTTTATTGAAAACGATTGGACGAATCAACTTGAATTCCATAACTTTTTGTCAACATGCTCTGAAGATGATCTGTTTCAATTTTCGTGAAAATCGGAGCAACGGCCTAGGAGGAGTTCGAAAAAGTAGGTTTTTCAGAAAATTCAAAATGGCGGGAAAATTTGCATACCGGAAAATGACATCATAGGGTGAAATCGAATCGGCTTGAGCCAAGGAATCCGATGAAAAAAGAATTTTGTTTCTAGCCCTTAGGGGTCAAAAGTTATAAGCATAAATATGAGTGAAACTTTGGACAGGTGGTGGCGCTAGAGGGATTGAGTTAGAGGCACCAAATTTGCTATAGTGACAGCTCAGACTGGCCTCTATGAGTGTGCCAAATTTCACAACTTTTTACCATACGGTTCTATGGGCTGCCAGAGACTCCTATGGCGGAAGAAGAAGCAGAATAATAACAAGCAGCCATTATCGGGGCCAAGCGCAAAGAAGAAGACAAGACATGCCAGCATGGCTGGAAGTCTCAAGCCAACTGCAACAATGAGCCATTAAGGACCTATTAAGTTGATTTTAGGCAAAATAGCAGTCAAATTTTAAATACAGTCAATAATAATGGTTTAATGGTTTATCACTTTCGACCAATAGGTGTCACTGTTACGAAACTGATGTGGTTTAGTCAGATTGAGATGACAATGACACATGCAAAGTTTGGTGTCAATATGTCAAAGCATTGCAGAGATACAGCCTCAAGAGTAATTTTTGCATCATGGCTCAACTCTGTTGCAGTGGTATATGAAAACTGTTTTGTCTATCAATCCGAAATCCATAAGTATTTGTCAGCATGGTCTGAAGACGATACGGATCAATTTTGGTGAAAATCGGACAAACGGTCTAGGATGAGTTTGAAAAAGTAGATTTTTAACAAATAACAAGATGGAGCACAGATATGTTTGCAAAATATGGCAAAATTGGTATCTATCTTCTCGGCATGAGCCAATGAATGTATTATGACCAGTCTCATTACAATAGGCTAATTTAATCAAAAGTTATTAGCATTTTTGTACATTTTATTACAACTTTTGACCACAAGGTGGCGCTGCCCCGAAACTTTTTGAATATCTTCGGGACATAGAGCGGAAGACACATACCGAGTTTTGTAATGATACACTAGTGCATTCTTAAATTATAGCATTAGCATTTTAAACCGTAATACTGCATTGAAGTCAATGGGAATTTCATGTTTTGTTTTATTATAGCGCCACCAAGAGGCACAATCCCACCAATTTTTTTATGTGTCCTCGTAGTGAGCCCATACATATGTGTGTCAAGTTTGGTGAAAATATTTCATTTTGTTTTGGAGTTATAGGCATTTATATGAAAAAACACGTAAAAAATGACTGACACCTGACTTTGATTGGATTTTACTACCCCTTACTATCAATATTTTGAGATTTGGGCATTAGCGTATAGCTATCGACCTATGTTTCCGAACTTCTGAGGCTGGTTTCGTCTCGATCGGACTAGCGGTTTCGAAGATATCAGCAAATGTTTTTTAAGCACTAAATTACAACTCTGCGCAAACCATATGCCGAAACCTGGCAAGTCTGGTATCGTTGGAGTCGGCAAGGATTCAGGAGACCAAAAAACACACTCCCATCAAAATATGTCAACCACACCCAAAGTTATAAGCGTTTGAAAAAAAAAATTCTCCACTAGGTGGCGCTGTTTCGAAACTTCTCAGGCTACTTCAGGGCATCGTGGTGATGACCCATACCAAGTTTCATAACAATCTGTTCATGCGTTCATAAAATACAGCATTTTTGCACATAATTCAAAATGGCCGACATCCAAAATGGCCGACATGGTAAAATTGGATATCAGTCGACTCGGCATGACGCCCTGAATCTAATGAGACCAATTTTATGATTTTTGGATAAACGGTTCAGAAGTTATAAGCCAAAATAGGCATTTTTCGTATCTCCGGACAGGTAGGTGGCGCTGCGCCGAAACGCTGCATGTTGCTTCAAGTCATGCTTGTGATGACATGTACCAAGGTTGGTTTGAATACGATAAAGCGTTGCGGAGATATAGCCTTTAGTGTGTTTTTGCAACCTCCACGTAAAATTTGTTTGTGCGTTTATTGAAAACGATTGGACGAATCAACTTGAAATCCATAACTTTTTGTCAACATGCTCTGAAGATGATCTGTTTCAATTTTCGTGAAAATCGGAGCAACGGCCTAGGAGGAGTTCGAAAAAGTAGGTTTTTCAGAAAATTCAAAATGGCGGGAAAATTTGCATACCGGAAAATGACATCATAGGGTGAAATCGAATCGGCTTGAGCCAAGGAATCCGATGAAAAAAGAATTTTGTTTCTAGCCCTTAGGGGTCAAAAGTTATAAGCATAAATATGAGTGAAACTTTGGACAGGTGGTGGCGCTAGAGGGATTGAGTTAGAGGCACCAAATTTGCTATAGTGACAGCTCAGACTGGCCTCTATGAGTGTGCCAAATTTCACAACTTTTTACCATACGGTTCTATGGGCTGCCAGAGACTCCTATGGCGGAAGAAGAAGAAGAAGCAGAATAATAATAATAGGAACACTAACGATTTCAATAGGTGCCTCCGCACCTTCGGTGCTTGGCCCCTAATAATAGGAACACTAACGATTTCAATAGGTGCCTCCGCACCTTCGGTGCTTGGCCCCTAAATATAGCTGCAAGCAGCCATTATCGGGGCCAAGCGCAAAGAAGAAGACAAGACATGCCAGCATGGCTGGAAGTCTCAAGCCAACTGCAACAATGAGCCATTAAGGACCTATTAAGTTGATTTTAGGCAAAATAGCAGTCAAATTTTAAATACAGTCAATAATAATGGTTTAATGGTTTATCACTTTCGACCAATAGGTGTCACTGTTACGAAACTGATGTGGTTTAGTCAGATTGAGATGACAATGACACATGCAAAGTTTGGTGTCAATATGTCAAAGCATTGCAGAGATACAGCCTCAAGAGTAATTTTTGCATCATGGCTCAACTCTGTTGCAGTGGTATATGAAAACTGTTTTGTCTATCAATCCGAAATCCATAACTATTTGTCAGCATGGTCTGAAGACGATACGGATCAATTTTGGTGAAAATCGGACAAACGGTCTAGGATGAGTTTGAAAAAGTAGATTTTTAACAAATAACAAGATGGAGCACAGATATGTTTGCAAAATATGGCAAAATTGGTATCTATCTTCTCGGCATGAGCCAATGAATGTATTATGACCAGTCTCATTACAATAGGCTAATTTAATCAAAAGTTATTAGCATTTTTGTACATTTTATTACAACTTTTGACCACAAGGTGGCGCTGCCCCGAAACTTTTTGAATATGTTCGGGACATAGAGCGGAAGACACATACCGAGTTTTGTAACGATACACTAGTGCATTCTTAAATTATAGCATTAGCATTTTAAACCGTAATACTGCATTGAAGTCAATGGGAATTTCATGTTTTGTTTTATTATAGCGCCACCAAGAGGCACAATCCCACCAATTTTTTTATGTGTCCTCGTAGTGAGCCCATACATATGTGTGTCAAGTTTGGTGAAAATATTTCATTTTGTTTTGGAGTTATAGACATTTATATGAAAAAACACGTAAAAAATGACTGACACCTGACTTTGATTGGATTTTACTACCCCTTACTATCAATATTTTGAGATTTGGGCATTAGCGTATAGCTATCGACCTATGTTTCCGAACTTCTGAGGCTGGTTTCGTCTCGATCGGACTAGCGGTTTCGAAGATATCAGCAAATGTTTTTTAAGCACTAAATTACAACTCTGCGCAAACCATATGCCGAAACCTGGCAAGTCTGGTATCGTTGGAGTCGGCAAGGATTCAGGAGACCAAAAAACACACTCCCATCAAAATATGTCAACCACACCCAAAGTTATAAGCGTTTGAAAAAAAAAATTCTCCACTAGGTGGCGCTGTTTCGAAACTTCTCAGGCTACTTCAGGGCATCGTGGTGATGACCCATACCAAGTTTCATAACAATCTGTTCATGCGTTCATAAAATACAGCATTTTTGCACATAATTCAAAATGGCCGACATCCAAAATGGCCGACATGGTAAAATTGGATATCAGTCGACTCGGCATGACGCCCTGAATCTAATGAGACCAATTTTATGATTTTTGGATAAACGGTTCAGAAGTTATAAGCCAAAATAGGCATTTTTCGTATCTCCGGACAGGTAGGTGGCGCTGCGCCGAAACGCTGCATGTTGCTTCAAGTCATGCTTGTGATGACATGTACCAAGGTTGGTTTGAATACGATAAAGCGTTGCGGAGATATAGCCTTTAGTGTGTTTTTGCAACCTCCACGTAAAATTTGTTTGTGCGTTTATTGAAAACGATTGGACGAATCAACTTGAATTCCATAACTTTTTGTCAACATGCTCTGAAGATGATCTGTTTCAATTTTCGTGAAAATCGGAGCAACGGCCTAGGAGGAGTTCGAAAAAGTAGGTTTTTCAGAAAATTCAAAATGGCGGGAAAATTTGCATACCGGAAAATGACATCATAGGGTGAAATCGAATCGGCTTGAGCCAAGGAATCCGATGAAAAAAGAATTTTGTTTCTAGCCCTTAGGGGTCAAAAGTTATAAGCATAAATATGAGTGAAACTTTGGACAGGTGGTGGCGCTAGAGGGATTGAGTTAGAGGCACCAAATTTGCTATAGTGACAGCTCAGACTGGCCTCTATGAGTGTGCCAAATTTCACAACTTTTTACCATACGGTTCTATGGGCTGCCAGAGACTCCTATGGCGGAAAAAGAAGAAGAAGCAGAATAATAATAGGAACACTAACGATTTCAATAGGTGCCTCCGCACCTTCGGTGCTTGGCCCCTAAATATAGCTGCAAGCAGCCATTATCGGGGCCAAGCGCAAAGAAGAAGACAAGACATGCCAGCATGGCTGGAAGTCTCAAGCCAACTGCAACAATGAGCCATTAAGGACCTATTAAGTTGATTTTAGGCAAAATAGCAGTCAAATTTTAAATACAGTCAATAATAATGGTTTAATGGTTTATCACTTTCGACCAATAGGTGTCACTGTTACGAAACTGATGTGGTTTAGTCAGATTGAGATGACAATGACACATGCAAAGTTTGGTGTCAATATGTCAAAGCATTGCAGAGATACAGCCTCAAGAGTAATTTTTGCATCATGGCTCAACTCTGTTGCAGTGGTATATGAAAACTGTTTTGTCTATCAATCCGAAATCCATAAGTATTTGTCAGCATGGTCTGAAGACGATACGGATCAATTTTGGTGAAAATCGGACAAACGGTCTAGGATGAGTTTGAAAAAGTAGATTTTTAACAAATAACAAGACGGAGCACAGATATGTTTGCAAAATATGGCAAAATTGGTATCTATCTTCTCGGCATGAGCCAATGAATGTATTATGACCAGTCTCATTACAATAGGCTAATTTAATCAAAAGTTATTAGCATTTTTGTACATTTTATTACAACTTTTGACCACAAGGTGGCGCTGCCCCGAAACTTTTTGAATATCTTCGGGACATAGAGCGGAAGACACATACCGAGTTTTGTAACGATACACTAGTGCATTCTTAAATTATAGCATTAGCATTTTAAACCGTAATACTGCATTGAAGTCAATGGGAATTTCATGTTTTGTTTTATTATAGCGCCACCAAGAGGCACAATCCCACCAATTTTTTTATGTGTCCTCGTAGTGAGCCCATACATATGTGTGTCAAGTTTGGTGAAAATATTTAGGGGCCAAGCACCGAAGGTGCGGAGGCACCTATTGAAATCGTTAGTGTTCCTATTATTATTATTCTGCTTCTTCTTCTTCTTCTTCTTCTTCTTCTTCTTCTTCTTCTTCCGCCATAGGAGTCTCTGGCAGCCCATAGAACCGTATGGTAAAAAGTTGTGAAATTTGGCACACTCATAGAGGCCAGTCTGAGCTGTCACTATAGCAAATTTGGTGCCTCTAACTCAATCCCTCTAGCGCCACCACCTGTCCAAAGTTTCACTCATATTTATGCTTATAACTTTTGACCCCTAAGGGCTAGAAACAAAATTCTTTTTTCATCGGATTCCTTGGCTCAAGCCGATTCGATTTCACCCTATGATGTCATTTTCCGGTATGCAAATTTTCCCGCCATTTTGAATTTTCTGAAAAACCTACTTTTTCGAACTCCTCCTAGGCCGTTGCTCCGATTTTCACGAAAATTGAAACAGATCATCTTCAGAGCATGTTGACAAAAAGTTATGGAATTCAAGTTGATTCGTCCAATCGTTTTCAATAAACGCACAAACAAATTTTACGTGGAGGTTGCAAAAACACACTAAAGGCTATATCTCCGCAACGCTTTATCGTATTCAAACCAACCTTGGTACATGTCATCACAAGCATGACTTGAACCAACATGCAGCGTTTCGGCGCAGCGCCACCTACCTGTCCGGAGATACGAAAAATGCCTATTTTGGCTTATAACTTCTGAACCGTTTATCCAAAAATCATAAAATTGGTCTCATTAGATTCAGGGCGTCATGCCGAGTCGACTGATATCCAATTTTACCATGTCGGCCATTTTGGATGTCGGCCATTTTGAATTATGTGCAAAAATGCTGTATTTTATGAACGCATGAACAGATTGTTATGAAACTTGGTATGGGTCATCACCACGATGCCCTGAAGTAGCCTGAGAAGTTTCGAAACAGCGCCACCTAGTGGAGAATTTTTTTTTTCAAACGCTTATAACTTTGGGTGTGGTTGACATATTTTGATGGGAGTGTGTTTTTTGGTCTCCTGAATCCTTGCCGACTCCAACGATACCAGACTTGCCAGGTTTCGGCATATGGTTTGCGCAGAGTTGTAATTTAGTGCTTAAAAAACATTTGCTGATATCTTCGAAACCGCTAGTCCGATCGAGACGAAACCAGCCTCAGAAGTTCGGAAACATAGGTCGATAGCTATACGCTAATGCCCAAATCTCAAAATATTGATAGTAAGGGGTAGTAAAATCCAATCAAAGTCAGGTGTCAGTCATTTTTTACGTGTTTTTTCATATAAATGTCTATAACTCCAAAACAAAATGAAATATTTTCACCAAACTTGACACACATATGTATGGGCTCACTACGAGGACACATAAAAAAATTGGTGGGATTGTGCCTCTTGGTGGCGCTATAATAAAACAAAACATGAAATTCCCATTGACTTCAATGCAGTATTACGGTTTAAAATGCTAATGCTATAATTTAAGAATGCACTAGTGTATCGTTACAAAACTCGGTATGTGTCTTCCGCTCTATGTCCCGAAGATATTCAAAAAGTTTCGGGGCAGCGCCACCTTGTGGTCAAAAGTTGTAATAAAATGTACAAAAATGCTAATAACTTTTGATTAAATTAGCCTATTGTAATGAGACTGGTCATAATACATTCATTGGCTCATGCCGAGAAGATAGATACCAATTTTGCCATATTTTGCAAACATATCTGTGCTCCATCTTGTTATTTGTTAAAAATCTACTTTTTCAAACTCATCCTAGACCGTTTGTCCGATTTTCACCAAAATTGATCCGTATCGTCTTCAGACCATGCTGACAAATACTTATGGATTTCGGATTGATAGACAAAACAGTTTTCATATACCACTGCAACAGAGTTGAGCCATGATGCAAAAATTACTCTTGAGGCTGTATCTCTGCAATGCTTTGACATATTGACACCAAACTTTGCATGTGTCATTGTCATCTCAATCTGACTAAACCACATCAGTTTCGTAACAGTGACACCTATTGGTCGAAAGTGATAAACCATTAAACCATTATTATTGACTGTATTTAAAATTTGACTGCTATTTTGCCTAAAATCAACTTAATAGGTCCTTAATGGCTCATTGTTGCAGTTGGCTTGAGACTTCCAGCCATGCTGGCATGTCTTGTCTTCTTCTTTGCGCTTGGCCCCGATAATGGCTGCTTGCAGCTATATTTCATTTTGTTTTGGAGTTATAGACATTTATATGAAAAAACACGTAAAAAATGACTGACACCTGACTTTGATTGGATTTTACTACCCCTTACTATCAATATTTTGAGATTTGGGCATTAGCATATAGCTATCGACCTATGTTTCCGAACTTCTGAGGCTGGTTTCGTCTCGATCGGACTAGCGGTTTCGAAGATATCAGCAAATGTTTTTTAAGCACTAAATTACAACTCTGCGCAAACCATATGCCGAAACCTGGCAAGTCTGGTATCGTTGGAGTCGGCAAGGATTCAGGAGACCAAAAAACACACTCCCATCAAAATATGTCAACCACACCCAAAGTTATAAGCGTTTGAAAAAAAAAATTCTCCACTAGGTGGCGCTGTTTCGAAACTTCTCAGGCTACTTCAGGGCATCGTGGTGATGACCCATACCAAGTTTCATAACAATCTGTTCATGCGTTCATAAAATACAGCATTTTTGCACATAATTCAAAATGGCCGACATCCAAAATGGCCGACATGGTAAAATTGGATATCAGTCGACTCGGCATGACGCCCTGAATCTAATGAGACCAATTTTATGATTTTTGGATAAACGGTTCAGAAGTTATAAGCCAAAATAGGCATTTTTCGTATCTCCGGACAGGTAGGTGGCGCTGCGCCGAAACGCTGCATGTTGCTTCAAGTCATGCTTGTGATGACATGTACCAAGGTTGGTTTGAATACGATAAAGCGTTGCGGAGATATAGCCTTTAGTGTGTTTTTGCAACCTCCACGTAAAATTTGTTTGTGCGTTTATTGAAAACGATTGGACGAATCAACTTGAATTCCATAACTTTTTGTCAACATGCTCTGAAGATGATCTGTTTCAATTTTCGTGAAAATCGGAGCAACGGCCTAGGAGGAGTTCGAAAAAGTAGGTTTTTCAGAAAATTCAAAATGGCGGGAAAATTTGCATACCGGAAAATGACATCATAGGGTGAAATCGAATCGGCTTGAGCCAAGGAATCCGATGAAAAAAGAATTTTGTTTCTAGCCCTTAGGGGTCAAAAGTTATAAGCATAAATATGAGTGAAACTTTGGACAGGTGGTGGCGCTAGAGGGATTGAGTTAGAGGCACCAAATTTGCTATAGTGACAGCTCAGACTGGCCTCTATGAGTGTGCCAAATTTCACAACTTTTTACCATACGGTTCTATGGGCTGCCAGAGACTCCTATGGCGGAAGAAAAAGAAGAAGAAGAAGAAGAAGAAGCAGAATAATAACAAGCAGCCATTATCGGGGCCAAGCGCAAAGAAGAAGACAAGACATGCCAGCATGGCTGGAAGTCTCAAGCCAACTGCAACAATGAGCCATTAAGGACCTATTAAGTTGATTTTAGGCAAAATAGCAGTCAAATTTTAAATACAGTCAATAATAATGGTTTAATGGTTTATCACTTTCGACCAATAGGTGTCACTGTTACGAAACTGATGTGGTTTAGTCAGATTGAGATGACAATGACACATGCAAAGTTTGGTGTCAATATGTCAAAGCATTGCAGAGATACAGCCTCAAGAGTAATTTTTGCATCATGGCTCAACTCTGTTGCAGTGGTATATGAAAACTGTTTTGTCTATCAATCCGAAATCCATAACTATTTGTCAGCATGGTCTGAAGACGATACGGATCAATTTTGGTGAAAATCGGACAAACGGTCTAGGATGAGTTTGAAAAAGTAGATTTTTAACAAATAACAAGATGGAGCACAGATATGTTTGCAAAATATGGCAAAATTGGTATCTATCTTCTCGGCATGAGCCAATGAATGTATTATGACCAGTCTCATTACAATAGGCTAATTTAATCAAAAGTTATTAGCATTTTTGTACATTTTATTACAACTTTTGACCACAAGGTGGCGCTGCCCCGAAACTTTTTGAATATGTTCGGGACATAGAGCGGAAGACACATACCGAGTTTTGTAATGATACACTAGTGCATTCTTAAATTATAGCATTAGCATTTTAAACCGTAATACTGCATTGAAGTCAATGGGAATTTCATGTTTTGTTTTATTATAGCGCCACCAAGAGGCACAATCCCACCAATTTTTTTATGTGTCCTCGTAGTGAGCCCATACATATGTGTGTCAAGTTTGGTGAAAATATTTCATTTTGTTTTGGAGTTATAGACATTTATATGAAAAAACACGTAAAAAATGACTGACACCTGACTTTGATTGGATTTTACTACCCCTTACTATCAATATTTTGAGATTTGGGCATTAGCGTGTAGCTATCGACCTATGTTTCCGAACTTCTGAGGCTGGTTTCGTCTCGATCGGACTAGCGGTTTCGAAGATATCAGCAAATGTTTTTTAAGCACTAAATTACAACTCTGCGCAAACCATATGCCGAAACCTGGCAAGTCTGGTATCGTTGGAGTCGGCAAGGATTCAGGAGACCAAAAAACACACTCCCATCAAAATATGTCAACCACACCCAAAGTTATAAGCGTTTGAAAAAAAAAATTCTCCACTAGGTGGCGCTGTTTCGAAACTTCTCAGGCTACTTCAGGGCATCGTGGTGATGACCCATACCAAGTTTCATAACAATCTGTTCATGCGTTCATAAAATACAGCATTTTTGCACATAATTCAAAATGGCCGACATCCAAAATGGCCGACATGGTAAAATTGGATATCAGTCGACTCGGCATGACGCCCTGAATCTAATGAGACCAATTTTATGATTTTTGGATAAACGGTTCAGAAGTTATAAGCCAAAATAGGCATTTTTCGTATCTCCGGACAGGTAGGTGGCGCTGCGCCGAAACGCTGCATGTTGCTTCAAGTCATGCTTGTGATGACATGTACCAAGGTTGGTTTGAATACGATAAAGCGTTGCGGAGATATAGCCTTTAGTGTGTTTTTGCAACCTCCACGTAAAATTTGTTTGTGTGTTTATTGAAAACGATTGGACGAATCAACTTGAATTCCATAACTTTTTGTCAACATGCTCTGAAGATGATCTGTTTCAATTTTCGTGAAAATCGGAGCAACGGCCTAGGAGGAGTTTGAAAAAGTAGGTTTTTCAGAAAATTCAAAATGGCGGGAAAATTTGCATACCGGAAAATGACATCATAGGGTGAAATCGAATCGGCTTGAGCCAAGGAATCCGATGAAAAAAGAATTTTGTTTCTAGCCCTTAGGGGTCAAAAGTTATAAGCATAAATATGAGTGAAACTTTGGACAGGTGGTGGCGCTAGAGGGATTGAGTTAGAGGCACCAAATTTGCTATAGTGACAGCTCAGACTGGCCTCTATGAGTGTGCCAAATTTCACAACTTTTTACCATACGGTTCTATGGGCTGCCAGAGACTCCTATGGCGGAAAAAGAAGAAGAAGAAGCAGAATAATAATAGGAACACTAACGATTTCAATAGGTGCCTCCGCACCTTCGGTGCTTGGCCCCTAAATATAGCTGCAAGCAGCCATTATCGGGGCCAAGCGCAAAGAAGAAGACAAGACATGCCAGCATGGCTGGAAGTCTCAAGCCAACTGCAACAATGAGCCATTAAGGACCTATTAAGTTGATTTTAGGCAAAATAGCAGTAAAATTTTAAATACAGTCAATAATAATGGTTTAATGGTTTATCACTTTCGACCAATAGGTGTCACTGTTACGAAACTGATGTGGTTTAGTCAGATTGAGATGACAATGACACATGCAAAGTTTGGTGTCAATATGTCAAAGCATTGCAGAGATACAGCCTCAAGAGTAATTTTTGCATCATGGCTCAACTCTGTTGCAGTGGTATATGAAAACTGTTTTGTCTATCAATCCGAAATCCATAAGTGTTTGTCAGCATGGTCTGAAGACGATACGGATCAATTTTGGTGAAAATCGGACAAACGGTCTAGGATGAGTTTGAAAAAGTAGATTTTTAACAAATAACAAGATGGAGCACAGATATGTTTGCAAAATATGGCAAAATTGGTATCTATCTTCTCGGCATGAGCCAATGAATGTATTATGACCAGTCTCATTACAATAGGCTAATTTAATCAAAAGTTATTAGCATTTTTGTACATTTTATTACAACTTTTGAGCACAAGGTGGCGCTGCCCCGAAACTTTTTGAATATCTTCGGGACATAGAGCGGAAGACACATACCGAGTTTTGTAATGATACACTAGTGCATTCTTAAATTATAGCATTAGCATTTTAAACCGTAATACTGCATTGAAGTCAATGGGAATTTCATGTTTTGTTTTATTATAGCGCCACCAAGAGGCACAATCCCACCAATTTTTTTATGTGTCCTCGTAGTGAGCCCATACATATGTGTGTCAAGTTTGGTGAAAATATTTCATTTTGTTTTGGAGTTATAGACATTTATATGAAAAAACACGTAAAAAATGACTGACACCTGACTTTGATTGGATTTTACTACCCCTTACTATCAATATTTTGAGATTTGGGTATTAGCGTATAGCTATCGACCTATGTTTCCGAACTTCTGAGGCTGGTTTCGTCTCGATCGGACTAGCGGTTTCGAAGATATCAGCAAATGTTTTTTAAGCACTAAATTACAACTCTGCGCAAACCATATGCCGAAACCTGGCAAGTCTGGTATCGTTTGAGTCGGCAAGGATTCAGGAGACCAAAAAACACACTCCCATCAAAATATGTCAACCACACCCAAAGTTATAAGCGTTTGAAAAAAAAAAATCTCCACTAGGTGGCGCTGTTTCGAAACTTCTCAGGCTACTTCAGGGCATCGTGGTGATGACCCATACCAAGTTTCATAACAATCCGTTCATGCGTTCATAAAATACAGCATTTTTGCACATAATTCAAAATGGCCGACATCCAAAATGGCCGACATGGTAAAATTGGATATCAGTCGACTCGGCATGACGCCCTGAATCTAATGAGACCAATTTTATGATTTTTGGATAAACGGTTCAGAAGTTATAAGCCAAAATAGGCATTTTTCGTATCTCCGGACAGGTAGGTGGCGCTGCGCCGAAACGCTGCATGTTGCTTCAAGTCATGCTTGTGATGACATGTACCAAGGTTGGTTTGAATACGATAAAGCGTTGCGGAGATATAGCCTTTAGTGTGTTTTTGCAACCTCCACGTAAAATTTGTTTGTGCGTTTATTGAAAACGATTGGACGAATCAACTTGAATTCCATAAATTTTTGTCAACATGCTCTGAAGATGATCTGTTTCAATTTTCGTGAAAATCGGAGCAACGGCCTAGGAGGAGTTCGAAAAAGTAGGTTTTTAAGAAAATTCAAAATGGCGGGAAAATTTGCATACCGGAAAATGACATCATAGGGTGAAATCGAATCGGCTTGAGCCAAGGAATCCGATGAAAAAAGAATTTTGTTTCTAGCCCTTAGGGGTCAAAAGTTATAAGCATAAATATGAGTGAAACTTTGGACAGGTGGTGGCGCTAGAGGGATTGAGTTAGAGGCACCAAATTTGCTATAGTGACAGCTCAGACTGGCCTCTATGAGTGTGCCAAATTTCACAACTTTTTACCATACGGTTCTATGGGCTGCCAGAGACTCCTATGGCGGAAGAAAAAGAAAAAGAAGAAGAAGAAGAAGAAGAAGCAGAATAATAATAATAGGAACACTAACGATTTCAATAGGTGCCTCCGCACCTTCGGTGCTTGGCCCCTAATAAAAAAATAGACACAACATAGCACTCTATAAATTATAAATGTGTAGATTAAAAAAAACATCGTTTTCTGTGTCCTGTACTACAGCTCTTTTAGATCTCATATTTTTTATTCTAAAACATATGAGAACTGAGAGAAAGGCTAAGAAGGAGCATGTTGTTTTGATGAATAACAAACAAAATAGCATCTGGTAACATAGCAGTATGCTTTAATCAATGGAAGCAAATTTGTTTCAACACAAATCTGATGGAAATTATAAATGGAACTGTTATGAATGGACAGCGCTGTGAGGGATACTACTGAGGTTCACAGTAATTGCAGTCAGTAGCTGATTTTAGAAGCTTTTATGTGTAGAACACACACACACATCCCCTTACACTGCCCCTGCCCCTAAACCTACCCATCACAGGAAACATTCTGCATTTTTACTTTCTAAAAACACTCATCCTGTATGATTCATAAGCATTTTGAAAAGTGTGGACATGGCCAATGTCCTCATATTTCACCCTCTTCTTGTAGTACCTATGTCATACCCATCGTATTATACACATTTGTGTCCTCATATGTCACAAAAACATGACTCATATTTCAGACTTTCAGACTCATATTCTGACTAGAATTGAGTATGACCACGTCGGGCTAAAGGTATATTTTACCCTAATAAACACAATCAAGCCTTCAAAAAAGCTGATCAACCACTGTAAAAAATTATTCAGAAAAAAGGTTGCCTGGTTGCCTTAAAATTTTGAGTACATTGAAATTAAAATTTTGTGTTAATACAATGATTTTTTTTTTTTTTTGAGATTCGACAACCTTTATTTAAATATTATTAAAAGATTTTGTAAGCATATTGGGTAATTGTGTGTGTTTTATTTCTGATGACGGAGTGAAATATGCCAAATAGTGCTATTTTTATGATTTATACTTTTTTTATGTGGTTCAGATACAATAATATTTTGAGTTTCTATTTATTAAACAAATTTCCTTTATTGTATCAACTCAAATTTTTAACTAAAAATTTTAAGGCAACCAGGTTACTTACTTTTTTAAGTTAAACCAACAAAAAACATATTTTTTACAGTTTACTATTAAAAGTAGGGTATATCATGTTTTTTTCTTTTCTTTTTTAAACACTTTTGACAGGAATCAACAATAGAAGGTCTAAATATATATAAAAAACAATAATAATAAAATGATATAATAATAATAATAATAATAATAATAATAATAATAAATATAGCTGCAAGCAGCCATTATCGGGGCCAAGCGCAAAGAAGAAGACAAGACATGCCAGCATGGCTGGAAGTCTCAAGCCAACTGCAACAATGAGCCATTAAGGACCTATTAAGTTGATTTTAGGCAAAATAGCAGTCAAATTTTAAATACAGTCAATAATAATGGTTTAATGGTTTATCACTTTCGACCAATAGGTGTCACTGTTACGAAACTGATGTGGTTTAGTCAGATTGAGATGACAATGACACATGCAAAGTTTGGTGTCAATATGTCAAAGCATTGCAGAGATACAGCCTCAAGAGTAATTTTTGCATCATGGCTCAACTCTGTTGCAGTGGTATATGAAAACTGTTTTGTCTATCAATCCGAAATCCATAAGTATTTGTCAGCATGGTCTGAAGACGATACGGATCAATTTTGGTGAAAATCGGACAAACGGTCTAGGATGAGTTTGAAAAAGTAGGTTTTTAACAAATAACAAGACGGAGGACAGATAGGTTTGCAAAATATGGCACAATTGGTATCCATGTTCTCGGCATGAGCCATTGACTGTATTAGGACCAGTTTCATTACAATAGGTTAATTTAATCAAAAGTTATTCGCATTTCTGTACATTTTATTACAACTTTTGACCACAAGGTGGCGCTACCCCGAAACTTTTTGAGTATCTTCGGGACATGGAGCGGAAGACACATACCGAGTTTTGTAACGATACGCTAATGCATTCTTAAATTATAGCATTAGCATTTTAAACCATAATACTGCATTGAAGTCAATGGGAATTTCATGTTTTGTTTTATTATAGCGCCACCAAGAGGCACAATCCCACCAATTTTTTTATGTGTCCTCATAGTGAGCCCATACATATGTGTGTCAAGTTTGGTGAAAATATCTCATTTTGTTTTGGAGTTATAGACATTTATATGAAAAAACACGTAAAAAATGACTGACACCTGACTTTGATTGGATTTTACTACCCCTTACTATCAATATTTTGAGATTTGGGCATTAGTGTATAGCTATCGACCTATGTTTCCGAACTTCTGAGGCTGGTTTCGTCTCGATCGGACTAGCGGTTTCGAAGATATCAGCAAATGTTTTTTAAGCACTAAATTACAACTCTGCGCAAACCATATGCCGAAACCTGGCAAGTCTGGTATCGTTGGAGTCGGCAAGGATTCAGGAGACCAAAAAACACACTCCCATCAAAATATGTCAACCACACCCAAAGTTATAAGCGTTTGAAAAAAAAAATTCTCCACTAGGTGGCGCTGTTTCGAAACTTCTCAGGCTACTTCAAGGCATCGTGGTGATGACCCATACCAAGTTTCATAACAATCCGTTCATGCGTTCATAAAATACAGCATTTTTGCACATAATTCAAAATGGCCGACATCCAAAATGGCCGACATGGTAAAATTGGATATCAGTCGACTCGGCATGACGCCCTGAATCTAATGAGACCAATTTTATGATTTTTGGATAAACGGTTCAGAAGTTATAAGCCAAAATAGGCATTTTTCGTATCTCCGGACAGGTAGGTGGCGCTGCGCCGAAACGCTGCACGTTGCTTCAAGTCATGCTTGTGATGACATGTACCAAGGTTGGTTTGAATACGATAAAGCGTTGCGGAGATATAGCCTTTAGTGTGTTTTTGCAACCTCCACGTAAAATTTGTTTGTGCGTTTATTGAAAACGATTGGACGAATCAACTTGAATTCCATAACTTTTTGTCAACATGCTCTGAAGATGATCTGTTTCAATTTTCGTGAAAATCGGAGCAACGGCCTAGGAGGAGTTCGAAAAAGTAGGTTTTTCAGAAAATTCAAAATGGCGGGAAAATTTGCATACCGGAAAATGACATCATAGGGTGAAATCGAATCGGCTTGAGCCAAGGAATCCGATGAAAAAAGAATTTTGTTTCTAGCCCTTAGGGGTCAAAAGTTATAAGCATAAATATGAGTGAAACTTTGGACAGGTGGTGGCGCTAGAGGGATTGAGTTAGAGGCACCAAATTTGCTATAGTGACAGCTCAGACTGGCCTCTATGAGTGTGCCAAATTTCACAACTTTTTACCATACGGTTCTATGGGCTGCCAGAGACTCCTATGGCGGAAGAAGAAGAAGAAGAAGAAGAAGAAGCAGAATAATAACAAGCAGCCATTATCGGGGCCAAGCGCAAAGAAGAAGACAAGACATGCCAGCATGGCTGGAAGTCTCAAGCCAACTGCAACAATGAGCCATTAAGGACCTATTAAGTTGATTTTAGGCAAAATAGCAGTCAAATTTTAAATACAGTCAATAATAATGGTTTAATGGTTTATCACTTTCGACCAATAGGTGTCACTGTTACGAAACTGATGTGGTTTAGTCAGATTGAGATGACAATGACACATGCAAAGTTTGGTGTCAATATGTCAAAGCATTGCAGAGATACAGCCTCAAGAGTAATTTTTGCATCATGGCTCAACTCTGTTGCAGTGGTATATGAAAACTGTTTTGTCTATCAATCCGAAATCCATAACTATTTGTCAGCATGGTCTGAAGACGATACGGATCAATTTTGGTGAAAATCGGACAAACGGTCTAGGATGAGTTTGAAAAAGTAGATTTTTAACAAATAACAAGATGGAGCACAGATATGTTTGCAAAATATGGCAAAATTGGTATCTATCTTCTCGGCATGAGCCAATGAATGTATTATGACCAGTCTCATTACAATAGGCTAATTTAATCAAAAGTTATTAGCATTTTTGTACATTTTATTACAACTTTTGACCACAAGGTGGCGCTGCCCCGAAACTTTTTGAATATGTTCGGGACATAGAGCGGAAGACACATACCGAGTTTTGTAATGATACACTAGTGCATTCTTAAATTATAGCATTAGCATTTTAAACCGTAATACTGCATTGAAGTCAATGGGAATTTCATGTTTTGTTTTATTATAGCGCCACCAAGAGGCACAATCCCACCAATTTTTTTATGTGTCCTCGTAGTGAGCCCATACATATGTGTGTCAAGTTTGGTGAAAATATTTCATTTTGTTTTGGAGTTATAGACATTTATATGAAAAAACACGTAAAAAATGACTGACACCTGACTTTGATTGGATTTTACTACCCCTTACTATCAATATTTTGAGATTTGGGCATTAGCGTATAGCTATCGACCTATGTTTCCGAACTTCTGAGGCTGGTTTCGTCTCGATCGGACTAGCGGTTTCGAAGATATCAGCAAATGTTTTTTAAGCACTAAATTACAACTCTGCGCAAACCATATGCCGAAACCTGGCAAGTCTGGTATCGTTGGAGTCGGCAAGGATTCAGGAGACCAAAAAACACACTCCCATCAAAATATGTCAACCACACCCAAAGTTATAAGCGTTTGAAAAAAAAAATTCTCCACTAGGTGGCGCTGTTTCGAAACTTCTCAGGCTACTTCAGGGCATCGTGGTGATGACCCATACCAAGTTTCATAACAATCTGTTCATGCGTTCATAAAATACAGCATTTTTGCACATAATTCAAAATGGCCGACATCCAAAATGGCCGACATGGTAAAATTGGATATCAGTCGACTCGGCATGACGCCCTGAATCTAATGAGACCAATTTTATGATTTTTGGATAAACGGTTCAGAAGTTATAAGCCAAAATAGGCATTTTTCGTATCTCCGGACAGGTAGGTGGCGCTGCGCCGAAACGCTGCATGTTGCTTCAAGTCATGCTTGTGATGACATGTACCAAGGTTGGTTTGAATACGATAAAGCGTTGCGGAGATATAGCCTTTAGTGTGTTTTTGCAACCTCCACGTAAAATTTGTTTGTGCGTTTATTGAAAACGATTGGACGAATCAACTTGAATTCCATAACTTTTTGTCAACATGCTCTGAAGATGATCTGTTTCAATTTTCGTGAAAATCGGAGCAACGGCCTAGGAGGAGTTCGAAAAAGTAGGTTTTTCAGAAAATTCAAAATGGCGGGAAAATTTGCATACCGGAAAATGACATCATAGGGTGAAATCGAATCGGCTTGAGCCAAGGAATCCGATGAAAAAAGAATTTTGTTTCTAGCCCTTAGGGGTCAAAAGTTATAAGCATAAATATGAGTGAAACTTTGGACAGGTGGTGGCGCTAGAGGGATTGAGTTAGAGGCACCAAATTTGCTATAGTGACAGCTCAGACTGGCCTCTATGAGTGTGCCAAATTTCACAACTTTTTACCATACGGTTCTATGGGCTGCCAGAGACTCCTATGGCGGAAAAAGAAGAAGAAGCAGAATAATAATAGGAACACTAACGATTTCAATAGGTGCCTCCGCACCTTCGGTGCTTGGCCCCTAAATATAGCTGCAAGCAGCCATTATCGGGGCCAAGCGCAAAGAAGAAGACAAGACATGCCAGCATGGCTGGAAGTCTCAAGCCAACTGCAACAATGAGCCATTAAGGACCTATTAAGTTGATTTTAGGCAAAATAGCAGTCAAATTTTAAATACAGTCAATAATAATGGTTTAATGGTTTATTACTTTCGACCAATAGGTGTCACTGTTACGAAACTGATGTGGTTTAGTCAGATTGAGATGACAATGACACATGCAAAGTTTGGTGTCAATATGTCAAAGCATTGCAGAGATACAGCCTCAAGAGTAATTTTTGCATCATGGCTCAACTCTGTTGCAGTGGTATATGAAAACTGTTTTGTCTATCAATCCGAAATCCATAACTATTTGTCAGCATGGTCTGAAGACGATACGGATCAATTTTGGTGAAAATCGGACAAACGGTCTAGGATGAGTTTGAAAAAGTAGGTTTTTAACAAATAACAAGACGGAGGACAGATAGGTTTGCAAAATATGGCACAATTGGTATCCATGTTCTCGGCATGAGCCATTGACTGTATTATGACCAGTTTCATTACAATGGGTTAATTTAATCAAAAGTTATTCGCATTTCTGTACATTTTATTACAACTTTTGACCACAAGGTGGCGCTACCCCGAAACTTTTTGAGTATCTTCAGGACATGGAGCGGAAGACACATACCGAGTTTTGTAACGATACGCTAATGCATTCTTAAATTATAGCATTAGCATTTTAAACCATAATACTGCATTGAAGTCAATGGGAATTTCATGTTTTGTTTTATTATAGCGCCACCAAGAGGCACAATCCCACCAATTTTTTTATGTGTCCTCATAGTGAGCCCATACATATGTGTGTCAAGTTTGGTGAAAATATCTCATTTTGTTTTGGAGTTATAGACATTTATATGAAAAAACACGTAAAAAAGGACTGACACCTGACTTTGATTGGATTTTACTACCCCTTACTATCAATATTTTGAGATTTGGGCATTAGCGTATAGCTATCGACCTATGTTTCCGAACTTCTGAGGCTGGTTTCGTCTCGATCGGACTAGCGGTTTCGAAGATATCAGCAAATGTTTTTTAAGCACTAAATTACAACTCTGCGCAAACCATATGCCGAAACCTGGCAAGTCTGGTATCGTTGGAGTCGGCAAGGATTCAGGAGACCAAAAAACACACTCCCATCAAAATATGTCAACCACACCCAAAGTTATAAGAGTTTGAAAAAAAAAATTCTCCACTAGGTGGCGCTGTTTCGAAACTTCTCAGGCTACTTCAGGGCATCGTGGTGATGACCCATACCAAGTTTCGTAACAATCCGTTCATGCGTTCATAAAATACAGCATTTTTGCACATAATTCAAAATGGCCGACATCCAAAATGGCCGACATGGTAAAATTGGATATCAGTCGACTCGGCATGACGCCCTGAATCTAATGAGACCAATTTTATGATTTTTGGATAAACGGTTCAGAAGTTATAAGCCAAAATATGCATTTTTCGTATCTCCGGACCAGTAGGTGGCGCTGCGCCGAAACGCTGCATGTTGCTTCAGGTCATGCTTGTGATGACATGTACCAAGTTTGGTTTGAATACGATAAAGCGTTGTGGAGATATAGCCTTTAGTGTGTTTTTGCAACCTCCACGTAAAATTTGTTTGTGCGTTTATTGAAAACGATTGGACGAATCAACTTGAATTCCATAACTTTTTGTCAACATGCTCTGAAGATGATCTGTTTCAATTTTCGTGAAAATCGGAGCAACGGCCTAGGAGGAGTTCGAAAAAGTAGGTTTTTCAGAAAATTCAAAATGGCGGGAAAATTTGCATACCGGAAAATGACATCATAGGGTGAAATCGAATTGGCTTGAGCCAAGGAATCCGATGAAAAAAGAATTTTGTTTCTAGCCCTTAGGGGTCAAAAGTTATAAGCATAAATATGAGTGAAACTTTGGACAGGTGGTGGCGCTAGAGGGATTGAGTTAGAGGCACCAAATTTGCTATAGTGACAGCTCAGACTGGCCTCTATGAGTGTGCCAAATTTCACAACTTTTTACCATACGGTTCTATGGGCTGCCAGAGACTCCTATGGCGGAAGAAAAAGAAGAAGAAGAAGAAGAAGCAGAATAATAAATATAGCTGCAAGCAGCCATTATCGGGGCCAAGCGCAAAGAAGAAGACAAGACATGCCAGCATGGCTGGAAGTCTCAAGCCAACTGCAACAATGAGCCATTAAGGACCTATTAAGTTGATTTTAGGCAAAATAGCAGTCAAATTTTAAATACAGTCAATAATAATGGTTTAATGGTTTATCACTTTCGACCAATAGGTGTCACTGTTACGAAACTGATGTGGTTTAGTCAGATTGAGATGACAATGACACATGCAAAGTTTGGTGTCAATATGTCAAAGCATTGCAGAGATACAGCCTCAAGAGTAATTTTTGCATCATGGCTCAACTCTGTTGCAGTGGTATATGAAAACTGTTTTGTCTATCAATCCGAAATCCATAAGTATGTGTCAGCATGGTCTGAAGACGATACGGATCAATTTTGGTGAAAATCGGACAAACGGTCTAGGATGAGTTTGAAAAAGTAGATTTTTAACAAATAACAAGATGGAGCACAGATATGTTTGCAAAATATGGCAAAATTGGTATCTATCTTCTCGGCATGAGCCAATGAATGTATTATGACCAGTCTCATTACAATAGGCTAATTTAATCAAAAGTTATTAGCATTTTTGTACATTTTATTACAACTTTTGACCACAAGGTGGCGCTGCCCCGAAACTTTTTGAATATCTTCGGGACATAGAGCGGAAGACACATACCGAGTTTTGTAACGATACACTAGTGCATTCTTAAATTATAGCATTAGCATTTTAAACCGTAATACTGCATTGAAGTCAATGGGAATTTCATGTTTTGTTTTATTATAGCGCCACCAAGAGGCACAATCCCACCAATTTTTTTATGTGTCCTCGTAGTGAGCCCATACATATGTGTGTCAAGTTTGGTGAAAATATTTCATTTTGTTTTGGAGTTATAGACATTTATATGAAAAAACACGTAAAAAATGACTGACACCTGACTTTGATTGGATTTTACTACCCCTTACTTTCAATATTTTGAGATTTGGGCATTAGCGTATAGCTATCGACCTATGTTTCCGAACTTCTGAGGCTGGTTTCGTCTCGATCGGACTAGCGGTTTCGAAGATATCAGCAAATGTTTTTTAAGCACTAAATTACAACTCTGCGCAAACCATATGCCGAAACCTGGCAAGTCTGGTATCGTTGGAGTCGGCAAGGATTCAGGAGACCAAAAAACACACTCCCATCAAAATATGTCAACCACACCCAAAGTTATAAGCGTTTGAAAAAAAAAATTCTCCACTAGGTGGCGCTGTTTCGAAACTTCTCAGGCTACTTCAGGGCATCGTGGTGATGACCCATACCAAGTTTCATAACAATCTGTTCATGCGTTCATAAAATACAGCATTTTTGCACATAATTCAAAATGGCCGACATCCAAAATGGCCGACATGGTAAAATTGGATATCAGTCGACTCGGCATGACGCCCTGAATCTAATGAGACCAATTTTATGATTTTTGGATAAACGGTTCAGAAGTTATAAGCCAAAATAGGCATTTTTCGTATCTCCGGACAGGTAGGTGGCGCTGCGCCGAAACGCTGCATGTTGCTTCAAGTCATGCTTGTGATGACATGTACCAAGGTTGGTTTGAATACGATAAAGCGTTGCAGAGATATAGCCTTTAGTGTGTTTTTGCAACCTCCACATAAAATTTGTTTGTGCGTTTATTGAAAACGATTGGACGAATCAACTTGAATTCCATAACTTTTTGTCAACATGCTCTGAAGATGATCTGTTTCAATTTTCGTGAAAATCGGAGCAACGGCCTAGGAGGAGTTCGAAAAAGTAGGTTTTTCAGAAAATTCAAAATGGCGGGAAAATTTGCATACCGGAAAATGACATCATAGGGTGAAATCGAATCGGCTTGAGCCAAGGAATCCGATGAAAAAAGAATTTTGTTTCTAGCCCTTAGGGGTCAAAAGTTATAAGCATAAATATGAGTGAAACTTTGGACAGGTGGTGGCGCTAGAGGGATTGAGTTAGAGGCACCAAATTTGCTATAGTGACAGCTCAGACTGGCCTCTATGAGTGTGCCAAATTTCACAACTTTTTACCATACGGTTCTATGGGCTGCCAGAGACTCCTATGGCGGAAGAAGAAGAAGAAGAAGAAGCAGAATAATAATAATAGGAACACTAACGATTTCAATAGGTGCCTCCGCACCTTCGGTGCTTGGCCCCTAAATATAGCTGCAAGCAGCCATTATCGGGGCCAAGCGCAAAGAAGAAGACAAGACATGCCAGCATGGCTGGAAGTCTCAAGCCAACTGCAACAATGAGCCATTAAGGACCTATTAAGTTGATTTTAGGCAAAATAGCAGTCAAATTTTAAATACAGTCAATAATAATGGTTTAATGGTTTATCACTTTCGACCAATAGGTGTCACTGTTACGAAACTGATGTGGTTTAGTCAGATTGAGATGACAATGACACATGCAAAGTTTGGTGTCAATATGTCAAAGCATTGCAGAGATACAGCCTCAAGAGTCATTTTTGCATCATGGCTCAACTCTGTTGCAGTGGTATATGAAAACTGTTTTGTCTATCAATCCGAAATCCATAACTATTTGTCAGCATGGTCTGAAGACGATACGGATCAATTTTGGTGAAAATCGGACAAACGGTCTAGGATGAGTTTGAAAAAGTAGATTTTTAACAAATAACAAGATGGAGCACAGATATGTTTGCAAAATATGGCAAAATTGGTATCTATCTTCTCGGCATGAGCCAATGAATGTATTATGACCAGTCTCATTACAATAGGCTAATTTAATCAAAAGTTATTAGCATTTTTGTACATTTTATTACAACTTTTGACCACAAGGTGGCGCTACCCCGAAACTTTTTGAGTATCTTCGGGACATGGAGCGGAAGACACATACCGAGTTTTGTAACGATACGCTAATGCATTCGTAAATTATAGCATTAGCATTTTAAACCATAATACTGCATTGAAGTCAATGGGAATTTCATGTTTTGTTTTATTATAGCGCCACCAAGAGGCACAATCCCACCAATTTTTTTATGTGTCCTCATAGTGAGCCCATACATATGTGTGTCAAGTTTGGTGAAAATATCTCATTTTGTTTTGGAGTTATAGACATTTATATGAAAAAACACGTAAAAAATGACTGACACCTGACTTTGATTGGATTTTACTACCCCTTACTATCAATATTTTGAGATTTGGGCATTAGCGTATAGCTATCGACCTATGTTTCCGAACTTCTGAGGCTGGTTTCGTCTCGATCGGACTAGCGGTTTCGAAGATATCAGCAAATGTTTTTTAAGCACTAAATTACAACTCTGCGCAAACCATATGCCGAAACCTGGCAAGTCTGGTATCGTTGGAGTCGGCAAGGATTCAGGAGACCAAAAAACACACTCCCATCAAAATATGTCAACCACACCCAAAGTTATAAGCGTTTGAAAAAAAAAATTCTCCACTAGGTGGCGCTGTTTCGAAACTTCTCAGGCTACTTCAGGGCATCGTGGTGATGACCCATACCAAGTTTCATAACAATGTGTTCATGCGTTCATAAAATACAGCATTTTTGCACATAATTCAAAATGGCCGACATCCAAAATGGCCGACATGGTAAAATTGGATATCAGTCGACTCGGCATGACGCCCTGAATCTAATGAGACCAATTTTATGATTTTTGGATAAACGGTTCAGAAGTTATAAGCCAAAATAGGCATTTTTCGTATCTCCGGACAGGTAGGTGGCGCTGCGCCGAAACGCTGCATGTTGCTTCAAGTCATGCTTGTGATGACATGTACCAAGGTTGGTTTGAACACGATAAAGCGTTGCGGAGATATAGCCTTTAGTGTGTTTTTGCAACCTCCACGTAAAATTTGTTTGTGCGTTTATTGAAAACGATTGGACGAATCAACTTGAATTCCATAACTTTTTGTCAACATGCTCTGAAGATGATCTGTTTCAATTTTCGTGAAAATCGGAGCAACGGCCTAGGAGGAGTTCGAAAAAGTAGGTTTTTCAGAAAATTCAAAATGGCGGGAAAATTTGCATACCGGAAAATGACATCATAGGGTGAAATCGAATCGGCTTGAGCCAAGGAATCCGATGAAAAAAGAATTTTGTTTCTAGCCCTTAGGGGTCAAAAGTTATAAGCATAAATATGAGTGAAACTTTGGACAGGTGGTGGCGCTAGAGGGATTGAGTTAGAGGCACCAAATTTGCTATAGTGACAGCTCAGACTGGCCTCTATGAGTGTGCCAAATTTCACAACTTTTTACCATACGGTTCTATGGGCTGCCAGAGACTCCTATGGCGGAAGAAGAAGAAGAAGCAGAATAATAAATATAGCTGCAAGCAGCCATTATCGGGGCCAAGCGCAAAGAAGAAGACAAGACATGCCAGCATGGCTGGAAGTCTCAAGCCAACTGCAACAATGAGCCATTAAGGACCTATTAAGTTGATTTTAGGCAAAATAGCAGTCAAATTTTAAATACAGTCAATAATAATGGTTTAATGGTTTATCACTTTCGACCAATAGGTGTCACTGTTACGAAACTGATGTGGTTTAGTCAGATTGAGATGACAATGACACATGCAAAGTTTGGTGTCAATATGTCAAAGCATTGCAGAGATACAGCCTCAAGAGTAATTTTTGCATCATGGCTCAACTCTGTTGCAGTGGTATATGAAAACTGTTTTGTCTATCAATCCGAAATCCATAACTATTTGTCAGCATGGTCTGAAGACGATACGGATCAATTTTGGTGAAAATCGGACAAACGGTCTAGGATGAGTTTGAAAAAGTAGATTTTTAACAAATAACAAGATGGAGCACAGATATGTTTGCAAAATATGGCAAAATTGGTATCTATCTTCTCGGCATGAGCCAATGAATGTATTATGACCAGTCTCATTACAATAGGCTAATTTAATCAAAAGTTATTAGCATTTTTGTACATTTTATTACAACTTTTGACCACAAGGTGGCGCTGCCCCGAAACTTTTTGAATATGTTCGGGACATAGAGCGGAAGACACATACCGAGTTTTGTAATGATACACTAGTGCATTCTTAAATTATAGCATTAGCATTTTAAACCGTAATACTGCATTGAAGTCAATGGGAATTTCATGTTTTGTTTTATTATAGCGCCACCAAGAGGCACAATCCCACCAATTTTTTTATGTGTCCTCGTAGTGAGCCCATACATATGTGTGTCAAGTTTGGTGAAAATATTTCATTTTGTTTTGGAGTTATAGACATTTATATGAAAAAACACGTAAAAAATGACTGACACCTGACTTTGATTGGATTTTACTACCCCTTACTATCAATATTTTGAGATTTGGGCATTAGCGTATAGCTATCGACCTATGTTTCCGAACTTCTGAGGCTGGTTTCGTCTCGATCGGACTAGCGGTTTCGAAGATATCAGCAAATGTTTTTTAAGCACTAAATTACAACTCTGCGCAAACCATATGCCGAAACCTGGCAAGTCTGGTATCGTTGGAGTCGGCAAGGATTCAGGAGACCAAAAAACACACTCCCATCAAAATATGTCAACCACACCCAAAGTTATAAGCGTTTGAAAAAAAAAATTCTCCACTAGGTGGCGCTGTTTCGAAACTTCTCAGGCTACTTCAGGGCATCGTGGTGATGACCCATACCAAGTTTCATAACAATCTGTTCATGCGTTCATAAAATACAGCATTTTTGCACATAATTCAAAATGGCCGACATCCAAAATGGCCGACATGGTAAAATTGGATATCAGTCGACTCGGCATGACGCCCTGAATCTAATGAGACCAATTTTATGATTTTTGGATAAACGGTTCAGAAGTTATAAGCCAAAATAGGCATTTTTCGTATCTCCGGACAGGTAGGTGGCGCTGCGCCGAAACGCTGCATGTTGCTTCAAGTCATGCTTGTGATGACATGTACCAAGGTTGGTTTGAATACGATAAAGCGTTGCGGAGATATAGCCTTTAGTGTGTTTTTGCAACCTCCACGTAAAATTTGTTTGTGCGTTTATTGAAAACGATTGGACGAATCAACTTGAATTCCATAACTTTTTGTCAACATGCTCTGAAGATGATCTGTTTCAATTTTCGTGAAAATCGGAGCAACGGCCTAGGAGGAGTTCGAAAAAGTAGGTTTTTCAGAAAATTCAAAATGGCGGGAAAATTTGCATACCGGAAAATGACATCATAGGGTGAAATCGAATCGGCTTGAGCCAAGGAATCCGATGAAAAAAGAATTTTGTTTCTAGCCCTTAGGGGTCAAAAGTTATAAGCATAAATATGAGTGAAACTTTGGACAGGTGGTGGCGCTAGAGGGATTGAGTTAGAGGCACCAAATTTGCTATAGTGACAGCTCAGACTGGCCTCTATGAGTGTGCCAAATTTCACAACTTTTTACCATACGGTTCTATGGGCTGCCAGAGACTCCTATGGCGGAAAAAGAAGAAGAAGCAGAATAATAATAGGAACACTAACGATTTCAATAGGTGCCTCCGCACCTTCGGTGCTTGGCCCCTAATAATAGGAACACTAACGATTTCAATAGGTGCCTCCGCACCTTCGGTGCTTGGCCCCTAATAATAGGAACACTAACGATTTCAATAGGTGCCTCCGCACCTTCGGTGCTTGGCCCCTAATAATAGGAACACTAACGATTTCAATAGGTGCCTCCGCACCTTCGGTGCTTGGCCCCTAATAATAGGAACACTAACAATTTCAATAGGTGCCTCCGCACCTTCGGTGCTTGGCCCCTAAATATAGCTGCAAGCAGCCATTATCGGGGCCAAGCGCAAAGAAGAAGACAAGACATGCCAGCATGGCTGGAAGTCTCAAGCCAACTGCAACAATGAGCCATTAAGGACCTATTAAGTTGATTTTAGGCAAAATAGCAGTCAAATTTTAAATACAGTCAATAATAATGGTTTAATGGTTTATCACTTTCGACCAATAGGTGTCACTGTTACGAAACTGATGTGGTTTAGTCAGATTGAGATGACAATGACACATGCAAAGTTTGGTGTCAATATGTCAAAGCATTGCAGAGATACAGCCTCAAGAGTAATTTTTGCATCATGGCTCAACTCTGTTGCAGTGGTATATGAAAACTGTTTTGTCTATCAATCCGAAATCCATAAGTATTTGTCAGCATGGTCTGAAGACGATACGGATCAATTTTGGTGAAAATCGGACAAACGGTCTAGGATGAGTTTGAAAAAGTAGATTTTTAACAAATAACAAGACGGAGCACAGATATGTTTGCAAAATATGGCAAAATTGGTATCTATCTTCTCGGCATGAGCCAATGAATGTATTATGACCAGTCTCATTACAATAGGCTAATTTAATCAAAAGTTATTAGCATTTTTGTACATTTTATTACAACTTTTGACCACAAGGTGGCGCTGCCCCGAAACTTTTTGAATATCTTCGGGACATAGAGCGGAAGACACATACCGAGTTTTGTAACGATACACTAGTGCATTCTTAAATTATAGCATTAGCATTTTAAACCGTAATACTGCATTGAAGTCAATGGGAATTTCATGTTTTGTTTTATTATAGCGCCACCAAGAGGCACAATCCCACCAATTTTTTTGTGTGTCCTCGTAGTGAGCCCATACATATGTGTGTCAAGTTTGGTGAAAATATTTCATTTTGTTTTGGAGTTATAGACATTTATATGAAAAAACACGTAAAAAATGACTGACACCTGACTTTGATTGGATTTTACTACCCCTTACTATCAATATTTTGAGATTTGGGCATTAGCGTATAGCTATCGACCTATGTTTCCGAACTTCTGAGGCTGGTTTCGTCTCGATCGGACTAGCGGTTTCGAAGATATCAGCAAATGTTTTTTAAGCACTAAATTACAACTCTGCGCAAACCATATGCCGAAACCTGGCAAGTCTGGTATCGTTGGAGTCGGCAAGGATTCAGGAGACCAAAAAACACACTCCCATCAAAATATGTCAACCACACCCAAAGTTATAAGCGTTTGAAAAAAAAAATTCTCCACTAGGTGGCGCTGTTTCGAAACTTCTCAGGCTACTTCAGGGCATCGTGGTGATGACCCATACCAAGTTTCATAACAATCTGTTCATGCGTTCATAAAATACAGCATTTTTGCACATAATTCAAAATGGCCGACATCCAAAATGGCCGACATGGTAAAATTGGATATCAGTCGACTCGGCATGACGCCCTGAATCTAATGAGACCAATTTTATGATTTTTGGATAAACGGTTCAGAAGTTATAAGCCAAAATAGGCATTTTTCGTATCTCCGGACAGGTAGGTGGCGCTGCGCCGAAACGCTGCATGTTGCTTCAAGTCATGCTTGTGATGACATGTACCAAGGTTGGTTTGAATACGATAAAGCGTTGCGGAGATATAGCCTTTAGTGTGTTTTTGCAACCTCCACGTAAAATTTGTTTGTGCGTTTATTGAAAACGATTGGACGAATCAACTTGAATTCCATAACTTTTTGTCAACATGCTCTGAAGATGATCTGTTTCAATTTTCGTGAAAATCGGAGCAACGGCCTAGGAGGAGTTCGAAAAAGTAGGTTTTTCAGAAAATTCAAAATGGCGGGAAAATTTGCATACCGGAAAATGACATCATAGGGTGAAATCGAATCGGCTTGAGCCAAGGAATCCGATGAAAAAAGAATTTTGTTTCTAGCCCTTAGGGGTCAAAAGTTATAAGCATAAATATGAGTGAAACTTTGGACAGGTGGTGGCGCTAGAGGGATTGAGTTAGAGGCACCAAATTTGCTATAGTGACAGCTCAGACTGGCCTCTATGAGTGTGCCAAATTTCACAACTTTTTACCATACGGTTCTATGGGCTGCCAGAGACTCCTATGGCGGAAGAAGAAGAAGAAGAAGAAGAAGAAGAAGAAGCAGAATAATAACAAGCAGCCATTATCGGGGCCAAGCGCAAAGAAGAAGACAAGACATGCCAGCATGGCTGGAAGTCTCAAGCCAACTGCAACAATGAGCCATTAAGGACCTATTAAGTTGATTTTAGGCAAAATAGCAGTCAAATTTTAAATACAGTCAATAATAATGGTTTAATGGTTTATCACTTTCGACCAATAGGTGTCACTGTTACGAAACTGATGTGGTTTAGTCAGATTGAGATGACAATGACACATGCAAAGTTTGGTGTCAATATGTCAAAGCATTGCAGAGATACAGCCTCAAGAGTAATTTTTGCATCATGGCTCAACTCTGTTGCAGTGGTATATGAAAACTGTTTTGTCTATCAATCCGAAATCCATAACTATTTGTCAGCATGGTCTGAAGACGATACGGATCAATTTTGGTGAAAATCGGACAAACGGTCTAGGATGAGTTTGAAAAAGTAGATTTTTAACAAATAACAAGATGGAGCACAGATATGTTTGCAAAATATGGCAAAATTGGTATCTATCTTCTCGGCATGAGCCAATAAATGTATTATGACCAGTCTCATTACAATAGGCTAATTTAATCAAAAGTTATTAGCATTTTTGTACATTTTATTACAACTTTTGACCACAAGGTGGCGCTACCCCGAAACTTTTTGAGTATCTTCAGGACATGGAGCGGAAGACACATACCGAGTTTTGTAACGATACGCTAATGCATTCGTAAATTATAGCATTAGCATTTTAAACCATAATACTGCATTGAAGTCAATGGGAATTTCATGTTTTGTTTTATTATAGCGCCACCAAGAGGCACAATCCCACCAATTTTTTTATGTGTCCTCATAGTGAGCCCATACATATGTGTGTCAAGTTTGGTGAAAATATCTCATTTTGTTTTGGAGTTATAGACATTTATATGAAAAAACACGTAAAAAAGGACTGACACCTGACTTTGATTGGATTTTACTACCCCTTACTATCAATATTTTGAGATTTGGGCATTAGCGTATAGCTATCGACCTATGTTTCCGAACTTCTGAGGCTGGTTTCGTCTCGATCGGACTAGCGGTTTCGAAGATATCAGCAAATGTTTTTTAAGCACTAAATTACAACTCTGCGCAAACCATATGCCGAAACCTGGCAAGTCTGGTATCGTTGGAGTCGGCAAGGATTCAGGAGACCAAAAAACACACTCCCATCAAAATATGTCAACCACACCCAAAGTTATAAGCGTTTGAAAAAAAAAATTCTCCACTAGGTGGCGCTGTTTCGAAACTTCTCAGGCTACTTCAGGGCATCGTGGTGATGACCCATACCAAGTTTCATAACAATCTGTTCATGTGTTCATAAAATACAGCATTTTTGCACATAATTCAAAATGGCCGACATCCAAAATGGCCGACATGGTAAAATTGGATATCAGTCGACTCGGCATGACGCCCTGAATCTAATGAGACCAATTTTATGATTTTTGGATAAACGGTTCAGAAGTTATAAGCCAAAATAGGCATTTTTCGTATCTCCGGACAGGTAGGTGGCGCTGCGCCGAAACGCTGCATGTTGCTTCAAGTCATGCTTGTGATGACATGTACCAAGGTTGGTTTGAATACGATAAAGCGTTGCGGAGATATAGCCTTTAGTGTGTTTTTGCAACCTCCACGTAAAATTTGTTTGTGCGTTTATTGAAAACGATTGGACGAATCAACTTGAATTCCATAACTTTTTGTCAACATGCTCTGAAGATGATCTGTTTCAATTTTCGTGAAAATCGGAGCAACGGCCTAGGAGGAGTTTGAAAAAGTAGGTTTTTCAGAAAATTCAAAATGGCGGGAAAATTTGCATACCGGAAAATGACATCATAGGGTGAAATCGAATCGGCTTGAGCCAAGGAATCCGATGAAAAAAGAATTTTGTTTCTAGCCCTTAGGGGTCAAAAGTTATAAGCATAAATATGAGTGAAACTTTGGACAGGTGGTGGCGCTAGAGGGATTGAGTTAGAGGCACCAAATTTGCTATAGTGACAGCTCAGACTGGCCTCTATGAGTGTGCCAAATTTCACAACTTTTTACCATACGGTTCTATGGGCTGCCAGAGACTCCTATGGCGGAAGAAGAAGCAGAATAATAATAATAGGAACACTAACGATTTCAATAGGTGCCTCCGCACCTTCGGTGCTTGGCCCCTAAATATAGCTGCAAGCAGCCATTATCGGGGCCAAGCGCAAAGAAGAAGACAAGACATGCCAGCATGGCTGGAAGTCTCAAGCCAACTGCAACAATGAGCCATTAAGGACCTATTAAGTTGATTTTAGGCAAAATAGCAGTCAAATTTTAAATACAGTCAATAATAATGGTTTAATGGTTTATCACTTTCGACCAATAGGTGTCACTGTTACGAAACTGATGTGGTTTAGTCAGATTGAGATGACAATGACACATGCAAAGTTTGGTGTCAATATGTCAAAGCATTGCAGAGATACAGCCTCAAGAGTAATTTTTGCATCATGGCTCAACTCTGTTGCAGTGGTATATGAAAACTGTTTTGTCTATCAATCCGAAATCCATAACTATTTGTCAGCATGGTCTGAAGACGATACGGATCAATTTTGGTGAAAATCGGACAAACGGTCTAGGATGAGTTTGAAAAAGTAGGTTTTTAACAAATAACAAGACGGAGGACAGATAGGTTTGCAAAATATGGCACAATTGGTATCCATGTTCTCGGCATGAGCCATTGACTGTATTATGACCAGTTTCATTACAATGGGTTAATTTAATCAAAAGTTATTCGCATTTCTGTACATTTTATTACAACTTTTGACCACAAGGTGGCGCTACCCCGAAACTTTTTGAGTATCTTCAGGACATGGAGCGGAAGACACATACCGAGTTTTGTAACGATACGCTAATGCATTCTTAAATTATAGCATTAGCATTTTAAACCATAATACTGCATTGAAGTCAATGGGAATTTCATGTTTTGTTTTATTATAGCGCCACCAAGAGGCACAATCCCACCAATTTTTTTATGTGTCCTCATAGTGAGCCCATACATATGTGTGTCAAGTTTGGTGAAAATATCTCATTTTGTTTTGGAGTTATAGACATTTATATGAAAAAACACGTAAAAAAGGACTGACACCTGACTTTGATTGGATTTTACTACCCCTTACTATCAATATTTTGAGATTTGGGCATTAGCGTATAGCTATCGACCTATGTTTCCGAACTTCTGAGGCTGGTTTCGTCTCGATCGGACTAGCGGTTTCGAAGATATCAGCAAATGTTTTTTAAGCACTAAATTACAACTCTGCGCAAACCATATGCCGAAACCTGGCAAGTCTGGTATCGTTGGAGTCGGCAAGGATTCAGGAGACCAAAAAACACACTCCCATCAAAATATGTCAACCACACCCAAAGTTATAAGCGTTTGAAAAAAAAAATTCTCCACTAGGTGGCGCTGTTTCGAAACTTCTCAGGCTACTTCAGGGCATCGTGGTGATGACCCATACCAAGTTTCGTAACAATCCGTTCATGCGTTCATAAAATACAGCATTTTTGCACATAATTCAAAATGGCCGACATCCAAAATGGCCGACATGGTAAAATTGGATATCAGTCGACTCGGCATGACGCCCTGAATCTAATGAGACCAATTTTATGATTTTTGGATAAACGGTTCAGAAGTTATAAGCCAAAATATGCATTTTTCGTATCTCCGGACCAGTAGGTGGCGCTGCGCCGAAACGCTGCATGTTGCTTCAGGTCATGCTTGTGATGACATGTACCAAGTTTGGTTTGAATACGATAAAGCGTTGCGGAGATATAGCCTTTAGTGTGTTTTTGCAACCTCCACGTAAAATTTGTTTGTGCGTTTATTGAAAACGATTGGACGAATCAACTTGAATTCCATAACTTTTTGTCAACATGCTCTGAAGATGATCTGTTTCAATTTTCGTGAAAATCGGAGCAACGGCCTAGGAGGAGTTCGAAAAAGTAGGTTTTTCAGAAAATTCAAAATGGCGGGAAAATTTGCATACCGGAAAATGACATCATAGGGTAAAATCGAATCGGCTTGAGCCAAGGAATCCGATGAAAAAAGAATTTTGTTTCTAGCCCTTAGGGGTCAAAAGTTATAAGCATAAATATGAGTGAAACTTTGGACAGGTGGTGGCGCTAGAGGGATTGAGTTAGAGGCACCAAATTTGCTATAGTGACAGCTCAGACTGGCCTCTATGAGTGTGCCAAATTTCACAACTTTTTACCATACGGTTCTATGGGCTGCCAGAGACTCCTATGGCGGAAGAAGAAGAAGCAGAATAATAAATATAGCTGCAAGCAGCCATTATCGGGGCCAAGCGCAAAGAAGAAGACAAGACATGCCAGCATGGCTGGAAGTCTCAAGCCAACTGCAACAATGAGCCATTAAGGACCTATTAAGTTGATTTTAGGCAAAATAGCAGTCAAATTTTAAATACAGTCAATAATAATGGTTTAATGGTTTATCACTTTCGACCAATAGGTGTCACTGTTACGAAACTGATGTGGTTTAGTCAGATTGAGATGACAATGTGTAACGGATTCACAGAGGCAGGATTCAAAAGCAAGTAATTAGTTTATTTGACGGATTGTGTCACCAAGGTGAAAACTCAGAACACTGAAGAAGTCCGGATAAGACAGAGCAGTGAGAGAGGCTCTGTTGGCGACACGGGCAGGCTGTGAGCAGCTGTGACTCGGGAGGTCGGTACAGGTAATCCGGGAAGGGATCCAGCGTTTCACGGAGGGGGAAACGACAACCAACACGGAGACACAAGGGGAAACATCCAACAACGCTCTGACAAAGACAAGAGAGAAACAGAGAGACTAAATAGGGTGAAGGTGATGAGTTGCAGCTGGTGCAGGTGATCAGCCACAGGTGCGTGATGAGCCAATCCCAGGCTCCGCCCTCACCTACATTCAACACGCACCCAAGAGTGAGACAGGGAATCCATGAACCGTGACAGTACCCCTCCCCCTAGGAGCGTCCCCTGACGCTCCCAGCCGACCTTACCTGTTGATTGTAATCATCAATAAGGGAGTGATCCAGAATGTCCCTAGCAGGAACCCAACTTCTCTCCTCCGGACCGTAACCTTCCCAGTCCACCAAGTACTGGAAACCGCGTCCCCTCCGTCTAGAATCCAGAATGCGATTAACCGAATAAGTTGGTTCCCCATCTACGAGTCGCGGCGGTGGGGGAACCGGGACTGGCGGATTAAGGTGGGAGTGAAAAACAGGTTTGATTTTGGATACATGGAAGGCGGGATGAATCCTCCTGTACGCCGGAGGGAGTTTGAGGCGGACTGTCACCGGACTAATGATCTTGGTGACAGTGAACGGGCCGATAAATTTGGGAGCAAGTTTATTAGATACGGAGCGGAGAGGAATGTTCTTGGTAGAAAGCCACACTTTTTGACCGACGACGTAAACGGGAGGCTTAGACCGGTGGCGATCGGCTTTAGCCTTGGTGCGCGCTCCCACCTGGAGCAGAGTCTCACGGGCTCTGGTCCATGTGCGATGACACCTCTGGATAAAGGCGTGAACAGAGGGGACCGCGACCTCGGAATCCAGACTAGGAAAAATAGGTGGCTGGTAACCTACACTACACTCAAATGGCGAAAGGCCCGTAGATGACACTGGTAACGAGTTATGAGCGTACTCAACCATAGAGAGTTGCTGGCTCCAGGATGAAGGATTCTTGGATACCAAACATCGCAACACTCTCTCCAGATCCTGATTGGCTCTCTCGGTCTGACCGTTGCTTTGGGGGTGATAACCCGAAGACAGACTAACCGTGGCTCCTAGTAATTTACAAAACTCCTGCCAAAATTTGGACACAAATTGGGAACCTCTGTCGGAGACCACGTCCATCGGGAGGCCATGTAACCGAAAGACGTGATCTACTACAGATACCGCTGTCTCCTTGGCTGAGGGTAATTTGGGCAAGGGAATGAAATGTGCTGCCTTCGAGAATCGGTCCACGACGGTCAAAACGACCGTCTTGCCCTGGGAGGGCGGGAGGGCGGTAACAAAATCTAGAGCGATGTGGGACCAGGGTCTCGAAGGAACAGACAGCGGCTGAAGTAACCCCTGGGGAGGTTGGTTAGATGTCTTACCAACCGCACAGACCGAGCAAGCCAAAACAAAACTGCGAACGTCGCGAGCCATAAGTGGCCACCAAAATCGTTGCTTTATTAAACTGCAAGTGCGGTTTACCCCTGGATGACAGGCAATGTTGGAGCAGTGACCCCATTTGAGGACCTCGGGTCTTAACCCCTCCGGAACGAACAAACAACTCGGTGGGCCGCCGGGCGGGGGCGTTACCCCTTCTAAGGCCACTTTGACCTTCGATTCGATCTCCCATGTGAGTGTAGAGATAACTATCTTCTCTGGCAAAATACCCTCGGGAGTAACCGGGCGTTCGGAAGCATCAAAAATACGAGATAAAGAGTCGGGTTTGATGTTTTTAGACCCGGGGCGGTACGAGAGAACAAAGTCAAAACGTCCGAAAAAAAGTGCCCACCGAGCCTGCCTGGAGTTGAGTCTTTTAGCAGATCTAATATATTCAAGGTTCTTATGATCCGTCCATACAATAAAAGGTACCCCCGACCCTTCAAGCCAATGACGCCACTCCTCCAACGCTAACTTGACGGCCAACAACTCTCTGTTACCAATGTCATAATTGCGTTCGGCAGGAGAAAGACGATGGGAGAAAAACGCGCACGGGTGCATCTTGTCATCTGAGGGAGAGCGCTGTGAAAGAACCGCTCCTACCCCCACCTCTGACGCGTCGACCTCTACCACGAACTGACGTGTGGGATCAGGGGCGACTAAGATGGGAGCCGAAACAAAGCGGCTTTTCAGTTTGGCGAATACAGCCTCGGCTGTATCGGACCACCTGAACGTCATTTGGGGAGAGGTCAAGGCAGTCAGAGGTGCGGCTAGTTGGCTGAAATTGCGAATAAAACGCCGATAGAAATTGGCGAACCCCAGAAACCTCTGTAGGGCCTTACGGGAATCTGGACTTGGCCAATCCATCACAGCCTTAACCTTGTCGGGATCCATGCGCATTCCCTCCGATGACACGATGTACCCTAAAAAAGGAACAGACTGTGCATGAAAAGCGCATTTCTCCGCCTTGACAAAAAGCCCATTCTCTAGCAACCTCTGAAGCACTCGTCTGACGTGTCGAACATGTTCCTGGAGAGACGAAGAAAAAATCAAAATGTCATCCAGGTAGACATATATGAATTGGTCGACCATGTCTCTCAACACATCATTGACGAGTGCCTGGAAAACCGCTGGGGAGTTGGAAAGGCCGAAAGGCATGACCAAGTATTCAAAATGCCCCCTGGGGGTATTAAATGCGGTTTTCCATTCATCCCCCTCCCTGATGCGAACCAAATGATAAGCGTTACGTAAGTCCAACTTCGTGAAGACGGATGCTCCCTGTAACCTCTCGAAAGCTGAAGACATCAACGGCAAAGGATAGGTATTCTTTACCGTGATGTTATTCAGCCCTCGGTAATCAATGCAAGGTCGCAGAGAACCATCCTTCTTCCCCACGAAGAAGAACCCCGCCCCCGCTGGAGAAGAGGAAGGGCGGATGAATTTGGAGGCTAGAGAATCAGAAATATATTTCTCCATGGCCTCCCTCTCTGGAATAGAAAGAGAGTATAGTTTGCCCTTAGGCGGAGACTTACCTGGGAGTAAATCTATAGCACAGTCATAGGGACGATGCGGAGGGAGAGAAGCAGCTCGGGACTTACTGAACACTTCCTTCAGGTCGAGGTACTCCGGAGGCACGTTAGACAGATTCACCGTCTCACTCTGAAAAACAGAACGAGAAACAGACGAACAAGCAGACACCAAACAAGACTCATAACATCTATCACTCCACGCAGACACAGAGTTTTGTCCCCAGTCAACCCTTGGATTGTGTAACTCCAGCCAAGGGTGACCGAGGACAACGGGAGCCAAAGGGGAGTCCAGGATGAAAAATGAAATGCGTTCTGTGTGGTTGCCGGAAGTGATCAGTGTAAGTGGTTCAGTGGTGAATGAAATGTCAGGGAGAACTTGTCCGTTGAGTGCGTTGACAGAAATGGTGTTCTTGAGTGCAATGGTGGGTATGTTAAGTTTGTGAGCAAGGGCAGAGTCAATGAAGTTACCTTCCGCTCCCGAGTCGAGGAGGGCGAGGCTGGAAAAATCCTGAGCTGCCCACAGCAATCTCACCGGGAGGAGAGTGGAGGATGAGGTCTTTTCCACGGAGATCCCGCCCGACAGTAGCCTTCCTTTTACCGCCGGGCGTGGTCTTTTACCGGGCAGGAGTCTAGCAGGTGTCCGTTCCCGCCGCAGTACAGGCAAAGACCACGGGATCTCCGTCTTGCCTTCTCCTCCCGGGAGAGCCGAGCTCGACCCACCTGCATGGGCTCCGGGTCGAAGGTGTAGCTGACCGCATCCGTTGCGCTGGCCTGAGGGCATTCGACACTCCCATGCTGAGGCTCCATCCTGGACCTCAGCCGACTCAGACGAGCGTCCACCCTCAAGGCAAGGTCAATGAGACCGTCAATCTTCTCCGGAAGGTCGATGGCGAATATCTCCTTCTGGATGCGGTCAGCCAGCCCATGCAGGAACATGTCCCACTGTGCCTCCTCGTTCCACTTGCACTCGGCGGCCAGGGTGCGGAACTCGATGGAATAATCCGAGACCGAGCGGTTACCTTGGCGGAGCTCTGCGAGTTGACGTGCCGCTTCTCTTCCGGTCACCGCTCGGTCAAACACCCTTCTCATCTCTGCCGCCAGCGTCTGGAACGAGGAGCAGCAAGGATGTTGGTTCTCCCACACCGCCGTTCCCCAAAGTGCGGCTCGTCCGGAGAGCAGGGTGAGGACGAATGCCACCTTGGATCTTCCCGTGTTGAAAGTCTGCGGTTGAAGAGCGAAAAACAAGGAACACTTGGTAAGGAAGGCTCTGCAATAATTGCTCTCACCGGCATAACTCTCGGGGGTAGGCAGACGTGGTTCCGGTTGCCGTGATGCAGATGGTGTGTGGGGAATCGGCGGTGGGTCGGGCACAGTGGGACCGACGAGTTGTTGCATCTGTTGGGTCAGCTCGGCCACCCGTGCCACCAAGGTGTGTACTGCCTGTCCTGTGGCAGTTAAGTTCGCCTCCTGCTGGTCCAGTCTCTCGTTGCTGCTGGTCAGTAGGGCGTTGATACTCGCTGAATCCATGGTTGGTCAGAGCGTTCTGTAACGGATTCACAGAGGCAGGATTCAAAAGCAAGTAATTAGTTTATTTGACGGATTGTGTCACCAAGGTGAAAACTCAGAACACTGAAGAAGTCCGGATAAGACAGAGCAGTGAGAGAGGCTCTGTTGGCGACACGGGCAGGCTGTGAGCAGCTGTGACTCGGGAGGTCGGTACAGGTAATCCGGGAAGGGATCCAGCGTTTCACGGAGGGGGAAACGACAACCAACACGGAGACACAAGGGGAAACATCCAACAACGCTCTGACAAAGACAAGAGAGAAACAGAGAGACTAAATAGGGTGAAGGTGATGAGTTGCAGCTGGTGCAGGTGATCAGCCACAGGTGCGTGATGAGCCAATCCCAGGCTCCGCCCTCACCTACATTCAACACGCACCCAAGAGTGAGACAGGGAATCCATGAACCGTGACACAATGACACATGCAAAGTTTGGTGTCAATATGTCAAAGCATTGCAGAGATACAGCCTCAAGAGTAATTTTTGCATCATGGCTCAACTCTGTTGCAGTGGTATATGAAAACTGTTTTGTCTATCAATCCGAAATCCATAACTATTTGTCAGCATGGTCTGAAGACGATACGGATCAATTTTGGTGAAAATCGGACAAACGGTCTAGGATGAGTTTGAAAAAGTAGGTTTTTAACAAATAACAAGACGGAGGACAGATAGGTTTGCAAAATATGGCACAATTGGTATCCATGTTCTCGGCATGAGCCATTGACTGTATTATGACCAGTTTCATTACAATGGGTTAATTTAATCAAAAGTTATTCGCATTTCTGTACATTTTATTACAACTTTTGACCACAAGGTGGCGCTACCCCGAAACTTTTTGAGTATCTTCAGGACATGGAGCGGAAGACACATACCGAGTTTTGTAACGATACGCTAATGCATTCTTAAATTATAGCATTAGCATTTTAAACCATAATACTGCATTGAAGTCAATGGGAATTTCATGTTTTGTTTTATTATAGCGCCACCAAGAGGCACAATCCCACCAATTTTTTTATGTGTCCTCATAGTGAGCCCATACATATGTGTGTCAAGTTTGGTGAAAATATCTCATTTTGTTTTGGAGTTATAGACATTTATATGAAAAAACACGTAAAAAAGGACTGACACCTGACTTTGATTGGATTTTACTACCCCTTACTATCAATATTTTGAGATTTGGGCATTAGCATATAGCTATCGACCTATGTTTCCGAACTTCTGAGGCTGGTTTCGTCTCGATCGGACTAGCGGTTTCGAAGATATCAGCAAATGTTTTTTAAGCACTAAATTACAACTCTGCGCAAACCATATGCCGAAACCTGGCAAGTCTGGTATCGTTGGAGTCGGCAAGGATTCAGGAGACCAAAAAACACACTCCCATCAAAATATGTCAACCACACCCAAAGTTATAAGCGTTTGAAAAAAAAAATTCTCCACTAGGTGGCGCTGTTTCGAAACTTCTCAGGCTACTTCAGGGCATCGTGGTGATGACCCATACCAAGTTTCATAACAATCTGTTCATGCGTTCATAAAATACAGCATTTTTGCACATAATTCAAAATGGCCGACATCCAAAATGGCCGACATGGTAAAATTGGATATCAGTCGACTCGGCATGACGCCCTGAATCTAATGAGACCAATTTTATGATTTTTGGATAAACGGTTCAGAAGTTATAAGCCAAAATAGGCATTTTTCGTATCTCCGGACAGGTAGGTGGCGCTGCGCCGAAACGCTGCATGTTGCTTCAAGTCATGCTTGTGATGACATGTACCAAGGTTGGTTTGAATACGATAAAGCGTTGCGGAGATATAGCCTTTAGTGTGTTTTTGCAACCTCCACGTAAAATTTGTTTGTGCGTTTATTGAAAACGATTGGACGAATCAACTTGAATTCCATAACTTTTTGTCAACATGCTCTGAAGATGATCTGTTTCAATTTTCGTGAAAATCGGAGCAACGGCCTAGGAGGAGTTCGAAAAAGTAGGTTTTTCAGAAAATTCAAAATGGCGGGAAAATTTGCATACCGGAAAATGACATCATAGGGTGAAATCGAATCGGCTTGAGCCAAGGAATCCGATGAAAAAAGAATTTTGTTTCTAGCCTTTAGGGGTCAAAAGTTATAAGCATAAATATGAGTGAAACTTTGGACAGGTGGTGGCGCTAGAGGGATTGAGTTAGAGGCACCAAATTTGCTATAGTGACAGCTCAGACTGGCCTCTATGAGTGTGCCAAATTTCACAACTTTTTACCATACGGTTCTATGGGCTGCCAGAGACTCCTATGGCGGAAGAAGAAGAAGAAGAAGAAGAAGAAGCAGAATAATAATAATAGGAACACTAACGATTTCAATAGGTGCCTCCGCACCTTCGGTGCTTGGCCCCTAAATATAGCTGCAAGCAGCAATTGTCGGGGCCAAGCGCAAAGAAGAAGACAAGACATGCCAGCATGGCTGGAAGTGTCAAACCAACTGCAACAATGAGCCATTAAAGAATTATTAAGTTGATTTTAGGCAAAAAAGCAGTACAATTTTAAATACAGTCAATAATAATGATTTAATGGTTTATCATTTTCGACCAATAGGTGGCACTGTTACTAAACTGATGTGGTGTAGTCAGATTGAGGAGACAATGACACATGCAAAGTTTGGTGTCAATATGTCAAAGCATTGCAGAGATACAGCCTCAAGAGTCATTTTTGCATCAGAGCTCAACTGCGTTGCTGTGGTATGACAACTGTTTTGTCTATCAACACAAAATCCATAATCATTTGTTCACATGGTCTGAAGACAATACGATTTAATTTTGGTGAAAATTGGACAAACGGTCTAGGACGAGTTTGAAAAAGTAGGTTTTTAACCAATAACAAGATAGAGGGGAGAGAGGTTTGCCAAATATGGGAAAAATTGGTATCTATATTCTCGGCATGAGCCATAGAATGATTTATAACCTAGTTATAGTCTCATTGCAATAGGCTAATTTAATCAAAAGTTATTAGCATTTTTGTACACTTTATTACAACTTTTGACCACAAGGTGGCGTTGCCCGAAAACTTTTTGAGTACCTTCAGGACATAGAGCGGAAGACACATACTGAGTTTTGTAATTATACACTAATGCATTCGTAAAGTATAGCATATGCATTATATACCCTAATACTGCATTGAAGTCAATGGGAATTTCATGTTTTGTTCTATTATAGCGCCACCAAGAGGCAGAATCCCACCATTTTTTATATGTCCTCAGAATGAGCCCATACATATGTGTGTCGAGTTTGGTGAAAATATCTCATTTTGTTTTGGAGTTATAAACAGTTGTATGAAAAAAACACGTAAAAAATGACTGACACCTGACTTTGATTGGATTTTACTACCCCTTACTATCAATATTTTGACATTTGGGAATTAGTGTATAGCTTTCGACCTATGTTTCCGAACTTCCGGCGCTGGTTTCGTCTCGATCGGAATGAAAATATACAATGAACTACTATTAGATATTACATATTTTAAGAAGTAAAATGAGTTTTAAAAGGAAGGGACATTTAATGGAATTTGTATGTTTCATTTTATTGTTGTGGATTTAATTAGGGCCCGAGCACTGATGGTGGTCTACATGTCAATATTTAGTCAGTTATATTGTCACCTGTGGGCAAGAGTAAATTGTGATTAACTACTAATTAAGATTGAACCAAAACAACATCATATTTGGTCAGTCTAATAGTTAATAGACTTAATGATGTTAAATTTCAAAGATCTTGAGTTTTGTTGAACATGTCCGTGGTATCCTGACAAAGTCTGATGTTTCGGCAAAATTTTAGTTATTCATAGTGCTACTAGCTGGTCAAGTCGCCTTTATTTATATAGCACTTTTAACAAGTCCAGTTTCAAAGCAGCTTCACAGTTTTAACAGGAAAATAATGCAACAGATTTTGTACAACTGCTCTGTTGAAAATGGTGATGTCATCCAGCTAATTTCAATTATCATGTAGTGTCAATGCGGGCAGATCAGTAATATAGTTGAAATTTAGGTGTCCCCAACTGAGCAAGCCAAGCCAAAGGCAACGGTGGCAAGGAACCAAAATTCCTTGAGGGCCAGGATGGAGATAAAAAAATCTTGGGAGAAACCAGGCTAAGTCGGGGTGCCAGTTCTCCTCTGGCCGACGAACAAACAGTGTATGATTATTATTTTGCGTATAACAGTGTATGATTATTTTTTACCTTTTAAACTGGCAACATTACAGTTCAGAAGTCATATTAGATAAATAGATATTCGTAAGATCATTTGATAGATTGGAGTTGTCGTGCCGGAGACAGGTTTATAAGGATGTCTTTTCGAGTCTGCATTTACAGGGCAGAGTTTAATTGACACACTCTCTTCAGACATTTCAGGGATGCATTGGTCATGTCCTGGCACAGGTCCACCCTCTGATCAGAGTACAGCCCAGTAGCAGGAAGTGTGGCAAATACAAATGATTGATATAGTCCTCCTATTTTTATATACTTAAATGCATATTGCCCACCGTGCTCTGTGTTCCTACAACCACAAGGTAGTGGTGGCACAGTTGCGAGGACCCTTTTATTCCTCTTGCAGCTTCAATGTAGTTTTGTATTTTTTACTTTTTGGGACCTCAGGAAGGGTAGTCACTGCCTAGGTATTGGCTAATGGGGATCCAAATAAACAAATAAACTTAGATCATAGATGGGAAAGAGCATTCATGGGTAAATTAACTAAGGAAAAATATAATATCATAGCTTTTTTAGGTGTCCTCAAAGGGGTCCATAAATATATGTCAAATTTGTTGTAAATATCTAATTTTCTTTTAAAGTTATAGCAAAATATATTTGAGAGCATGGGCTGCATTGATTGGATTTTTTTTTTCTTCCAAAATTGTGGCTTTGTTTTGGTCATTGTTGTTTAGCTATTGACCTATGTAAGTATTCAGAATTTCCTATTGTGGTTTTGTTTTAATTGGACTAACTGTTTCCTACATTCGCAAAGGTTTTTTAGGTGCTAAAGTACACCTTTTTACAAACCATAAGGTGAAACCAGGAATGTTTGGTATTATTGGACTCGGCAAGGATTCAGGAGTCTAATGAGGTGAATACTGTGAAAAACACTGGCTTGAAAATTCTCAGGCTCCTTCAGTGCATTGCGCCAATGAAGTATGCTTTGTTTGTGATACGCCATTGTCCTCATAGACTATCATGGCACCAAGGATAAAGACAATGAATGCCCATTTTCATCTGACTAATGTTTGGGTGCGTATATTGCCAGTTTCATGAGTTTTTCGCCTGTTATAGCGCCACCAAGTGATCAATCGTTGCGATTTTTTTCATGTGATCTCAGACTGATCTCACTCACACGTGACCTTAATTTGGTGGAAATATCTCGTTCTGTTCACAAGTTATAGCCATTTTATTAAATAAGGTCCCGGTCACATCAAACATTTTGGCTCCCCTTAGCAACCATAAATCAAAATGTTTTTTTTTTTTTTTATAATTATTGATAGTCTCTCTCCAGAGAACATTTCTGCAGTGGTTTGGTTCCGATCAGTCAAATAAGCTGGGAGTAATTTGCAAAAGTAGGTTTTACAAAAAACCTAAAATATCTCGAAATTGGCGCCTGAAGGGCGAGCAAATCCGAGATATGCATTTTGTCCGTCTCGAGCCAAGGATTCCAGCAATATAAGACACTCGAGGCTAAGCCTTACGGTTGAGGAGTTATGAGCCGTTTCGTACTTTTGGTCGCCGTTTCGCACTTTTGATCGCTGTAGCGCCCCCGTCAGGCCGATCGGGGCGGGCTTCGGTGACGTCTGCAGTGGTTGTGAGTACTACCGGCCCTGAAAGTTTCAAGTCTCTACGACTTACGGTTTGGTCTGCCCGAGCAGTTTTAGCTGGAAAATGATGCATCATGGGGAAATGAACAGTTCCAATAGGGTTTCAGCCTGACGCTTGACTTTGATTGGATTTTACTACCCCTTACTATCAAAATTTTGAGATTTGGCCTCACGACTGTGCCTAGCGACCTATGTTTCCGAACTTCTGACGCTGGTTTCGTCTCGATCGGACCAGTGGTTTCGAAGATATCGGCTAATTTTCTTAAAGCGCTAAATTACAACGGTGCACAAACCATACGCCGAAACCTGGCAAGAGTGGTATCGCTGGACTCTGCAACGATTCAGGAGTCTAAGGAGATGAGTCGCGTGAAACTAAGTCAACCACACCCAAAGTTATAAGCACTTTTAAAAAAAAATCTCAACTAGGTGGCGCTGTTTCGAAACTTCTCAGGCTACTTCAGGGCATCGTGGTGATGACCCATGCCGAGTTCCGTAACAATCCGTTCATGCGTTCATAAAATACAGCATTTTGGCACATAATTCAAGATGGCCGACAGCCAAAATGGCCGACATGGTAAAATTGGACATCAGTTGACTCGGCATGACGTCTCGAATCTGACGAGACCACTTTTGTGATTTTTGGGCAAACGGTTCAGCAAAAAAAAGCAAAAATAGCCATTTTTCCTATCTCCGGACCAGTAGGTGGCGCTGCGCCGAAACGCAGCAGGTTGCCTCAAGACATGCTTGTGCCAACATGTACCAAGTTTGGTCTGAATACGATAAAGCGTTGCGGAGATACAGCCATACGTCTGTTTTTGCAAGCGCTACGTAAAATTTGTTTGCGCGTTTAACGGAAAAGATTTGACGAATCAACTTGAATTCCATAACTTTTTGTCGACACTGGCTGCAGATGATCTGGTTCAATTTTCGTGCAGATCAGACGAACAGTCTAGGACGAGTTCGCAAAAGTAGGATTTTGGGGAAATTCAAAATGGCGGGAAACATATAATGTCGGAAATGACGTCATAGGGTGCTTTCGGATTGGCAGGAGCTCAGAAATCTGAGGAAACAAGAATTTTGTTTCTAGCCCTTAAGGTTCAAAAGTTATTAGCATAAACATGAGTGCAACTTTGGACAGGTGGTGGCGCTAGAGGGATTGAGTTGGAGACACCAAAATTGGTGTATTTAATGTTGGGACTGCCCTCTATCAGAATGTCAAATCGTTACAACTTTCCCGCAAACGGTTCTATGGGCTGCCATAGACCTCCATGGCGGAAGAAGAAAGTGCGACAACGGTTTCAATAGGTGCCTCCGCACCTTCGGTGCTTGGCCCCTAATAAAAAGGCAATAAAAAGGGTATAAAAAGGCCTATAAAAAATAGACCATAGGGTTTGAGCACTTGAGTTTTGAGCTGCTGGTTGATAAAACTTTATCAAGCCTGGTGACATGTGCATTGCAGAGGTCAAAGGTCAATTTTTGCATTTTCAGCTCATTTATCATGAAAATGGGGTGTTTTTATTTATTTATTTTTTTACCTTTTAAACTGGTATGCCTCTACTGATGGCCCGATCTCCGCCAAAGTTTGCACGCGTCTTTACAATAATGCGGCGCACATGCTCAGCCGATTTGGTGAAGTTCTGCGCAAAGCAGGCAATTTTTAGTCATTTAAATGTCATTTTGCATAGGATAATATAGGGCATTTGTTTTTCACCAGTTTAACAGTTGGAGGGCCCGATCTCCGCCAAAGTTTGCACGCGTCTTTACAATAATGCGGCGCACATGCCCAGCCGATTTGGTGAAGTTCTGCGCAGAGCAGGCAATTTTTAGTCATTTAAATGTCAATTTGCATAGGATAATAATAGGGCATTTGTTTTCACCAATTTAACAGTTAAAGCGCCCCGGCGGCCATAAAAGCCTGCAAGCCTCTTTAGGGTCACGTGACGCATGCGCACGCGTGATTTCGTAAAGCTGTATGCCAATCAGGCAGGAAGAGGGCCGCTTTCAGGCCTTTAATGGGATTTTCCATAGAAATACATAATTTTGACCCCTTTTTAACCATTATAGCGCCACCAAGTGGCCGGTCCCCACGTCCTTTTTCACTTGGCCACAGAATGAGCTCTTACATAGGCGTGCTGAGTTTGGTGAAAATACCTCATTCCGTTCACGAGTTTTAGCCAATTTAGTAAAAGGGGCTACTCCCCCTTCCAACGTTTTGGCTGCCTTTAGGGTCCAGGAACCCAAATTTCCGTTTTTTTTAAATGACTTTTGACAATTAGACTCCAGAGAATCTCGCTGCGCTGGTTTGGTTCCGGTTGGGCCAAAAACCTAGGACTAGTTGGCAAAAGTAGGTTTTGCAAAAAACCCGAAATACCCGAATTTTTTCCCACTATTCCGAGCCAATCCGGGGCATGCATTTTGTCCGTCTCGAGCCAAGGATTCCAGCAATATAAGACACTCGAGGCTAAGCCTTACGGTTGAGGAGTTATGAGCCGTTTCGTACTTTTGGTCGCCGTTTCGCACTTTTGATCGCTGTAGCGCCCCCGTCAGGCCGATCGGGGCGGGCTTCGGTGACGTCTGCAGTGGTTGTGAGTACTACCGGCCCTGAAAGTTTCAAGTCTCTACGACTTACGGTTTGGTCTGCCCGAGCAGTTTTAGCTGGAAAATGATGCATCATGGGGAAATGAACAGTTCCAATAGGGTTTCAGCCTGACGCTTGACTTTGATTGGATTTTACTACCCCTTACTATCAAAATTTTGAGATTTGGCCTCACGACTGTGCCTAGCGACCTATGTTTCCGAACTTCTGACGCTGGTTTCGTCTCGATCGGACCAGTGGTTTCGAAGATATCGGCTAATTTTCTTAAAGCGCTAAATTACAACGGTGCACAAACCATACGCCGAAACCTGGCAAGAGTGGTATCGCTGGACTCTGCAACGATTCAGGAGTCTAAGGAGATGAGTCGCGTGAAACTAAGTCAACCACACCCAAAGTTATAAGCACTTTTAAAAAAAAATCTCAACTAGGTGGCGCTGTTTCGAAACTTCTCAGGCTACTTCAGGGCATCGTGGTGATGACCCATGCCGAGTTCCGTAACAATCCGTTCATGCGTTCATAAAATACAGCATTTTGGCACATAATTCAAGATGGCCGACAGCCAAAATGGCCGACATGGTAAAATTGGACATCAGTTGACTCGGCATGACGTCTCGAATCTGACGAGACCACTTTTGTGATTTTTGGGCAAACGGTTCAGCAAAAAAAAGCAAAAATAGCCATTTTTCCTATCTCCGGACCAGTAGGTGGCGCTGCGCCGAAACGCAGCAGGTTGCCTCAAGACATGCTTGTGCCAACATGTACCAAGTTTGGTCTGAATACGATAAAGCGTTGCGGAGATACAGCCATACGTCTGTTTTTGCAAGCGCTACGTAAAATTTGTTTGCGCGTTTAACGGAAAAGATTTGACGAATCAACTTGAATTCCATAACTTTTTGTCGACACTGGCTGCAGATGATCTGGTTCAATTTTCGTGCAGATCAGACGAACAGTCTAGGACGAGTTCGCAAAAGTAGGATTTTGGGGAAATTCAAAATGGCGGGAAACATATAATGTCGGAAATGACGTCATAGGGTGCTTTCGGATTGGCAGGAGCTCAGAAATCTGAGGAAACAAGAATTTTGTTTCTAGCCCTTAAGGTTCAAAAGTTATTAGCATAAACATGAGTGCAACTTTGGACAGGTGGTGGCGCTAGAGGGATTGAGTTGGAGACACCAAAATTGGTGTATTTAATGTTGGGACTGCCCTCTATCAGAATGTCAAATCGTTACAACTTTCCCGCAAACGGTTCTATGGGCTGCCATAGACCTCCATGGCGGAAGAAGAAAGTGCGACAACGGTTTCAATAGGTGCCTCCGCACCTTCGGTGCTTGGCCCCTAATAAAAAGGCAATAAAAAGGGTATAAAAAGGCCTATAAAAAATAGACCATAGGGTTTGAGCACTTGAGTTTTGAGCTGCTGGTTGATAAAACTTTATCAAGCCTGGTGACATGTGCATTGCAGAGGTCAAAGGTCAATTTTTGCATTTTCAGCTCATTTATCATGAAAATGGGGTGTTTTTATTTATTTATTTTTTTACCTTTTAAACTGGTATGCCTCTACTGATGGCCCGATCTCCGCCAAAGTTTGCACGCGTCTTTACAATAATGCGGCGCACATGCTCAGCCGATTTGGTGAAGTTCTGCGCAAAGCAGGCAATTTTTAGTCATTTAAATGTCATTTTGCATAGGATAATATAGGGCATTTGTTTTTCACCAGTTTAACAGTTGGAGGGCCCGATCTCCGCCAAAGTTTGCACGCGTCTTTACAATAATGCGGCGCACATGCCCAGCCGATTTGGTGAAGTTCTGCGCAGAGCAGGCAATTTTTAGTCATTTAAATGTCAATTTGCATAGGATAATAATAGGGCATTTGTTTTCACCAATTTAACAGTTAAAGCGCCCCGGCGGCCATAAAAGCCTGCAAGCCTCTTTAGGGTCACGTGACGCATGCGCACGCGTGATTTCGTAAAGCTGTATGCCAATCAGGCAGGAAGAGGGCCGCTTTCAGGCCTTTAATGGGATTTTCCATAGAAATACATCATTTTGACCCCTTTTTAACCATTATAGCGCCACCAAGTGGCCGGTCCCCACGTCCTTTTTCACTTGGCCACAGAATGAGCTCTTACATAGGCGTGCTGAGTTTGGTGAAAATACCTCATTCCGTTCACGAGTTTTAGCCAATTTAGTAAAAGGGGCTACTCCCCCTTCCAACGTTTTGGCTGCCTTTAGGGTCCAGGAACCCAAATTTCCGTTTTTTTTAAATGACTTTTGACAATTAGACTCCAGAGAATCTCGCTGCGCTGGTTTGGTTCCGGTTGGGCCAAAAACCTAGGACTAGTTGGCAAAAGTAGGTTTTGCAAAAAACCCGAAATACCCGAATTTTTTCCCACTATTCCGAGCCAATCCGGGGCATGCATTTTGTCCGTCTCGAGCCAAGGATTCCAGCAATATAAGACACTCGAGGCTAAGCCTTACGGTTGAGGAGTTATGAGCCGTTTCGTACTTTTGGTCGCCGTTTCGCACTTTTGATCGCTGTAGCGCCCCCGTCAGGCCGATCGGGGCGGGCTTCGGTGACGTCTGCAGTGGTTGTGAGTACTACCGGCCCTGAAAGTTTCAAGTCTCTACGACTTACGGTTTGGTCTGCCCGAGCAGTTTTAGCTGGAAAATGATGCATCATGGGGAAATGAACAGTTCCAATAGGGTTTCAGCCTGACGCTTGACTTTGATTGGATTTTACTACCCCTTACTATCAAAATTTTGAGATTTGGCCTCACGACTGTGCCTAGCGACCTATGTTTCCGAACTTCTGACGCTGGTTTCGTCTCGATCGGACCAGTGGTTTCGAAGATATCGGCTAATTTTCTTAAAGCGCTAAATTACAACGGTGCACAAACCATACGCCGAAACCTGGCAAGAGTGGTATCGCTGGACTCTGCAACGATTCAGGAGTCTAAGGAGATGAGTCGCGTGAAACTAAGTCAACCACACCCAAAGTTATAAGCACTTTTAAAAAAAAATCTCAACTAGGTGGCGCTGTTTCGAAACTTCTCAGGCTACTTCAGGGCATCGTGGTGATGACCCATGCCGAGTTCCGTAACAATCCGTTCATGCGTTCATAAAATACAGCATTTTGGCACATAATTCAAGATGGCCGACAGCCAAAATGGCCGACATGGTAAAATTGGACATCAGTTGACTCGGCATGACGTCTCGAATCTGACGAGACCACTTTTGTGATTTTTGGGCAAACGGTTCAGCAAAAAAAAGCAAAAATAGCCATTTTTCCTATCTCCGGACCAGTAGGTGGCGCTGCGCCGAAACGCAGCAGGTTGCCTCAAGACATGCTTGTGCCAACATGTACCAAGTTTGGTCTGAATACGATAAAGCGTTGCGGAGATACAGCCATACGTCTGTTTTTGCAAGCGCTACGTAAAATTTGTTTGCGCGTTTAACGGAAAAGATTTGACGAATCAACTTGAATTCCATAACTTTTTGTCGACACTGGCTGCAGATGATCTGGTTCAATTTTCGTGCAGATCAGACGAACAGTCTAGGACGAGTTCGCAAAAGTAGGATTTTGGGGAAATTCAAAATGGCGGGAAACATATAATGTCGGAAATGACGTCATAGGGTGCTTTCGGATTGGCAGGAGCTCAGAAATCTGAGGAAACAAGAATTTTGTTTCTAGCCCTTAAGGTTCAAAAGTTATTAGCATAAACATGAGTGCAACTTTGGACAGGTGGTGGCGCTAGAGGGATTGAGTTGGAGACACCAAAATTGGTGTATTTAATGTTGGGACTGCCCTCTATCAGAATGTCAAATCGTTACAACTTTCCCGCAAACGGTTCTATGGGCTGCCATAGACCTCCATGGCGGAAGAAGAAAGTGCGACAACGGTTTCAATAGGTGCCTCCGCACCTTCGGTGCTTGGCCCCTAATAAAAAGGCAATAAAAAGGGTATAAAAAGGCCTATAAAAAATAGACCATAGGGTTTGAGCACTTGAGTTTTGAGCTGCTGGTTGATAAAACTTTATCAAGCCTGGTGACATGTGCATTGCAGAGGTCAAAGGTCAATTTTTGCATTTTCAGCTCATTTATCATGAAAATGGGGTGTTTTTATTTATTTATTTTTTTACCTTTTAAACTGGTATGCCTCTACTGATGGCCCGATCTCCGCCAAAGTTTGCACGCGTCTTTACAATAATGCGGCGCACATGCTCAGCCGATTTGGTGAAGTTCTGCGCAAAGCAGGCAATTTTTAGTCATTTAAATGTCATTTTGCATAGGATAATATAGGGCATTTGTTTTTCACCAGTTTAACAGTTGGAGGGCCCGATCTCCGCCAAAGTTTGCACGCGTCTTTACAATAATGCGGCGCACATGCCCAGCCGATTTGGTGAAGTTCTGCGCAGAGCAGGCAATTTTTAGTCATTTAAATGTCAATTTGCATAGGATAATAATAGGGCATTTGTTTTCACCAATTTAACAGTTAAAGCGCCCCGGCGGCCATAAAAGCCTGCAAGCCTCTTTAGGGTCACGTGACGCATGCGCACGCGTGATTTCGTAAAGCTGTATGCCAATCAGGCAGGAAGAGGGCCGCTTTCAGGCCTTTAATGGGATTTTCCATAGAAATACATAATTTTGACCCCTTTTTAACCATTATAGCGCCACCAAGTGGCCGGTCCCCACGTCCTTTTTCACTTGGCCACAGAATGAGCTCTTACATAGGCGTGCTGAGTTTGGTGAAAATACCTCATTCCGTTCACGAGTTTTAGCCAATTTAGTAAAAGGGGCTACTCCCCCTTCCAACGTTTTGGCTGCCTTTAGGGTCCAGGAACCCAAATTTCCGTTTTTTTTAAATGACTTTTGACAATTAGACTCCAGAGAATCTCGCTGCGCTGGTTTGGTTCCGGTTGGGCCAAAAACCTAGGACTAGTTGGCAAAAGTAGGTTTTGCAAAAAACCCGAAATACCCGAATTTTTTCCCACTATTCCGAGCCAATCCGGGGCATGCATTTTGTCCGTCTCGAGCCAAGGATTCCAGCAATATAAGACACTCGAGGCTAAGCCTTACGGTTGAGGAGTTATGAGCCGTTTCGTACTTTTGGTCGCCGTTTCGCACTTTTGATCGCTGTAGCGCCCCCGTCAGGCCGATCGGGGCGGGCTTCGGTGACGTCTGCAGTGGTTGTGAGTACTACCGGCCCTGAAAGTTTCAAGTCTCTACGACTTACGGTTTGGTCTGCCCGAGCAGTTTTAGCTGGAAAATGATGCATCATGGGGAAATGAACAGTTCCAATAGGGTTTCAGCCTGACGCTTGACTTTGATTGGATTTTACTACCCCTTACTATCAAAATTTTGAGATTTGGCCTCACGACTGTGCCTAGCGACCTATGTTTCCGAACTTCTGACGCTGGTTTCGTCTCGATCGGACCAGTGGTTTCGAAGATATCGGCTAATTTTCTTAAAGCGCTAAATTACAACGGTGCACAAACCATACGCCGAAACCTGGCAAGAGTGGTATCGCTGGACTCTGCAACGATTCAGGAGTCTAAGGAGATGAGTCGCGTGAAACTAAGTCAACCACACCCAAAGTTATAAGCACTTTTAAAAAAAAATCTCAACTAGGTGGCGCTGTTTCGAAACTTCTCAGGCTACTTCAGGGCATCGTGGTGATGACCCATGCCGAGTTCCGTAACAATCCGTTCATGCGTTCATAAAATACAGCATTTTGGCACATAATTCAAGATGGCCGACAGCCAAAATGGCCGACATGGTAAAATTGGACATCAGTTGACTCGGCATGACGTCTCGAATCTGACGAGACCACTTTTGTGATTTTTGGGCAAACGGTTCAGCAAAAAAAAGCAAAAATAGCCATTTTTCCTATCTCCGGACCAGTAGGTGGCGCTGCGCCGAAACGCAGCAGGTTGCCTCAAGACATGCTTGTGCCAACATGTACCAAGTTTGGTCTGAATACGATAAAGCGTTGCGGAGATACAGCCATACGTCTGTTTTTGCAAGCGCTACGTAAAATTTGTTTGCGCGTTTAACGGAAAAGATTTGACGAATCAACTTGAATTCCATAACTTTTTGTCGACACTGGCTGCAGATGATCTGGTTCAATTTTCGTGCAGATCAGACGAACAGTCTAGGACGAGTTCGCAAAAGTAGGATTTTGGGGAAATTCAAAATGGCGGGAAACATATAATGTCGGAAATGACGTCATAGGGTGCTTTCGGATTGGCAGGAGCTCAGAAATCTGAGGAAACAAGAATTTTGTTTCTAGCCCTTAAGGTTCAAAAGTTATTAGCATAAACATGAGTGCAACTTTGGACAGGTGGTGGCGCTAGAGGGATTGAGTTGGAGACACCAAAATTGGTGTATTTAATGTTGGGACTGCCCTCTATCAGAATGTCAAATCGTTACAACTTTCCCGCAAACGGTTCTATGGGCTGCCATAGACCTCCATGGCGGAAGAAGAAAGTGCGACAACGGTTTCAATAGGTGCCTCCGCACCTTCGGTGCTTGGCCCCTAATAAAAAGGCAATAAAAAGGGTATAAAAAGGCCTATAAAAAATAGACCATAGGGTTTGAGCACTTGAGTTTTGAGCTGCTGGTTGATAAAACTTTATCAAGCCTGGTGACATGTGCATTGCAGAGGTCAAAGGTCAATTTTTGCATTTTCAGCTCATTTATCATGAAAATGGGGTGTTTTTATTTATTTATTTTTTTACCTTTTAAACTGGTATGCCTCTACTGATGGCCCGATCTCCGCCAAAGTTTGCACGCGTCTTTACAATAATGCGGCGCACATGCTCAGCCGATTTGGTGAAGTTCTGCGCAAAGCAGGCAATTTTTAGTCATTTAAATGTCATTTTGCATAGGATAATATAGGGCATTTGTTTTTCACCAGTTTAACAGTTGGAGGGCCCGATCTCCGCCAAAGTTTGCACGCGTCTTTACAATAATGCGGCGCACATGCCCAGCCGATTTGGTGAAGTTCTGCGCAGAGCAGGCAATTTTTAGTCATTTAAATGTCAATTTGCATAGGATAATAATAGGGCATTTGTTTTCACCAATTTAACAGTTAAAGCGCCCCGGCGGCCATAAAAGCCTGCAAGCCTCTTTAGGGTCACGTGACGCATGCGCACGCGTGATTTCGTAAAGCTGTATGCCAATCAGGCAGGAAGAGGGCCGCTTTCAGGCCTTTAATGGGATTTTCCATAGAAATACATAATTTTGACCCCTTTTTAACCATTATAGCGCCACCAAGTGGCCGGTCCCCACGTCCTTTTTCACTTGGCCACAGAATGAGCTCTTACATAGGCGTGCTGAGTTTGGTGAAAATACCTCATTCCGTTCACGAGTTTTAGCCAATTTAGTAAAAGGGGCTACTCCCCCTTCCAACGTTTTGGCTGCCTTTAGGGTCCAGGAACCCAAATTTCCGTTTTTTTTAAATGACTTTTGACAATTAGACTCCAGAGAATCTCGCTGCGCTGGTTTGGTTCCGGTTGGGCCAAAAACCTAGGACTAGTTGGCAAAAGTAGGTTTTGCAAAAAACCCGAAATACCCGAATTTTTTCCCACTATTCCGAGCCAATCCGGGGCATGCATTTTGTCCGTCTCGAGCCAAGGATTCCAGCAATATAAGACACTCGAGGCTAAGCCTTACGGTTGAGGAGTTATGAGCCGTTTCGTACTTTTGGTCGCCGTTTCGCACTTTTGATCGCTGTAGCGCCCCCGTCAGGCCGATCGGGGCGGGCTTCGGTGACGTCTGCAGTGGTTGTGAGTACTACCGGCCCTGAAAGTTTCAAGTCTCTACGACTTACGGTTTGGTCTGCCCGAGCAGTTTTAGCTGGAAAATGATGCATCATGGGGAAATGAACAGTTCCAATAGGGTTTCAGCCTGACGCTTGACTTTGATTGGATTTTACTACCCCTTACTATCAAAATTTTGAGATTTGGCCTCACGACTGTGCCTAGCGACCTATGTTTCCGAACTTCTGACGCTGGTTTCGTCTCGATCGGACCAGTGGTTTCGAAGATATCGGCTAATTTTCTTAAAGCGCTAAATTACAACGGTGCACAAACCATACGCCGAAACCTGGCAAGAGTGGTATCGCTGGACTCTGCAACGATTCAGGAGTCTAAGGAGATGAGTCGCGTGAAACTAAGTCAACCACACCCAAAGTTATAAGCACTTTTAAAAAAAAATCTCAACTAGGTGGCGCTGTTTCGAAACTTCTCAGGCTACTTCAGGGCATCGTGGTGATGACCCATGCCGAGTTCCGTAACAATCCGTTCATGCGTTCATAAAATACAGCATTTTGGCACATAATTCAAGATGGCCGACAGCCAAAATGGCCGACATGGTAAAATTGGACATCAGTTGACTCGGCATGACGTCTCGAATCTGACGAGACCACTTTTGTGATTTTTGGGCAAACGGTTCAGCAAAAAAAAGCAAAAATAGCCATTTTTCCTATCTCCGGACCAGTAGGTGGCGCTGCGCCGAAACGCAGCAGGTTGCCTCAAGACATGCTTGTGCCAACATGTACCAAGTTTGGTCTGAATACGATAAAGCGTTGCGGAGATACAGCCATACGTCTGTTTTTGCAAGCGCTACGTAAAATTTGTTTGCGCGTTTAACGGAAAAGATTTGACGAATCAACTTGAATTCCATAACTTTTTGTCGACACTGGCTGCAGATGATCTGGTTCAATTTTCGTGCAGATCAGACGAACAGTCTAGGACGAGTTCGCAAAAGTAGGATTTTGGGGAAATTCAAAATGGCGGGAAACATATAATGTCGGAAATGACGTCATAGGGTGCTTTCGGATTGGCAGGAGCTCAGAAATCTGAGGAAACAAGAATTTTGTTTCTAGCCCTTAAGGTTCAAAAGTTATTAGCATAAACATGAGTGCAACTTTGGACAGGTGGTGGCGCTAGAGGGATTGAGTTGGAGACACCAAAATTGGTGTATTTAATGTTGGGACTGCCCTCTATCAGAATGTCAAATCGTTACAACTTTCCCGCAAACGGTTCTATGGGCTGCCATAGACCTCCATGGCGGAAGAAGAAAGTGCGACAACGGTTTCAATAGGTGCCTCCGCACCTTCGGTGCTTGGCCCCTAATAAAAAGGCAATAAAAAGGGTATAAAAAGGCCTATAAAAAATAGACCATAGGGTTTGAGCACTTGAGTTTTGAGCTGCTGGTTGATAAAACTTTATCAAGCCTGGTGACATGTGCATTGCAGAGGTCAAAGGTCAATTTTTGCATTTTCAGCTCATTTATCATGAAAATGGGGTGTTTTTATTTATTTATTTTTTTACCTTTTAAACTGGTATGCCTCTACTGATGGCCCGATCTCCGCCAAAGTTTGCACGCGTCTTTACAATAATGCGGCGCACATGCTCAGCCGATTTGGTGAAGTTCTGCGCAAAGCAGGCAATTTTTAGTCATTTAAATGTCATTTTGCATAGGATAATATAGGGCATTTGTTTTTCACCAGTTTAACAGTTGGAGGGCCCGATCTCCGCCAAAGTTTGCACGCGTCTTTACAATAATGCGGCGCACATGCCCAGCCGATTTGGTGAAGTTCTGCGCAGAGCAGGCAATTTTTAGTCATTTAAATGTCAATTTGCATAGGATAATAATAGGGCATTTGTTTTCACCAATTTAACAGTTAAAGCGCCCCGGCGGCCATAAAAGCCTGCAAGCCTCTTTAGGGTCACGTGACGCATGCGCACGCGTGATTTCGTAAAGCTGTATGCCAATCAGGCAGGAAGAGGGCCGCTTTCAGGCCTTTAATGGGATTTTCCATAGAAATACATCATTTTGACCCCTTTTTAACCATTATAGCGCCACCAAGTGGCCGGTCCCCACGTCCTTTTTCACTTGGCCACAGAATGAGCTCTTACATAGGCGTGCTGAGTTTGGTGAAAATACCTCATTCCGTTCACGAGTTTTAGCCAATTTAGTAAAAGGGGCTACTCCCCCTTCCAACGTTTTGGCTGCCTTTAGGGTCCAGGAACCCAAATTTCCGTTTTTTTTAAATGACTTTTGACAATTAGACTCCAGAGAATCTCGCTGCGCTGGTTTGGTTCCGGTTGGGCCAAAAACCTAGGACTAGTTGGCAAAAGTAGGTTTTGCAAAAAACCCGAAATACCCGAATTTTTTCCCACTATTCCGAGCCAATCCGGGGCATGCATTTTGTCCGTCTCGAGCCAAGGATTCCAGCAATATAAGACACTCGAGGCTAAGCCTTACGGTTGAGGAGTTATGAGCCGTTTCGTACTTTTGGTCGCCGTTTCGCACTTTTGATCGCTGTAGCGCCCCCGTCAGGCCGATCGGGGCGGGCTTCGGTGACGTCTGCAGTGGTTGTGAGTACTACCGGCCCTGAAAGTTTCAAGTCTCTACGACTTACGGTTTGGTCTGCCCGAGCAGTTTTAGCTGGAAAATGATGCATCATGGGGAAATGAACAGTTCCAATAGGGTTTCAGCCTGACGCTTGACTTTGATTGGATTTTACTACCCCTTACTATCAAAATTTTGAGATTTGGCCTCACGATTGTGCCTAGCGACCTATGTTTCCGAACTTCTGACGCTGGTTTCGTCTCGATCGGACCAGTGGTTTCGAAGATATCGGCTAATTTTCTTAAAGCGCTAAATTACAACGGTGCACAAACCATACGCCGAAACCTGGCAAGAGTGGTATCGCTGGACTCTGCAACGATTCAGGAGTCTAAGGAGATGAGTCGCGTGAAACTAAGTCAACCACACCCAAAGTTATAAGCACTTTTAAAAAAAAATCTCAACTAGGTGGCGCTGTTTCGAAACTTCTCAGGCTACTTCAGGGCATCGTGGTGATGACCCATGCCGAGTTCCGTAACAATCCGTTCATGCGTTCATAAAATACAGCATTTTGGCACATAATTCAAGATGGCCGACAGCCAAAATGGCCGACATGGTAAAATTGGACATCAGTTGACTCGGCATGACGTCTCGAATCTGACGAGACCACTTTTGTGATTTTTGGGCAAACGGTTCAGCAAAAAAAAGCAAAAATAGCCATTTTTCCTATCTCCGGACCAGTAGGTGGCGCTGCGCCGAAACGCAGCAGGTTGCCTCAAGACATGCTTGTGCCAACATGTACCAAGTTTGGTCTGAATACGATAAAGCGTTGCGGAGATACAGCCATACGTCTGTTTTTGCAAGCGCTACGTAAAATTTGTTTGCGCGTTTAACGGAAAAGATTTGACGAATCAACTTGAATTCCATAACTTTTTGTCGACACTGGCTGCAGATGATCTGGTTCAATTTTCGTGCAGATCAGACGAACAGTCTAGGACGAGTTCGCAAAAGTAGGATTTTGGGGAAATTCAAAATGGCGGGAAACATATAATGTCGGAAATGACGTCATAGGGTGCTTTCGGATTGGCAGGAGCTCAGAAATCTGAGGAAACAAGAATTTTGTTTCTAGCCCTTAAGGTTCAAAAGTTATTAGCATAAACATGAGTGCAACTTTGGACAGGTGGTGGCGCTAGAGGGATTGAGTTGGAGACACCAAAATTGGTGTATTTAATGTTGGGACTGCCCTCTATCAGAATGTCAAATCGTTACAACTTTCCCGCAAACGGTTCTATGGGCTGCCATAGACCTCCATGGCGGAAGAAGAAAGTGCGACAACGGTTTCAATAGGTGCCTCCGCACCTTCGGTGCTTGGCCCCTAATAAAAAGGCAATAAAAAGGGTATAAAAAGGCCTATAAAAAATAGACCATAGGGTTTGAGCACTTGAGTTTTGAGCTGCTGGTTGATAAAACTTTATCAAGCCTGGTGACATGTGCATTGCAGAGGTCAAAGGTCAATTTTTGCATTTTCAGCTCATTTATCATGAAAATGGGGTGTTTTTATTTATTTATTTTTTTACCTTTTAAACTGGTATGCCTCTACTGATGGCCCGATCTCCGCCAAAGTTTGCACGCGTCTTTACAATAATGCGGCGCACATGCTCAGCCGATTTGGTGAAGTTCTGCGCAAAGCAGGCAATTTTTAGTCATTTAAATGTCATTTTGCATAGGATAATATAGGGCATTTGTTTTTCACCAGTTTAACAGTTGGAGGGCCCGATCTCCGCCAAAGTTTGCACGCGTCTTTACAATAATGCGGCGCACATGCCCAGCCGATTTGGTGAAGTTCTGCGCAGAGCAGGCAATTTTTAGTCATTTAAATGTCAATTTGCATAGGATAATAATAGGGCATTTGTTTTCACCAATTTAACAGTTAAAGCGCCCCGGCGGCCATAAAAGCCTGCAAGCCTCTTTAGGGTCACGTGACGCATGCGCACGCGTGATTTCGTAAAGCTGTATGCCAATCAGGCAGGAAGAGGGCCGCTTTCAGGCCTTTAATGGGATTTTCCATAGAAATACATAATTTTGACCCCTTTTTAACCATTATAGCGCCACCAAGTGGCCGGTCCCCACGTCCTTTTTCACTTGGCCACAGAATGAGCTCTTACATAGGCGTGCTGAGTTTGGTGAAAATACCTCATTCCGTTCACGAGTTTTAGCCAATTTAGTAAAAGGGGCTACTCCCCCTTCCAACGTTTTGGCTGCCTTTAGGGTCCAGGAACCCAAATTTCCGTTTTTTTTAAATGACTTTTGACAATTAGACTCCAGAGAATCTCGCTGCGCTGGTTTGGTTCCGGTTGGGCCAAAAACCTAGGACTAGTTGGCAAAAGTAGGTTTTGCAAAAAACCCGAAATACCCGAATTTTTTCCCACTATTCCGAGCCAATCCGGGGCATGCATTTTGTCCGTCTCGAGCCAAGGATTCCAGCAATATAAGACACTCGAGGCTAAGCCTTACGGTTGAGGAGTTATGAGCCGTTTCGTACTTTTGGTCGCCGTTTCGCACTTTTGATCGCTGTAGCGCCCCCGTCAGGCCGATCGGGGCGGGCTTCGGTGACGTCTGCAGTGGTTGTGAGTACTACCGGCCCTGAAAGTTTCAAGTCTCTACGACTTACGGTTTGGTCTGCCCGAGCAGTTTTAGCTGGAAAATGATGCATCATGGGGAAATGAACAGTTCCAATAGGGTTTCAGCCTGACGCTTGACTTTGATTGGATTTTACTACCCCTTACTATCAAAATTTTGAGATTTGGCCTCACGACTGTGCCTAGCGACCTATGTTTCCGAACTTCTGACGCTGGTTTCGTCTCGATCGGACCAGTGGTTTCGAAGATATCGGCTAATTTTCTTAAAGCGCTAAATTACAACGGTGCACAAACCATACGCCGAAACCTGGCAAGAGTGGTATCGCTGGACTCTGCAACGATTCAGGAGTCTAAGGAGATGAGTCGCGTGAAACTAAGTCAACCACACCCAAAGTTATAAGCACTTTTAAAAAAAAATCTCAACTAGGTGGCGCTGTTTCGAAACTTCTCAGGCTACTTCAGGGCATCGTGGTGATGACCCATGCCGAGTTCCGTAACAATCCGTTCATGCGTTCATAAAATACAGCATTTTGGCACATAATTCAAGATGGCCGACAGCCAAAATGGCCGACATGGTAAAATTGGACATCAGTTGACTCGGCATGACGTCTCGAATCTGACGAGACCACTTTTGTGATTTTTGGGCAAACGGTTCAGCAAAAAAAAGCAAAAATAGCCATTTTTCCTATCTCCGGACCAGTAGGTGGCGCTGCGCCGAAACGCAGCAGGTTGCCTCAAGACATGCTTGTGCCAACATGTACCAAGTTTGGTCTGAATACGATAAAGCGTTGCGGAGATACAGCCATACGTCTGTTTTTGCAAGCGCTACGTAAAATTTGTTTGCGCGTTTAACGGAAAAGATTTGACGAATCAACTTGAATTCCATAACTTTTTGTCGACACTGGCTGCAGATGATCTGGTTCAATTTTCGTGCAGATCAGACGAACAGTCTAGGACGAGTTCGCAAAAGTAGGATTTTGGGGAAATTCAAAATGGCGGGAAACATATAATGTCGGAAATGACGTCATAGGGTGCTTTCGGATTGGCAGGAGCTCAGAAATCTGAGGAAACAAGAATTTTGTTTCTAGCCCTTAAGGTTCAAAAGTTATTAGCATAAACATGAGTGCAACTTTGGACAGGTGGTGGCGCTAGAGGGATTGAGTTGGAGACACCAAAATTGGTGTATTTAATGTTGGGACTGCCCTCTATCAGAATGTCAAATCGTTACAACTTTCCCGCAAACGGTTCTATGGGCTGCCATAGACCTCCATGGCGGAAGAAGAAAGTGCGACAACGGTTTCAATAGGTGCCTCCGCACCTTCGGTGCTTGGCCCCTAATAAAAAGGCAATAAAAAGGGTATAAAAAGGCCTATAAAAAATAGACCATAGGGTTTGAGCACTTGAGTTTTGAGCTGCTGGTTGATAAAACTTTATCAAGCCTGGTGACATGTGCATTGCAGAGGTCAAAGGTCAATTTTTGCATTTTCAGCTCATTTATCATGAAAATGGGGTGTTTTTATTTATTTATTTTTTTACCTTTTAAACTGGTATGCCTCTACTGATGGCCCGATCTCCGCCAAAGTTTGCACGCGTCTTTACAATAATGCGGCGCACATGCTCAGCCGATTTGGTGAAGTTCTGCGCAAAGCAGGCAATTTTTAGTCATTTAAATGTCATTTTGCATAGGATAATATAGGGCATTTGTTTTTCACCAGTTTAACAGTTGGAGGGCCCGATCTCCGCCAAAGTTTGCACGCGTCTTTACAATAATGCGGCGCACATGCCCAGCCGATTTGGTGAAGTTCTGCGCAGAGCAGGCAATTTTTAGTCATTTAAATGTCAATTTGCATAGGATAATAATAGGGCATTTGTTTTCACCAATTTAACAGTTAAAGCGCCCCGGCGGCCATAAAAGCCTGCAAGCCTCTTTAGGGTCACGTGACGCATGCGCACGCGTGATTTCGTAAAGCTGTATGCCAATCAGGCAGGAAGAGGGCCGCTTTCAGGCCTTTAATGGGATTTTCCATAGAAATACATAATTTTGACCCCTTTTTAACCATTATAGCGCCACCAAGTGGCCGGTCCCCACGTCCTTTTTCACTTGGCCACAGAATGAGCTCTTACATAGGCGTGCTGAGTTTGGTGAAAATACCTCATTCCGTTCACGAGTTTTAGCCAATTTAGTAAAAGGGGCTACTCCCCCTTCCAACGTTTTGGCTGCCTTTAGGGTCCAGGAACCCAAATTTCCGTTTTTTTTAAATGACTTTTGACAATTAGACTCCAGAGAATCTCGCTGCGCTGGTTTGGTTCCGGTTGGGCCAAAAACCTAGGACTAGTTGGCAAAAGTAGGTTTTGCAAAAAACCCGAAATACCCGAATTTTTTCCCACTATTCCGAGCCAATCCGGGGCATGCATTTTGTCCGTCTCGAGCCAAGGATTCCAGCAATATAAGACACTCGAGGCTAAGCCTTACGGTTGAGGAGTTATGAGCCGTTTCGTACTTTTGGTCGCCGTTTCGCACTTTTGATCGCTGTAGCGCCCCCGTCAGGCCGATCGGGGCGGGCTTCGGTGACGTCTGCAGTGGTTGTGAGTACTACCGGCCCTGAAAGTTTCAAGTCTCTACGACTTACGGTTTGGTCTGCCCGAGCAGTTTTAGCTGGAAAATGATGCATCATGGGGAAATGAACAGTTCCAATAGGGTTTCAGCCTGACGCTTGACTTTGATTGGATTTTACTACCCCTTACTATCAAAATTTTGAGATTTGGCCTCACGACTGTGCCTAGCGACCTATGTTTCCGAACTTCTGACGCTGGTTTCGTCTCGATCGGACCAGTGGTTTCGAAGATATCGGCTAATTTTCTTAAAGCGCTAAATTACAACGGTGCACAAACCATACGCCGAAACCTGGCAAGAGTGGTATCGCTGGACTCTGCAACGATTCAGGAGTCTAAGGAGATGAGTCGCGTGAAACTAAGTCAACCACACCCAAAGTTATAAGCACTTTTAAAAAAAAATCTCAACTAGGTGGCGCTGTTTCGAAACTTCTCAGGCTACTTCAGGGCATCGTGGTGATGACCCATGCCGAGTTCCGTAACAATCCGTTCATGCGTTCATAAAATACAGCATTTTGGCACATAATTCAAGATGGCCGACAGCCAAAATGGCCGACATGGTAAAATTGGACATCAGTTGACTCGGCATGACGTCTCGAATCTGACGAGACCACTTTTGTGATTTTTGGGCAAACGGTTCAGCAAAAAAAAGCAAAAATAGCCATTTTTCCTATCTCCGGACCAGTAGGTGGCGCTGCGCCGAAACGCAGCAGGTTGCCTCAAGACATGCTTGTGCCAACATGTACCAAGTTTGGTCTGAATACGATAAAGCGTTGCGGAGATACAGCCATACGTCTGTTTTTGCAAGCGCTACGTAAAATTTGTTTGCGCGTTTAACGGAAAAGATTTGACGAATCAACTTGAATTCCATAACTTTTTGTCGACACTGGCTGCAGATGATCTGGTTCAATTTTCGTGCAAATCAGACGAACAGTCTAGGACGAGTTCGCAAAAGTAGGATTTTGGGGAAATTCAAAATGGCGGGAAACATATAATGTCGGAAATGACGTCATAGGGTGCTTTCGGATTGGCAGGAGCTCAGAAATCTGAGGAAACAAGAATTTTGTTTCTAGCCCTTAAGGTTCAAAAGTTATTAGCATAAACATGAGTGCAACTTTGGACAGGTGGTGGCGCTAGAGGGATTGAGTTGGAGACACCAAAATTGGTGTATTTAATGTTGGGACTGCCCTCTATCAGAATGTCAAATCGTTACAACTTTCCCGCAAACGGTTCTATGGGCTGCCATAGACCTCCATGGCGGAAGAAGAAAGTGCGACAACGGTTTCAATAGGTGCCTCCGCACCTTCGGTGCTTGGCCCCTAATAAAAAGGCAATAAAAAGGGTATAAAAAGGCATATAAAAAATAGACCATAGGGTTTGAGCACTTGAGTTTTGAGCTGCTGGTTGATAAAACTTTATCAAGCCTGGTGACATGTGCATTGCAGAGGTCAAAGGTCAATTTTTGCATTTTCAGCTCATTTATCATGAAAATGGGGTGTTTTTATTTATTTATTTTTTTACCTTTTAAACTGGTATGCCTCTACTGATGGCCCGATCTCCGCCAAAGTTTGCACGCGTCTTTACAATAATGCGGCGCACATGCTCAGCCGATTTGGTGAAGTTCTGCGCAAAGCAGGCAATTTTTAGTCATTTAAATGTCATTTTGCATAGGATAATATAGGGCATTTGTTTTTCACCAGTTTAACAGTTGGAGGGCCCGATCTCCGCCAAAGTTTGCACGCGTCTTTACAATAATGCGGCGCACATGCCCAGCCGATTTGGTGAAGTTCTGCGCAGAGCAGGCAATTTTTAGTCATTTAAATGTCAATTTGCATAGGATAATAATAGGGCATTTGTTTTCACCAATTTAACAGTTAAAGCGCCCCGGCGGCCATAAAAGCCTGCAAGCCTCTTTAGGGTCACGTGACGCATGCGCACGCGTGATTTCGTAAAGCTGTATGCCAATCAGGCAGGAAGAGGGCCGCTTTCAGGCCTTTAATGGGATTTTCCATAGAAATACATCATTTTGACCCCTTTTTAACCATTATAGCGCCACCAAGTGGCCGGTCCCCACGTCCTTTTTCACTTGGCCACAGAATGAGCTCTTACATAGGCGTGCTGAGTTTGGTGAAAATACCTCATTCCGTTCACGAGTTTTAGCCAATTTAGTAAAAGGGGCTACTCCCCCTTCCAACGTTTTGGCTGCCTTTAGGGTCCAGGAACCCAAATTTCCGTTTTTTTTAAATGACTTTTGACAATTAGACTCCAGAGAATCTCGCTGCGCTGGTTTGGTTCCGGTTGGGCCAAAAACCTAGGACTAGTTGGCAAAAGTAGGTTTTGCAAAAAACCCGAAATACCCGAATTTTTTCCCACTATTCCGAGCCAATCCGGGGCATGCATTTTGTCCGTCTCGAGCCAAGGATTCCAGCAATATAAGACACTCGAGGCTAAGCCTTACGGTTGAGGAGTTATGAGCCGTTTCGTACTTTTGGTCGCCGTTTCGCACTTTTGATCGCTGTAGCGCCCCCGTCAGGCCGATCGGGGCGGGCTTCGGTGACGTCTGCAGTGGTTGTGAGTACTACCGGCCCTGAAAGTTTCAAGTCTCTACGACTTACGGTTTGGTCTGCCCGAGCAGTTTTAGCTGGAAAATGATGCATCATGGGGAAATGAACAGTTCCAATAGGGTTTCAGCCTGACGCTTGACTTTGATTGGATTTTACTACCCCTTACTATCAAAATTTTGAGATTTGGCCTCACGACTGTGCCTAGCGACCTATGTTTCCGAACTTCTGACGCTGGTTTCGTCTCGATCGGACCAGTGGTTTCGAAGATATCGGCTAATTTTCTTAAAGCGCTAAATTACAACGGTGCACAAACCATACGCCGAAACCTGGCAAGAGTGGTATCGCTGGACTCTGCAACGATTCAGGAGTCTAAGGAGATGAGTCGCGTGAAACTAAGTCAACCACACCCAAAGTTATAAGCACTTTTAAAAAAAAATCTCAACTAGGTGGCGCTGTTTCGAAACTTCTCAGGCTACTTCAGGGCATCGTGGTGATGACCCATGCCGAGTTCCGTAACAATCCGTTCATGCGTTCATAAAATACAGCATTTTGGCACATAATTCAAGATGGCCGACAGCCAAAATGGCCGACATGGTAAAATTGGACATCAGTTGACTCGGCATGACGTCTCGAATCTGACGAGACCACTTTTGTGATTTTTGGGCAAACGGTTCAGCAAAAAAAAGCAAAAATAGCCATTTTTCCTATCTCCGGACCAGTAGGTGGCGCTGCGCCGAAACGCAGCAGGTTGCCTCAAGACATGCTTGTGCCAACATGTACCAAGTTTGGTCTGAATACGATAAAGCGTTGCGGAGATACAGCCATACGTCTGTTTTTGCAAGCGCTACGTAAAATTTGTTTGCGCGTTTAACGGAAAAGATTTGACGAATCAACTTGAATTCCATAACTTTTTGTCGACACTGGCTGCAGATGATCTGGTTCAATTTTCGTGCAAATCAGACGAACAGTCTAGGACGAGTTCGCAAAAGTAGGATTTTGGGGAAATTCAAAATGGCGGGAAACATATAATGTCGGAAATGACGTCATAGGGTGCTTTCGGATTGGCAGGAGCTCAGAAATCTGAGGAAACAAGAATTTTGTTTCTAGCCCTTAAGGTTCAAAAGTTATTAGCATAAACATGAGTGCAACTTTGGACAGGTGGTGGCGCTAGAGGGATTGAGTTGGAGACACCAAAATTGGTGTATTTAATGTTGGGACTGCCCTCTATCAGAATGTCAAATCGTTACAACTTTCCCGCAAACGGTTCTATGGGCTGCCATAGACCTCCATGGCGGAAGAAGAAAGTGCGACAACGGTTTCAATAGGTGCCTCCGCACCTTCGGTGCTTGGCCCCTAATAAAAAGGCAATAAAAAGGGTATAAAAAGGCATATAAAAAATAGACCATAGGGTTTGAGCACTTGAGTTTTGAGCTGCTGGTTGATAAAACTTTATCAAGCCTGGTGACATGTGCATTGCAGAGGTCAAAGGTCAATTTTTGCATTTTCAGCTCATTTATCATGAAAATGGGGTGTTTTTATTTATTTATTTTTTTACCTTTTAAACTGGTATGCCTCTACTGATGGCCCGATCTCCGCCAAAGTTTGCACGCGTCTTTACAATAATGCGGCGCACATGCTCAGCCGATTTGGTGAAGTTCTGCGCAAAGCAGGCAATTTTTAGTCATTTAAATGTCATTTTGCATAGGATAATATAGGGCATTTGTTTTTCACCAGTTTAACAGTTGGAGGGCCCGATCTCCGCCAAAGTTTGCACGCGTCTTTACAATAATGCGGCGCACATGCCCAGCCGATTTGGTGAAGTTCTGCGCAGAGCAGGCAATTTTTAGTCATTTAAATGTCAATTTGCATAGGATAATAATAGGGCATTTGTTTTCACCAATTTAACAGTTAAAGCGCCCCGGCGGCCATAAAAGCCTGCAAGCCTCTTTAGGGTCACGTGACGCATGCGCACGCGTGATTTCGTAAAGCTGTATGCCAATCAGGCAGGAAGAGGGCCGCTTTCAGGCCTTTAATGGGATTTTCCATAGAAATACATAATTTTGACCCCTTTTTAACCATTATAGCGCCACCAAGTGGCCGGTCCCCACGTCCTTTTTCACTTGGCCACAGAATGAGCTCTTACATAGGCGTGCTGAGTTTGGTGAAAATACCTCATTCCGTTCACGAGTTTTAGCCAATTTAGTAAAAGGGGCTACTCCCCCTTCCAACGTTTTGGCTGCCTTTAGGGTCCAGGAACCCAAATTTCCGTTTTTTTTAAATGACTTTTGACAATTAGACTCCAGAGAATCTCGCTGCGCTGGTTTGGTTCCGGTTGGGCCAAAAACCTAGGACTAGTTGGCAAAAGTAGGTTTTGCAAAAAACCCGAAATACCCGAATTTTTTCCCACTATTCCGAGCCAATCCGGGGCATGCATTTTGTCCGTCTCGAGCCAAGGATTCCAGCAATATAAGACACTCGAGGCTAAGCCTTACGGTTGAGGAGTTATGAGCCGTTTCGTACTTTTGGTCGCCGTTTCGCACTTTTGATCGCTGTAGCGCCCCCGTCAGGCCGATCGGGGCGGGCTTCGGTGACGTCTGCAGTGGTTGTGAGTACTACCGGCCCTGAAAGTTTCAAGTCTCTACGACTTACGGTTTGGTCTGCCCGAGCAGTTTTAGCTGGAAAATGATGCATCATGGGGAAATGAACAGTTCCAATAGGGTTTCAGCCTGACGCTTGACTTTGATTGGATTTTACTACCCCTTACTATCAAAATTTTGAGATTTGGCCTCACGACTGTGCCTAGCGACCTATGTTTCCGAACTTCTGACGCTGGTTTCGTCTCGATCGGACCAGTGGTTTCGAAGATATCGGCTAATTTTCTTAAAGCGCTAAATTACAACGGTGCACAAACCATACGCCGAAACCTGGCAAGAGTGGTATCGCTGGACTCTGCAACGATTCAGGAGTCTAAGGAGATGAGTCGCGTGAAACTAAGTCAACCACACCCAAAGTTATAAGCACTTTTAAAAAAAAATCTCAACTAGGTGGCGCTGTTTCGAAACTTCTCAGGCTACTTCAGGGCATCGTGGTGATGACCCATGCCGAGTTCCGTAACAATCCGTTCATGCGTTCATAAAATACAGCATTTTGGCACATAATTCAAGATGGCCGACAGCCAAAATGGCCGACATGGTAAAATTGGACATCAGTTGACTCGGCATGACGTCTCGAATCTGACGAGACCACTTTTGTGATTTTTGGGCAAACGGTTCAGCAAAAAAAAGCAAAAATAGCCATTTTTCCTATCTCCGGACCAGTAGGTGGCGCTGCGCCGAAACGCAGCAGGTTGCCTCAAGACATGCTTGTGCCAACATGTACCAAGTTTGGTCTGAATACGATAAAGCGTTGCGGAGATACAGCCATACGTCTGTTTTTGCAAGCGCTACGTAAAATTTGTTTGCGCGTTTAACGGAAAAGATTTGACGAATCAACTTGAATTCCATAACTTTTTGTCGACACTGGCTGCAGATGATCTGGTTCAATTTTCGTGCAAATCAGACGAACAGTCTAGGACGAGTTCGCAAAAGTAGGATTTTGGGGAAATTCAAAATGGCGGGAAACATATAATGTCGGAAATGACGTCATAGGGTGCTTTCGGATTGGCAGGAGCTCAGAAATCTGAGGAAACAAGAATTTTGTTTCTAGCCCTTAAGGTTCAAAAGTTATTAGCATAAACATGAGTGCAACTTTGGACAGGTGGTGGCGCTAGAGGGATTGAGTTGGAGACACCAAAATTGGTGTATTTAATGTTGGGACTGCCCTCTATCAGAATGTCAAATCGTTACAACTTTCCCGCAAACGGTTCTATGGGCTGCCATAGACCTCCATGGCGGAAGAAGAAAGTGCGACAACGGTTTCAATAGGTGCCTCCGCACCTTCGGTGCTTGGCCCCTAAATATAGCTGCAAGCAGCCATTATCGGGGCCAAGCGCAAAGAAGAAGACAAGACATGCCAGCATGGCTGGAAGTCTCAAGCCAACTGCAACAATGAGCCATTAAGGACCTATTAAGTTGATTTTAGGCAAAATAGCAGTCAAATTTTAAATACAGTCAATAATAATGGTTTAATGGTTTATCACTTTCGACCAATAGGTGTCACTGTTACAAAACTGATGTGGTTTAGTCAGATTGAGATGACAATGACACATGCAAAGTTTGGTGTCAATATGTCAAAGCATTGCAGAGATACAGCCTCAAGAGTCATTTTTGCATCATGGCTCAACTCTGTTGCAGTGGTATATGAAAACTGTTTTGTCTATCAATCCGAAATCCATAACTATTTGTCAGCATGGTCTGAAGACGATACGGATCAATTTTGGTGAAAATCGGACAAACGGTCTAGGATGAGTTTGAAAAAGTAGATTTTTAACAAATAACAAGATGGAGCACAGATATGTTTGCAAAATATGGCAAAATTGGTATCTATCTTCTCGGCATGAGCCAATGAATGTATTATGACCAGTCTCATTACAATGGGTTAATTTAATCAAAAGTTATTAGCATTTCTGTACATTTTATTACAACTTTTGACCACAAGGTGGCGCTGCCCCGAAACTTTTTGAATATCTTCGGGACATAGAGCGGAAGACACATACCGAGTTTTGTAATGATACACTAGTGCATTCTTAAATTATAGCATTAGCATTTTAAACCGTAATACTGCATTGAAGTCAATGGGAATTTCATGTTTTGTTTTATTATAGCGCCACCAAGAGGCACAATCCCACCAATTTTTTTATGTGTCCTCGTAGTGAGCCCATACATATGTGTGTCAAGTTTGGTGAAAATATTTCATTTTGTTTTGGAGTTATAGACATTTATATGAAAAAACACGTAAAAAATGACTGACACCTGACTTTGATTGGATTTTACTACCCCTTACTATCAATATTTTGACATTTGGGCATTAGCGTATAGCTATCGACCTATGTTTCCGAACTTCTGAGGCTGGTTTCGTCTCGATCGGACTAGCGGTTTTGAAGATATCAGCAAATGTTTTTTAAGCGCTAAATTACAACGCTGCGCAAACCATATGCCGAAACTGGGCATGTCTTGTATCGTTGGACTCGGCAAGGATTCAGGAGCCCAAAAAAGCTACTCCCATCAAAATTTTTCACTCACACCCAAAGTTATAAGCGTTTGAAAAAAAAGAATTATCCACTAGGTGGCGCTGTTTCGAAACTTCTCAGGCTACTTCAGGGCATCGTGGTGATGACCCATACCAAGTTTCGTAACAATCCGTTCATGCGTTCATAAAATACAGCATTTTTGCACATAATTCAAAATGGCCGACATCCAAAATGGCCGACATGGTAAAATTGGATATCAGTCGACTCGGCATGACGCCCTGAATCTAATGAGACCAATTTTATGATTTTTGGATAAACGGTTCAGAAGTTATAAGCCAAAATATGCATTTTTCGTATCTCCGGACCAGTAGGTGGCGCTGCGCCGAAACGCTGCATGTTGCTTCAGGTCATGCTTGTGATGACATGTACCAAGTTTGGTTTGAATACGATAAAGCGTTGCGGAGATATAGCCTTTAGTGTGTTTTTGCAACCTCTACGTAAAATTTGTTTGTGCGTTTATTGAAAACGATTGGACGAATCAACTTAAATTCCATAACTTTTTGTCAGCATGCTATGAAGATGATCTGTTTCAATTTTCATGAAAATCGGAGCAACGGCCTAGGAGGAGTTCGAAAAAGTAGGTTTTTCAGAAAATTCAAAATGGCGGGAAAATTTGCATACCGGAAAATGACATCATAGGGTGAAATCGAATCGGCTTGAGCCAAGGAATCCGATGAAAAAAGAATTTTGTTTCTAGCCCTTAGGGGTCAAAAGTTATAAGCATAAATATGAGTGAAACTTTGGACAGGTGGTGGCGCTAGAGAGATTGAGTTAGAGGCACCAAATTTGCTATAGTGACAGCTCAGACTGGCCTCTATGAGTGTGCCAAATTTCACAACTTTTTACCATACGGTTCTATGGGCTGCCAGAGACTCCTATGGCGGAAAAAGAAGAAGAAGAAGAAGAAGCAGAAATATAGCTGCAAGCAGCCATTATCGGGGCCAAGCGCAAAGAAGAAGACAAGACATGCCAGCATGGCTGGAAGTCTCAAGCCAACTGCAACAATGAGCCATTAAGGACCTATTAAGTTGATTTTAGGCAAAATAGCAGTCAAATTTTAAATACAGTCAATAATAATGGTTTAATGGTTTATCACTTTCGACCAATAGGTGTCACTGTTACGAAACTGATGTGGTTTAGTCAGATTGAGATGACAATGACACATGCAAAGTTTGGTGTCAATATGTCAAAGCATTGCAGAGATACAGCCTCAAGAGTAATTTTTGCATCATGGCTCAACTCTGTTGCAGTGGTATATGAAAACTGTTTTGTCTATCAATCCGAAATCCATAAGTATTTGTCAGCATGGTCTGAAGACGATACGGATCAATTTTGGTGAAAATCGGACAAACGGTCTAGGATGAGTTTGAAAAAGTAGATTTTTAACAAATAACAAGATGGAGCACAGATATGTTTGCAAAATATGGCAAAATTGGTATCTATCTTCTCGGCATGAGCCAATGAATGTATTATGACCAGTCTCATTACAATAGGCTAATTTAATCAAAAGTTATTAGCATTTTTGTACATTTTATTACAACTTTTGACCACAAGGTGGCGCTGCCCCGAAACTTTTTGAATATCTTCGGGACATAGAGCGGAAGACACATACCGAGTTTTGTAACGATACACTAGTGCATTCTTAAATTATAGCATTAGCATTTTAAACCGTAATACTGCATTGAAGTCAATGGGAATTTCATGTTTTGTTTTATTATAGCGCCACCAAGAGGCACAATCCCACCAATTTTTTTATGTGTCCTCGTAGTGAGCCCATACATATGTGTGTCAAGTTTGGTGAAAATATTTCATTTTGTTTTGGAGTTATAGACATTTATATGAAAAAACACGTAAAAAATGACTGACACCTGACTTTGATTGGATTTTACTACCCCTTACTATCAATATTTTGAGATTTGGGCATTAGCGTATAGCTATCGACCTATGTTTCCGAACTTCTGAGGCTGGTTTCGTCTCGATCGGACTAGCGGTTTCGAAGATATCAGCAAATGTTTTTTAAGCACTAAATTACAACTCTGCGCAAACCATATGCCGAAACCTGGCAAGTCTGGTATCGTTGGAGTCGGCAAGGATTCAGGAGACCAAAAAACACACTCCCATCAAAATATGTCAACCACACCCAAAGTTATAAGCGTTTGAAAAAAAAAATTCTCCACTAGGTGGCGCTGTTTCGAAACTTCTCAGGCTACTTCAGGGCATCGTGGTGATGACCCATACCAAGTTTCATAACAATCTGTTCATGCGTTCATAAAATACAGCATTTTTGCACATAATTCAAAATGGCCGACATCCAAAATGGCCGACATGGTAAAATTGGATATCAGTCGACTCGGCATGACGCCCTGAATCTAATGAGACCAATTTTATGATTTTTGGATAAACGGTTCAGAAGTTATAAGCCAAAATAGGCATTTTTCGTATCTCCGGACAGGTAGGTGGCGCTGCGCCGAAACGCTGCATGTTGCTTCAAGTCATGCTTGTGATGACATGTACCAAGGTTGGTTTGAATACGATAAAGCGTTGCGGAGATATAGCCTTTAGTGTGTTTTTGCAACCTCCACGTAAAATTTGTTTGTGCGTTTATTGAAAACGATTGGACGAATCAACTTGAATTCCATAACTTTTTGTCAACATGCTCTGAAGATGATCTGTTTCAATTTTCGTGAAAATCGGAGCAACGGCCTAGGAGGAGTTCGAAAAAGTAGGTTTTTCAGAAAATTCAAAATGGCGGGAAAATTTGCATACCGGAAAATGACATCATAGGGTGAAATCGAATCGGCTTGAGCCAAGGAATCCGATGAAAAAAGAATTTTGTTTCTAGCCCTTAGGGGTCAAAAGTTATAAGCATAAATATGAGTGAAACTTTGGACAGGTGGTGGCGCTAGAGGGATTGAGTTAGAGGCACCAAATTTGCTATAGTGACAGCTCAGACTGGCCTCTATGAGTGTGCCAAATTTCACAACTTTTTACCATACGGTTCTATGGGCTGCCAGAGACTCCTATGGCGGAAGAAGAAGAAGAAGCAGAATAATAATAATAGGAACACTAACGATTTCAATAGGTGCCTCCGCACCTTCGGTGCTTGGCCCCTAATAATAGGAACACTAACGATTTCAATAGGTGCCTCCGCACCTTCGGTGCTTGGCCCCTAATAATAGGAACACTAACGATTTCAATAGGTGCCTCCGCACCTTCGGTGCTTGGCCCCTAATAATAGGAACACTAACGATTTCAATAGGTGCCTCCGCACCTTCGGTGCTTGGCCCCTAATAATAGGAACACTAACGATTTCAATAGGTGCCTCCGCACCTTCGGTGCTTGGCCCCTAATAATAGGAACACTAACGATTTCAATAGGTGCCTCCGCACCTTCGGTGCTTGGCCCCTAAATATAGCTGCAAGCAGCCATTATCGGGGCCAAGCGCAAAGAAGAAGACAAGACATGCCAGCATGGCTGGAAGTCTCAAGCCAACTGCAACAATGAGCCATTAAGGACCTATTAAGTTGATTTTAGGCAAAATAGCAGTCAAATTTTAAATACAGTCAATAATAATGGTTTAATGGTTTATCACTTTCGACCAATAGGTGTCACTGTTACGAAACTGATGTGGTTTAGTCAGATTGAGATGACAATGACACATGCAAAGTTTGGTGTCAATATGTCAAAGCATTGCAGAGATACAGCCTCAAGAGTAATTTTTGCATCATGGCTCAACTCTGTTGCAGTGGTATATGAAAACTGTTTTGTCTATCAATCCGAAATCCATAACTATTTGTCAGCATGGTCTGAAGACGATACGGATCAATTTTGGTGAAAATCGGACAAACGGTCTAGGATGAGTTTGAAAAAGTAGATTTTTAACAAATAACAAGATGGAGCACAGATATGTTTGCAAAATATGGCAAAATTGGTATCTATCTTCTCGGCATGAGCCAATGAATGTATTATGACCAGTCTCATTACAATAGGCTAATTTAATCAAAAGTTATTAGCATTTTTGTACATTTTATTACAACTTTTGACCACAAGGTGGCGCTACCCCGAAACTTTTTGAGTATCTTCAGGACATGGAGCGGAAGACACATACCGAGTTTTGTAACGATACGCTAATGCATTCGTAAATTATAGCATTAGCATTTTAAACCATAATACTGCATTGAAGTCAATGGGAATTTCATGTTTTGTTTTATTATAGCGCCACCAAGAGGCACAATCCCACCAATTTTTTTATGTGTCCTCGTAGTGAGCCCATACATATGTGTGTCAAGTTTGGTGAAAATATTTCATTTTGTTTTGGAGTTATAGACATTTATATGAAAAAACACGTAAAAAATGACTGACACCTGACTTTGATTGGATTTTACTACCCCTTACTATCAATATTTTGAGATTTGGGCATTAGCATTTAGCTATCGACCTATGTTTCCGAACTTCTGAGGCTGGTTTCGTCTCGATCGGACTAGCGGTTTCAAAGATATCAGCAAATGTTTTTTAAGCGCTAAATTACAACTCTGCGCAAACCATATGCCGAAACCTGGCAAGTCTGGTATCGTTGGAGTCGGCAAGGATTCAGGAGACCAAAAAACACACTCCCATCAAAATATGTCAACCACACCCAAAGTTATAAGCGTTTGAAAAAAAAAATTCTCCACTAGGTGGCGCTGTTTCGAAACTTCTCAGGCTACTTCAGGGCATCGTGGTGATGACCCATACCAAGTTTCATAACAATCTGTTCATGCGTTCATAAAATACAGCATTTTTGCACATAATTCAAAATGGCCGACATCCAAAATGGCCGACATGGTAAAATTGGATATCAGTCGACTCGGCATGACGCCCTGAATCTAATGAGACCAATTTTATGATTTTTGGATAAACGGTTCAGAAGTTATAAGCCAAAATAGGCATTTTTCGTATCTCCGGACAGGTAGGTGGCGCTGCGCCGAAACGCTGCATGTTGCTTCAAGTCATGCTTGTGATGACATGTACCAAGGTTGGTTTGAATACGATAAAGCGTTGCGGAGATATAGCCTTTAGTGTGTTTTTGCAACCTCCACGTAAAATTTGTTTGTGCGTTTATTGAAAACGATTGGACGAATCAACTTGAATTCCATAACTTTTTGTCAACATGCTCTGAAGATGATCTGTTTCAATTTTCGTGAAAATCGGAGCAACGGCCTAGGAGGAGTTCGAAAAAGTAGGTTTTTCAGAAAATTCAAAATGGCGGGAAAATTTGCATACCGGAAAATGACATCATAGGGTGAAATCGAATCGGCTTGAGCCAAGGAATCCGATGAAAAAAGAATTTTGTTTCTAGCCCTTAGGGGTCAAAAGTTATAAGCATAAATATGAGTGAAACTTTGGACAGGTGGTGGCGCTAGAGGGATTGAGTTAGAGGCACCAAATTTGCTATAGTGACAGCTCAGACTGGCCTCTATGAGTGTGCCAAATTTCACAACTTTTTACCATACGGTTCTATGGGCTGCCAGAGACTCCTATGGCGGAAGAAGAAGAAGAAGAAGAAGAAGCAGAAATATAGCTGCAAGCAGCCATTATCGGGGCCAAGCGCAAAGAAGAAGACAAGACATGCCAGCATGGCTGGAAGTCTCAAGCCAACTGCAACAATGAGCCATTAAGGACCTATTAAGTTGATTTTAGGCAAAATAGCAGTCAAATTTTAAATACAGTCAATAATAATGGTTTAATGGTTTATCACTTTCGACCAATAGGTGTCACTGTTACGAAACTGATGTGGTTTAGTCAGATTGAGATGACAATGACACATGCAAAGTTTGGTGTCAATATGTCAAAGCATTGCAGAGATACAGCCTCAAGAGTCATTTTTGCATCATGGCTCAACTCTGTTGCAGTGGTATATGAAAACTGTTTTGTCTATCAATCCGAAATCCATAACTATTTGTCAGCATGGTCTGAAGACGATACGGATCAATTTTGGTGAAAATCGGACAAACGGTCTAGGATGAGTTTGAAAAAGTAGATTTTTAACAAATAACAAGATGGAGCACAGATATGTTTGCAAAATATGGCAAAATTGGTATCTATCTTCTCGGCATGAGCCAATGAATGTATTATGACCAGTCTCATTACAATAGGCTAATTTAATCAAAAGTTATTAGCATTTTTGTACATTTTATTACAACTTTTGACCACAAGGTGGCGCTGCCCCGAAACTTTTTGAATATCTTCGGGACATAGAGCGGAAGACACATACCGAGTTTTGTAATGATACACTAGTGCATTCTTAAATTATAGCATTAGCATTTTAAACCGTAATACTGCATTGAAGTCAATGGGAATTTCATGTTTTGTTTTATCATAGCGCCACCAAGAGGCACAATCCCACCAATTTTTTTATGTGTCCTCGTAGTGAGCCCATACATATGTGTGTCAAGTTTGGTGAAAATATCTCATTTTGTTTTGGAGTTATAGACATTTATATGAAAAAACACGTAAAAAAGGACTGACACCTGACTTTGATTGGATTTTACTACCCCTTACTATCAATATTTTGAGATTTGGGCATTAGCGTATAGCTATCGACCTATGTTTCCGAACTTCTGAGGCTGGTTTCGTCTCGATCGGACTAGCGGTTTCGAAGATATCAGCAAATGTTTTTTAAGCACTAAATTACAACTCTGCGCAAACCATATGCCGAAACCTGGCAAGTCTGGTATCGTTGGAGTCGGCAAGGATTCAGGAGACCAAAAAACACACTCCCATCAAAATATGTCAACCACACCCAAAGTTATAAGCGTTTGAAAAAAAAAATTCTCCACTAGGTGGCGCTGTTTCGAAACTTCTCAGGCTACTTCAGGGCATCGTGGTGATGACCCATACCAAGTTTCATAACAATCCGTTCATGCGTTCATAAAATACAGCATTTTTGCACATAATTCAAAATGGCCGACATCCAAAATGGCCGACATGGTAAAATTGGATATCAGTCGACTCGGCATGACGCCCTGAATCTAATGAGACCAATTTTATGATTTTTGGATAAACGGTTCAGAAGTTATAAGCCAAAATAGGCATTTTTCGTATCTCCGGACAGGTAGGTGGCGCTGCGCCGAAACGCTGCATGTTGCTTCAAGTCATGCTTGTGATGACATGTACCAAGGTTGGTTTGAATACGATAAAGCGTTGCGGAGATATAGCCTTTAGTGTGTTTTTGCAACCTCCACGTAAAATTTGTTTGTGCGTTTATTGAAAACGATTGGACGAATCAACTTGAATTCCATAACTTTTTGTCAACATGCTCTGAAGATGATCTGTTTCAATTTTCGTGAAAATCAGAGCAACGGCCTAGGAGGAGTTCGAAAAAGTAGGTTTTTCAGAAAATTCAAAATGGCGGGAAAATTTGCATACCGGAAAATGACATCATAGGGTGAAATCGAATCGGCTTGAGCCAAGGAATCCGATGAAAAAAGAATTTTGTTTCTAGCCCTTAGGGGTCAAAAGTTATAAGCATAAATATGAGTGAAACTTTGGACAGGTGGTGGCGCTAGAGGGATTGAGTTAGAGGCACCAAATTTGCTATAGTGACAGCTCAGACTGGCCTCTATGAGTGTGCCAAATTTCACAACTTTTTACCATACGGTTCTATGGGCTGCCAGAGACTCCTATGGCGGAAGAAAAAGAAAAAGAAGAAGAAGAAGAAGAAGCAGAAATATAGCTGCAAGCAGCCATTATCGGGGCCAAGCGCAAAGAAGAAGACAAGACATGCCAGCATGGCTGGAAGTCTCAAGCCAACTGCAACAATGAGCCATTAAGGACCTATTAAGTTGATTTTAGGCAAAATAGCAGTCAAATTTTAAATACAGTCAATAATAATGGTTTAATGGTTTATCACTTTCGACCAATAGGTGTCACTGTTACGAAACTGATGTGGTTTAGTCAGATTGAGATGACAATGACACATGCAAAGTTTGGTGTCAATATGTCAAAGCATTGCAGAGATACAGCCTCAAGAGTAATTTTTGCATCATGGCTCAACTCTGTTGCAGTGGTATATGAAAACTGTTTTGTCTATCAATCCGAAATCCATAAGTATTTGTCAGCATGGTCTGAAGACGATACGGATCAATTTTGGTGAAAATCGGACAAACGGTCTAGGATGAGTTTGAAAAAGTAGATTTTTAACAAATAACAAGATGGAGCACAGATATGTTTGCAAAATATGGCAAAATTGGTATCTATCTTCTCGGCATGAGCCAATGAATGTATTATGACCAGTCTCATTACAATAGGCTAATTTAATCAAAAGTTATTAGCATTTTTGTACATTTTATTACAACTTTTGACCACAAGGTGGCGCTACCCCGAAACTTTTTGAGTATCTTCAGGACATGGAGCGGAAGACACATACCGAGTTTTGTAACGATACGCTAATGCATTCGTAAATTATAGCATTAGCATTTTAAACCATAATACTGCATTGAAGTCAATGGGAATTTCATGTTTTGTTTTATTATAGCGCCACCAAGAGGCACAATCCCACCAATTTTTTTATGTGTCCTCATAGTGAGCCCATACATATGTGTGTCAAGTTTGGTGAAAATATCTCATTTTGTTTTGGAGTTATAGACATTTATATGAAAAAACACGTAAAAAAGGACTGACACCTGACTTTGATTGGATTTTACTACCCCTTACTATCAATATTTTGAGATTTGGGCATTAGCGTATAGCTATCGACCTATGTTTCCGAACTTCTGAGGCTGGTTTCGTCTCGATCGGACTAGCGGTTTCGAAGATATCAGCAAATGTTTTTTAAGCACTAAATTACAACTCTGCGCAAACCATATGCCGAAACCTGGCAAGTCTGGTATCGTTGGAGTCGGCAAGGATTCAGGAGACCAAAAAACACACTCCCATCAAAATATGTCAACCACACCCAAAGTTATAAGCGTTTGAAAAAAAAAATTCTCCACTAGGTGGCGCTGTTTCGAAACTTCTCAGGCTACTTCAGGGCATCGTGGTGATGACCCATACCAAGTTTCATAACAATCTGTTCATGCGTTCATAAAATACAGCATTTTTGCACATAATTCAAAATGGCCGACATCCAAAATGGCCGACATGGTAAAATTGGATATCAGTCGACTCGGCATGACGCCCTGAATCTAATGAGACCAATTTTATGATTTTTGGATAAACGGTTCAGAAGTTATAAGCCAAAATAGGCATTTTTCGTATCTCCGGACAGGTAGGTGGCGCTGCGCCGAAACGCTGCATGTTGCTTCAAGTCATGCTTGTGATGACATGTACCAAGGTTGGTTTGAATACGATAAAGCGTTGCGGAGATATAGCCTTTAGTGTGTTTTTGCAACCTCCACGTAAAATTTGTTTGTGCGTTTATTGAAAACGATTGGACGAATCAACTTGAATTCCATAACTTTTTGTCAACATGCTCTGAAGATGATCTGTTTCAATTTTCGTGAAAATCGGAGCAACGGCCTAGGAGGAGTTCGAAAAAGTAGGTTTTTCAGAAAATTCAAAATGGCGGGAAAATTTGCATACCGGAAAATGACATCATAGGGTGAAATCGAATCGGCTTGAGCCAAGGAATCCGATGAAAAAAGAATTTTGTTTCTAGCCCTTAGGGGTCAAAAGTTATAAGCATAAATATGAGTGAAACTTTGGACAGGTGGTGGCGCTAGAGGGATTGAGTTAGAGGCACCAAATTTGCTATAGTGACAGCTCAGACTGGCCTCTATGAGTGTGCCAAATTTCACAACTTTTTACCATACGGTTCTATGGGCTGCCAGAGACTCCTATGGCGGAAGAAGAAGAAGAAGAAGAAGAAGAAGCAGAATAATAATAATAGGAACACTAACGATTTCAATAGGTGCCTCCGCACCTTCGGTGCTTGGCCCCTAATAATAAATATAGCTGCAAGCAGCAATTGTCGGGGCCAAGCGAAATGAAGACCCTAAGACATGCCAGCATAGCTAGCTAGGAGTATAAGACCAACTGCAACAATGAGCCATTAACAACTTAAGTTGATTTTGGGCAAAAAAAGCAGTACAATTTTAAATACATTCAATAATAATGATTTAATAGTTTATCATTTTCGACCAAAAGGTGGCACTGTTACGAAACTGATGTGGTGTAATCAAACTAAGGTGGAAATGACACATGCAAAGTTTGGTCTCAATATGTCAAAGCATTGCAGAGATACAGCCTCAAGAGTCATTTTTGCATCATAGCTCAAATTTGTTGCAGTGGTATATGACAACTGTTTTGTCTATCAACACGAAATCCATAATTATTTGTTCACATGGTCTGGAGACGATACGATTCAATTTTGGTGAAAATCGGACAAACGGTCTAGGACGAGTTTGAAAAAGTGTGTTTTTAACCAATAACAAGATAGAGGGCAGAGAGCTTTGCCAAATATGGACAAAATTGGTATCTATGTTCTCGGCAGGAGCCAATGAATGTGACCAGTCTCATTAAAATAGGCTAATTTAATCAAAAGTTATTAGCATTTTGTACACCTTATTACAACTTTTGACCACAAGGTGGCGCTGCCCGAAAACTTTTTGAGTACCTTCAGGGCATGGAGCAGAAGACACATACCGAGTTTTGTAATGATACACTAATGCATTTGTTAAGTGTAACGTTAGCATTTTATTCCCTAATACTGCATTGAAGTCAATGGGAATTTCATGTTTTGTTCTATTATAGCGCCACCAAGAGCCACAGTGCCACCATTTTTTTAATTTGTCCTCAGAATGAGCCCATACACATACGTGTCCAGTTTGGTAAAAATATCTCATTTTGTTTTGGAGTTATAAACATTTACATGAAAAAACACGTAAAAAATGACTGACACCTGACTTTGATTGGATTTTACTACCCCTTACTATCAATATTTTGAGATTTGGGCTTTTGCCTTTATCTATCGACCTATGTTTCCGAACTTCTGAGGCTGGTTTCGTCTCGATCGGACTAGCGGTTTTGAAGATATCAGCTTATGTTTTTTAAGCACTAAATTACAACGCTGCGCAAACCATACGCTGAAACCTGGCAAGTCTGATATCGTTGGACTCGGCAAGGATTCAGGAGACAAAAAAAGTTACTCCCATCCAAATATGTCAACCACAGCCAAAGTTATAAGCATTTGGGGGAAAAAAATTCTCCACTAGGTGGCGCTGTTTCGAAACTTCTCAGGCTACTTCAGGGCATTGTGCTTATGACCCATACCAAGTTTCGTAACAATCCGTTCATGCGTTCATAAAATACAGCATTTTAGCACATAAATCAAAATGGCCGACAGCCAAAAAGGCAGACCTAGTAAACTTGGATATCAGTTGACTCGACATGACTCCCCGTATCTAAGGAGATACATTTTATGATTTTTGGATAAACGGTTTAGAAGTTATAAGCCAAAATAGCCCTTTTTTGTATCTCCGGACCAGTAGGGTGCACTGCGCCGAAACGCTGCATGTTGCCTCAGGTCATGCTTGTGATGACATGTGCCAAGTTTGGTTTGAATACGATAAAGCGTTGCAGAGATATAGCCTTTAGTTTTTTTTGCAACCTCTACGTAAAATTTGTTCGCACATTTTTCGTAAACGATTTGAAGAATCAACTTGAATTCCATAACTTTTTGTCAACATGGACTGAAGATGATCTGGTTCAATTTTCGTGCAACTCAGACGAACCGTCTAGGAAGAGTTCGGAAAAGTAGGTTTTTTTGAAAATTAAAAATGGCGGGTAATTTTTATGACGCAAAACGACGTCATAGGGTGCAATCGAATCGGCTTGAGCCAAGGAGTCAGAGGAAATTTGGATTTTGTTTCTAGCCCTTTTAGTTCAGGAGTTATTAGCATAAACATGAACGCAACTTTGGACTGTTGGTGGCGCTAGAGGGATTGAGTTAGAGACTCAAATTTTGATATATTGACAGTTGTGACTGTCCTTTATATGTGTGCCAGATTTCATCATGTTCCCGCGAGCGGTTCTATGGGCTGCCATAGACTTGTGAGCGGAAGAAGAATAATAATAATAATAACAAGCAGCCATTATCGGGGCCAAGCGCAAAGAAGAAGACAAGACATGCCAGCATGGCTGGAAGTCTCAAGCCAACTGCAACAATGAGCCATTAAGGACCTATTAAGTTGATTTTAGGCAAAATAGCAGTCAAATTTTAAATACAGTCAATAATAATGGTTTAATGGTTTATCACTTTCGACCAATAGGTGTCACTGTTACGAAACTGATGTGGTTTAGTCAGATTGAGATGACAATGACACATGCAAAGTTTGGTGTCAATATGTCAAAGCATTGCAGAGATACAGCCTCAAGAGTAATTTTTGCATCATGGCTCAACTCTGTTGCAGTGGTATATGAAAACTGTTTTGTCTATCAATCCGAAATCCATAACTATTTGTCAGCATGGTCTGAAGACGATACGGATCAATTTTGGTGAAAATCGGACAAACGGTCTAGGATGAGTTTGAAAAAGTAGGTTTTTAACAAATAACAAGACGGAGGACAGATAGGTTTGCAAAATATGGCACAATTGGTATCCATGTTCTCGGCATGAGCCATTGACTGTATTATGACCAGTTTCATTACAATGGGTTAATTTAATCAAAAGTTATTCGCATTTCTGTACATTTTATTACAACTTTTGACCACAAGGTGGCGCTACCCCGAAACTTTTTGAGTATCTTCAGGACATGGAGCGGAAGACACATACCGAGTTTTGTAACGATACGCTAATGCATTCTTAAATTATAGCATTAGCATTTTAAACCATAATACTGCATTGAAGTCAATGGGAATTTCATGTTTTGTTTTATTATAGCGCCACCAAGAGGCACAATCCCACCAATTTTTTTATGTGTCCTCATAGTGAGCCCATACATATGTGTGTCAAGTTTGGTGAAAATATCTCATTTTGTTTTGGAGTTATAGACATTTATATGAAAAAACACGTAAAAAAGGACTGACACCTGACTTTGATTGGATTTTACTACCCCTTACTATCAATATTTTGACATTTGGGCATTAGCATATAGCTATCGACCTATGTTTCCGAACTTCTGAGGCTGGTTTCGTCTCGATCGGACTAGCGGTTTCGAAGATATCAGCAAATGTTTTTTAAGCACTAAATTACAACTCTGCGCAAACCATATGCCGAAACCTGGCAAGTCTGGTATCGTTGGAGTCGGCAAGGATTCAGGAGACCAAAAAACACACTCCCATCAAAATATGTCAACCACACCCAAAGTTATAAGCGTTTGAAAAAAAAAATTCTCCACTAGGTGGCGCTGTTTCGAAACTTCTCAGGCTACTTCAGGGCATCGTGGTGATGACCCATACCAAGTTTCATAACAATCTGTTCATGCGTTCATAAAATACAGCATTTTTGCACATAATTCAAAATGGCCGACATCCAAAATGGCCGACATGGTAAAATTGGATATCAGTCGACTCGGCATGACGCCCTGAATCTAATGAGACCAATTTTATGATTTTTGGATAAACGGTTCAGAAGTTATAAGCCAAAATAGGCATTTTTCGTATCTCCGGACAGGTAGGTGGCGCTGCGCCGAAACGCTGCATGTTGCTTCAAGTCATGCTTGTGATGACATGTACCAAGGTTGGTTTGAATACGATAAAGCGTTGCGGAGATATAGCCTTTAGTGTGTTTTTGCAACCTCCACGTAAAATTTGTTTGTGCGTTTATTGAAAACGATTGGACGAATCAACTTGAATTCCATAACTTTTTGTCAACATGCTCTGAAGATGATCTGTTTCAATTTTCGTGAAAATCGGAGCAACGGCCTAGGAGGAGTTCGAAAAAGTAGGTTTTTCAGAAAATTCAAAATGGCGGGAAAATTTGCATACCGGAAAATGACATCATAGGGTGAAATCGAATCGGCTTGAGCCAAGGAATCCGATGAAAAAAGAATTTTGTTTCTAGCCCTTAGGGGTCAAAAGTTATAAGCATAAATATGAGTGAAACTTTGGACAGGTGGTGGCGCTAGAGGGATTGAGTTAGAGGCACCAAATTTGCTATAGTGACAGCTCAGACTGGCCTCTATGAGTGTGCCAAATTTCACAACTTTTTACCATACGGTTCTATGGGCTGCCAGAGACTCCTATGGCGGAAAAAGAAGAAGAATAATAAATATAGCTGCAAGCAGCCATTATCGGGGCCAAGCGCAAAGAAGAAGACAAGACATGCCAGCATGGCTGGAAGTCTCAAGCCAACTGCAACAATGAGCCATTAAGGACCTATTAAGTTGATTTTAGGCAAAATAGCAGTCAAATTTTAAATACAGTCAATAATAATGGTTTAATGGTTTATCACTTTCGACCAATAGGTGTCACTGTTACGAAACTGATGTGGTTTAGTCAGATTGAGATGACAATGACACATGCAAAGTTTGGTGTCAATATGTCAAAGCATTGCAGAGATACAGCCTCAAGAGTAATTTTTGCATCATGGCTCAACTCTGTTGCAGTGGTATATGAAAACTGTTTTGTCTATCAATCCGAAATCCATAACTATTTGTCAGCATGGTCTGAAGACGATACGGATCAATTTTGGTGAAAATCGGACAAACGGTCTAGGATGAGTTTGAAAAAGTAGGTTTTTAACAAATAACAAGACGGAGGACAGATAGGTTTGCAAAATATGGCACAATTGGTATCCATGTTCTCGGCATGAGCCATTGACTGTATTATGACCAGTTTCATTACAATGGGTTAATTTAATCAAAAGTTATTCGCATTTCTGTACATTTTATTACAACTTTTGACCACAAGGTGGCGCTACCCCGAAACTTTTTGAGTATCTTCAGGACATGGAGCGGAAGACACATACCGAGTTTTGTAACGATACGCTAATGCATTCTTAAATTATAGCATTAGCATTTTAAACCATAATACTGCATTGAAGTCAATGGGAATTTCATGTTTTGTTTTATTATAGCGCCACCAAGAGGCACAATCCCACCAATTTTTTTATGTGTCCTCATAGTGAGCCCATACATATGTGTGTCAAGTTTGGTGAAAATATTTCATTTTGTTTTGGAGTTATAGACATTTATATGAAAAAACACGTAAAAAAGGACTGACACCTGACTTTGATTGGATTTTACTACCCCTTACTATCAATATTTTGAGATTTGGGCATTAGCGTATAGCTATCGACCTATGTTTCCGAACTTCTGAGGCTGGTTTCGTCTCGATCGGACTAGCGGTTTCGAAGATATCAGCAAATGTTTTTTAAGCACTAAATTACAACTCTGCGCAAACCATATGCCGAAACCTGGCAAGTCTGGTATCGTTGGAGTCGGCAAGGATTCAGGAGACCAAAAAACACACTCCCATCAAAATATGTCAACCACACCCAAAGTTATAAGCGTTTGAAAAAAAAAATTCTCCACTAGGTGGCGCTGTTTCGAAACTTCTCAGGCTACTTCAGGGCATCGTGGTGATGACCCATACCAAGTTTCGTAACAATCCGTTCATGCGTTCATAAAATACAGCATTTTTGCACATAATTCAAAATGGCCGACATCCAAAATGGCCGACATGGTAAAATTGGATATCAGTCGACTCGGCATGACGCCCTGAATCTAATGAGACCAATTTTATGATTTTTGGATAAACGGTTCAGAAGTTATAAGCCAAAATATGCATTTTTCGTATCTCCGGACCAGTAGGTGGCGCTGCGCCGAAACGCTGCATGTTGCTTCAGGTCATGCTTGTGATGACATGTACCAAGTTTGGTTTGAATACGATAAAGCGTTGTGGAGATATAGCCTTTAGTGTGTTTTTGCAACCTCTACGTAAAATTTGTTTGTGCGTTTATTGAAAACGTTTGGACGAATCAACTTAAATTCCATAACTTTTTGTCAGCATGCTATGAAGATGATCTGTTTCAATTTTCATGAAAATCGGAGCAACGGCCTAGGAGGAGTTAGAAAAAGTAGGTTTTTCAGAAAATTCAAAATGGCGGGAAAATTTGCATACCGGAAAATGACATCATAGGGTGAAATCGAATCGGCTTGAGCCAAGGAATCCGATGAAAAAAGAATTTTGTTTCTAGCCCTTAGGGGTCAAAAGTTATAAGCATAAATATGAGTGAAACTTTGGACAGGTGGTGGCGCTAGAGAGATTGAGTTAGAGGCACCAAATTTGCTATAGTGACAGCTCAGACTGGCCTCTATGAGTGTGCCAAATTTCACAACTTTTTACCATACGGTTCTATGGGCTGCCAGAGACTCCTATGGCGGAAGAAGAAGCAGAATAATAATAATAGGAACACTAACGATTTCAATAGGTGCCTCCGCACCTTCGGTGCTTGGCCCCTAAATATAGCTGCAAGCAGCCATTATCGGGGCCAAGCGCAAAGAAGAAGACAAGACATGCCAGCATGGCTGGAAGTCTCAAGCCAACTGCAACAATGAGCCATTAAGGACCTATTAAGTTGATTTTAGGCAAAATAGCAGTCAAATTTTAAATACAGTCAATAATAATGGTTTAATGGTTTATCACTTTCGACCAATAGGTGTCACTGTTACGAAACTGATGTGGTTTAGTCAGATTGAGATGACAATGACACATGCAAAGTTTGGTGTCAATATGTCAAAGCATTGCAGAGATACAGCCTCAAGAGTAATTTTTGCATCATGGCTCAACTCTGTTGCAGTGGTATATGAAAACTGTTTTGTCTATCAATCCGAAATCCATAAGTATTTGGCAGCATGGTCTGAAGACGATACGGATCAATTTTGGTGAAAATCGGACAAACGGTCTAGGATGAGTTTGAAAAAGTAGATTTTTAACAAATAACAAGATGGAGCACAGATATGTTTGCAAAATATGGCAAAATTGGTATCTATCTTCTCGGCATGAGCCAATGAATGTATTATGACCAGTCTCATTACAATAGGCTAATTTAATCAAAAGTTATTAGCATTTTTGTACATTTTATTACAACTTTTGACCACAAGGTGGCGCTGCCCCGAAACTTTTTGAATATCTTCGGGACATAGAGCGGAAGACACATACCGAGTTTTGTAATGATACACTAGTGCATTCTTAAATTATAGCATTAGCATTTTAAACCGTAATACTGCATTGAAGTCAATGGGAATTTCATGTTTTGTTTTATTATAGCGCCACCAAGAGGCACAATCCCACCAATTTTTTTATGTGTCCTCGTAGTGAGCCCATACATATGTGTGTCAAGTTTGGTGAAAATATTTCATTTTGTTTTGGAGTTATAGACATTTATATGAAAAAACACGTAAAAAATGACTGACACCTGACTTTGATTGGATTTTACTACCCCTTACTATCAATATTTTGAGATTTGGGCATTAGCGTATAGCTATCGACCTATGTTTCCGAACTTCTGAGGCTGGTTTCGTCTCGATCGGACTAGCGGTTTCGAAGATATCAGCAAATGTTTTTTAAGCACTAAATTACAACTCTGCGCAAACCATATGCCGAAACCTGGCAAGTCTGGTATCGTTGGAGTCGGCAAGGATTCAGGAGACCAAAAAACACACTCCCATCAAAATATGTCAACCACACCCAAAGTTATAAGCGTTTGAAAAAAAAAATTCTCCACTAGGTGGCGCTGTTTCGAAACTTCTTAGGCTACTTCAGGGCATCGTGGTGATGACCCATACCAAGTTTCATAACAATCTGTTCATGCGTTCATAAAATACAGCATTTTTGCACATAATTCAAAATGGCCGACATCCAAAATGGCCGACATGGTAAAATTGGATATCAGTCGACTCGGCATGACGCCCTGAATCTAATGAGACCAATTTTATGATTTTTGGATAAACGGTTCAGAAGTTATAAGCCAAAATAGGCATTTTTCGTATCTCCGGACAGGTAGGTGGCGCTGCGCCGAAACGCTGCATGTTGCTTCAAGTCATGCTTGTGATGACATGTACCAAGGTTGGTTTGAATACGATAAAGCGTTGCGGAGATATAGCCTTTAGTGTGTTTTTGCAACCTCCACGTAAAATTTGTTTGTGCGTTTATTGAAAACGATTGGACGAATCAACTTGAATTCCATAACTTTTTGTCAACATGCTCTGAAGATGATCTGTTTCAATTTTCGTGAAAATCGGAGCAACGGCCTAGGAGGAGTTTGAAAAAGTAGGTTTTTCAGAAAATTCAAAATGGCGGGAAAATTTGCATACCGGAAAATGACATCATAGGGTGAAATCGAATCGGCTTGAGCCAAGGAATCCGATGAAAAAAGAATTTTGTTTCTAGCCCTTAGGGGTCAAAAGTTATAAGCATAAATATGAGTGAAACTTTGGACAGGTGGTGGCGCTAGAGGGATTGAGTTAGAGGCACCAAATTTGCTATAGTGACAGCTCAGACTGGCCTCTATGAGTGTGCCAAATTTCACAACTTTTTACCATACGGTTCTATGGGCTGCCAGAGACTCCTATGGCGGAAGAAGAAGAAGAAGAAGAAGAAGAAGAAGAAGAAGAAGAAGAAGAAGCAGAATAATAATAATAGGAACACTAACGATTTCAATAGGTGCCTCCGCACCTTCGGTGCTTGGCCCCTAATAATAGGAACACTAACGATTTCAATAGGTGCCTCCGCACCTTCGGTGCTTGGCCCCTAATAATAGGAACACTAACAATTTCAATAGGTGCCTCCGCACCTTCGGTGCTTGGCCCCTAATAATAGGAACACTAACGATTTCAATAGGTGCCTCCGCACCTTCGGTGCTTGGCCCCTAATAATAATAATAGGAACACTAACGATTTCAATAGGTGCCTCCGCACCTTCGGTGCTTGGCCCCTAATAATAGGAACACTAACAATTTCAATAGGTGCCTCCGCACCTTCGGTGCTTGGCCCCTAATAATAGGAACACTAACGATTTCAATAGGTGCCTCCGCACCTTCGGTGCTTGGCCCCTAATAATAGGAACACTAACGATTTCAATAGGTGCCTCCGCACCTTCGGTGCTTGGCCCCTAATAATAGGAACACTAACAATTTCAATAGGTGCCTCCGCACCTTCGGTGCTTGGCCCCTAATAATAGGAACACTAACAATTTCAATAGGTGCCTCCGCACCTTCGGTGCTTGGCCCCTAACAAGCAGCCATTATCGGGGCCAAGCGCAAAGAAGAAGACAAGACATGCCAGCATGGCTGGAAGTCTCAAGCCAACTGCAACAATGAGCCATTAAGGACCTATTAAGTTGATTTTAGGCAAAATAGCAGTCAAATTTTAAATACAGTCAATAATAATGGTTTAATGGTTTATCACTTTCGACCAATAGGTGTCACTGTTACGAAACTGATGTGGTTTAGTCAGATTGAGATGACAATGACACATGCAAAGTTTGGTGTCAATATGTCAAAGCATTGCAGAGATACAGCCTCAAGAGTAATTTTTGCATCATGGCTCAACTCTGTTGCAGTTGGTATATGAAAACTGTTTTGTCTATCAATCCGAAATCCATAAGTATTTGTCAGCATGGTCTGAAGACGATACGGATCAATTTTGGTGAAAATCGGACAAACGGTCTAGGATGAGTTTGAAAAAGTAGATTTTTAACAAATAACAAGATGGAGCACAGATATGTTTGCAAAATATGGCAAAATTGGTATCTATCTTCTCGGCATGAGCCAATGAATGTATTATGACCAGTCTCATTACAATAGGCTAATTTAATCAAAAGTTATTAGCATTTTTGTACATTTTATTACAACTTTTGACCACAAGGTGGCGCTGCCCCGAAACTTTTTGAATATCTTCGGGACATAGAGCGGAAGACACATACCGAGTTTTGTAACGATACACTAGTGCATTCTTAAATTATAGCATTAGCATTTTAAACCGTAATACTGCATTGAAGTCAATGGGAATTTCATGTTTTGTTTTATTATAGCGCCACCAAGAGGCACAATCCCACCAATTTTTTTATGTGTCCTCGTAGTGAGCCCATACATATGTGTGTCAAGTTTGGTGAAAATATTTCATTTTGTTTTGGAGTTATAGACATTTATATGAAAAAACACGTAAAAAATGACTGACACCTGACTTTGATTGGATTTTACTACCCCTTACTATCAATATTTTGAGATTTGGGCATTAACGTATAGCTATCGACCTATGTTTCCGAACTTCTGAGGCTGGTTTCGTCTCGATCGGACTAGCGGTTTCGAAGATATCAGCAAATGTTTTTTAAGCACTAAATTACAACTCTGCGCAAACCATATGCCGAAACCTGGCAAGTCTGGTATCGTTGGAGTCGGCAAGGATTCAGGAGACCAAAAAACACACTCCCATCAAAATATGTCAACCACACCCAAAGTTATAAGCGTTTGAAAAAAAAAATTCTCCACTAGGTGGCGCTGTTTCGAAACTTCTCAGGCTACTTCAGGGCATCGTGGTGATGACCCATACCAAGTTTCATAACAATCTGTTCATGCGTTCATAAAATACAGCATTTTTGCACATAATTCAAAATGGCCGACATCCAAAATGGCCGACATGGTAAAATTGGATATCAGTCGACTCGGCATGACGCCCTGAATCTAATGAGACCAATTTTATGATTTTTGGATAAACGGTTCAGAAGTTATAAGCCAAAATAGGCATTTTTCGTATCTCCGGACAGGTAGGTGGCGCTGCGCCGAAACGCTGCATGTTGCTTCAAGTCATGCTTGTGATGACATGTATCAAGGTTGGTTTGAATACGATAAAGCGTTGCGGAGATATAGCCTTTAGTGTGTTTTTGCAACCTCCACGTAAAATTTGTTTGTGCGTTTATTGAAAACGATTGGACGAATCAACTTGAATTCCATAACTTTTTGTCAACATGCTCTGAAGATGATCTGTTTCAATTTTCGTGAAAATCGGAGCAACGGCCTAGGAGGAGTTCGAAAAAGTAGGTTTTTCAGAAAATTCAAAATGGCGGGAAAATTTGCATACCGGAAAATGACATCATAGGGTGAAATCGAATCGGCTTGAGCCAAGGAATCCGATGAAAAAAGAATTTTGTTTCTAGCCCTTAGGGGTCAAAAGTTATAAGCATAAATATGAGTGAAACTTTGGACAGGTGGTGGCGCTAGAGGGATTGAGTTAGAGGCACCAAATTTGCTATAGTGACAGCTCAGACTGGCCTCTATGAGTGTGCCAAATTTCACAACTTTTTACCATACGGTTCTATGGGCTGCCAGAGACTCCTATGGCGGAAGAAGAAGAAGAAGAAGAAGAAGAAGAAGAAGAAGAAGAAGCAGAATAATAATAATAGGAACACTAACAATTTCAATAGGTGCCTCCGCACCTTCGGTGCTTGGCCCCTAAATATAGCTGCAAGCAGCCATTATCGGGGCCAAGCGCAAAGAAGAAGACAAGACATGCCAGCATGGCTGGAAGTCTCAAGCCAACTGCAACAATGAGCTATTAAGGACCTATTAAGTTGATTTTAGGCAAAATAGCAGTAAAATTTTAAATACAGTCAATAATAATGGTTTAATGGTTTATCACTTTCGACCAATAGGTGTCACTGTTACGAAACTGATGTGGTTTAGTCAGATTGAGATGACAATGACACATGCAAAGTTTGGTGTCAATATGTCAAAGCATTGCAGAGATACAGCCTCAAGAGTAATTTTTGCATCATGGCTCAACTCTGTTGCAGTGGTATATGAAAACTGTTTTGTCTATCAATCCGAAATCCATAACTATTTGTCAGCATGGTCTGAAGACGATACGGATCAATTTTGGTGAAAATCGGACAAACGGTCTAGGATGAGTTTGAAAAAGTAGATTTTTAACAAATAACAAGATGGAGCACAGATATGTTTGCAAAATATGGCAAAATTGGTATCTATCTTCTCGGCATGAGCCAATGAATGTATTATGACCAGTCTCATTACAATAGGCTAATTTAATCAAAAGTTATTAGCATTTTTGTACATTTTATTACAACTTTTGACCACAAGGTGGCGCTGCCCCGAAACTTTTTGAATATCTTCGGGACATAGAGCGGAAGACACATACCGAGTTTTGTAACGATACACTAGTGCATTCTTAAATTATAGCATTAGCATTTTAAACCGTAATACTGCATTGAAGTCAATGGGAATTTCATGTTTTGTTTTATTATAGCGCCACCAAGAGGCACAATCCCACCAATTTTTTTATGTGTCCTCGTAGTGAGCCCATACATATGTGTGTCAAGTTTGGTGAAAATATTTCATTTTGTTTTGGAGTTATAGACATTTATATGAAAAAACACGTAAAAAATGACTGACACCTGACTTTGATTGGATTTTACTACCCCTTACTATCAATATTTTGAGATTTGGGCATTAGCGTATAGCTATCGACCTATGTTTCCGAACTTCTGAGGCTGGTTTCGTCTCGATCGGACTAGCGGTTTCGAAGATATCAGCAAATGTTTTTTAAGCACTAAATTACAACTCTGCGCAAACCATATGCCGAAACCTGGCAAGTCTGGTATCGTTGGAGTCGGCAAGGATTCAGGAGACCAAAAAACACACTCCCATCAAAATATGTCAACCACACCCAAAGTTATAAGCGTTTGAAAAAAAAAATTCTCCACTAGGTGGCGCTGTTTCGAAACTTCTCAGGCTACTTCAGGGCATCGTGGTGATGACCCATACCAAGTTTCATAACAATCTGTTCATGCGTTCATAAAATACAGCATTTTTGCACATAATTCAAAATGGCCGACATCCAAAATGGCCGACATGGTAAAATTGGATATCAGTCGACTCGGCATGACGCCCTGAATCTAATGAGACCAATTTTATGATTTTTGGATAAACGGTTCAGAAGTTATAAGCCAAAATAGGCATTTTTCGTATCTCCGGACAGGTAGGTGGCGCTGCGCCGAAACGCTGCATGTTGCTTCAAGTCATGCTTGTGATGACATGTACCAAGGTTGGTTTGAATACGATAAAGCGTTGCGGAGATATAGCCTTTAGTGTGTTTTTGCAACCTCCACGTAAAATTTGTTTGTGCGTTTATTGAAAACGATTGGACGAATCAACTTGAATTCCATAACTTTTTGTCAACATGCTCTGAAGATGATCTGTTTCAATTTTCGTGAAAATCGGAGCAACGGCCTAGGAGGAGTTCGAAAAAGTAGGTTTTTCAGAAAATTCAAAATGGCGGGAAAATTTGCATACCGGAAAATGACATCATAGGGTGAAATCGAATCGGCTTGAGCCAAGGAATCCGATGAAAAAAGAATTTTGTTTCTAGCCCTTAGGGGTCAAAAGTTATAAGCATAAATATGAGTGAAACTTTGGACAGGTGGTGGCGCTAGAGGGATTGAGTTAGAGGCACCAAATTTGCTATAGTGACAGCTCAGACTGGCCTCTATGAGTGTGCCAAATTTCACAACTTTTTACCATACGGTTCTATGGGCTGCCAGAGACTCCTATGGCGGAAGAAGAAGAAGCAGAATAATAACAAGCAGCCATTATCGGGGCCAAGCGCAAAGAAGAAGACAAGACATGCCAGCATGGCTGGAAGTCTCAAGCCAACTGCAACAATGAGCCATTAAGGACCTATTAAGTTGATTTTAGGCAAAATAGCAGTCAAATTTTAAATACAGTCAATAATAATGGTTTAATGGTTTATCACTTTCGACCAATAGGTGTCACTGTTACGAAACTGATGTGGTTTAGTCAGATTGAGATGACAATGACACATGCAAAGTTTGGTGTCAATATGTCAAAGCATTGCAGAGATACAGCCTCAAGAGTAATTTTTGCATCATGGCTCAACTCTGTTGCAGTGGTATATGAAAACTGTTTTGTCTATCAATCCGAAATCCATAAGTATTTGTCAGCATGGTCTGAAGACGATACGGATCAATTTTGGTGAAAATCGGACAAACGGTCTAGGATGAGTTTGAAAAAGTAGATTTTTAACAAATAACAAGATGGAGCACAGATATGTTTGCAAAATATGGCAAAATTGGTATCTATCTTCTCGGCATGAGCCAATGAATGTATTATGACCAGTCTCATTACAATAGGCTAATTTAATCAAAAGTTATTAGCATTTTTGTACATTTTATTACAACTTTTGACCACAAGGTGGCGCTGCCCCGAAACTTTTTGAATATCTTCGGGACATAGAGCGGAAGACACATACCGAGTTTTGTAATGATACACTAGTGCATTCTTAAATTATAGCATTAGCATTTTAAACCGTAATACTGCATTGAAGTCAATGGGAATTTCATGTTTTGTTTTATTATAGCGCCACCAAGAGGCACAATCCCACCAATTTTTTTATGTGTCCTCGTAGTGAGCCCATACATATGTGTGTCAAGTTTGGTGAAAATATTTCATTTTGTTTTGGAGTTATAGACATTTATATGAAAAAACACGTAAAAAATGACTGACACCTGACTTTGATTGGATTTTACTACCCCTTACTATCAATATTTTGAGATTTGGGCATTAGCGTATAGCTATCGACCTATGTTTCCGAACTTCTGAGGCTGGTTTCGTCTCGATCGGACTAGCGGTTTCGAAGATATCAGCAAATGTTTTTTAAGCACTAAATTACAACTCTGCGCAAACCATATGCCGAAACCTGGCAAGTCTGGTATCGTTGGAGTCGGCAAGGATTCAGGAGACCAAAAAACACACTCCCATCAAAATATGTCAACCACACCCAAAGTTATAAGCGTTTGAAAAAAAAAATTCTCCACTAGGTGGCGCTGTTTCGAAACTTCTCAGGCTACTTCAGGGCATCGTGGTGATGACCCATACCAAGTTTCATAACAATCTGTTCATGCGTTCATAAAATACAGCATTTTTGCACATAATTCAAAATGGCCGACATCCAAAATGGCCGACATGGTAAAATTGGATATCAGTCGACTCGGCATGACGCCCTGAATCTAATGAGACCAATTTTATGATTTTTGGATAAACGGTTCAGAAGTTATAAGCCAAAATAGGCATTTTTCGTATCTCCGGACAGGTAGGTGGCGCTGCGCCGAAACGCTGCATGTTGCTTCAAGTCATGCTTGTGATGACATGTACCAAGGTTGGTTTGAATACGATAAAGCGTTGCGGAGATATAGCCTTTAGTGTGTTTTTGCAACCTCCACGTAAAATTTGTTTGTGCGTTTATTGAAAACGATTGGACGAATCAACTTGAATTCCATAACTTTTTGTCAACATGCTCTGAAGATGATCTGTTTCAATTTTCGTGAAAATCGGAGCAACGGCCTAGGAGGAGTTCGAAAAAGTAGGTTTTTCAGAAAATTCAAAATGGCGGGAAAATTTGCATACCGGAAAATGACATCATAGGGTGAAATCGAATCGGCTTGAGCCAAGGAATCCGATGAAAAAAGAATTTTGTTTCTAGCCCTTAGGGGTCAAAAGTTATAAGCATAAATATGAGTGAAACTTTGGACAGGTGGTGGCGCTAGAGGGATTGAGTTAGAGGCACCAAATTTGCTATAGTGACAGCTCAGACTGGCCTCTATGAGTGTGCCAAATTTCACAACTTTTTACCATACGGTTCTATGGGCTGCCAGAGACTCCTATGGCGGAAGAAGAAGAAGAAGAAGAAGAAGAAGCAGAATAATAAATATAGCTGCAAGCAGCCATTATCGGGGCCAAGCGCAAAGAAGAAGACAAGACATGCCAGCATGGCTGGAAGTCTCAAGCCAACTGCAACAATGAGCCATTAAGGACCTATTAAGTTGATTTTAGGCAAAATAGCAGTCAAATTTTAAATACAGTCAATAATAATGGTTTAATGGTTTATCATTTTCGACCAATAGGTGTCACTGTTACGAAACTGATGTGGTTTAGTCAGATTGAGATGACAATGACACATGCAAAGTTTGGTGTCAATATGTCAAAGCATTGCAGAGATACAGCCTCAAGAGTAATTTTTGCATCATGGCTCAACTCTGTTGCAGTGGTATATGAAAACTGTTTTGTCTATCAATCCGAAATCCATAACTATTTGTCAGCATGGTCTGAAGACGATACGGATCAATTTTGGTGAAAATCGGACAAACGGTCTAGGATGAGTTTGAAAAAGTAGATTTTTAACAAATAACAAGATGGAGCACAGATATGTTTGCAAAATATGGCAAAATTGGTATCTATCTTCTCGGCATGAGCCAATGAATGTATTATGACCAGTCTCATTACAATAGGCTAATTTAATCAAAAGTTATTAGCATTTTTGTACATTTTATTACAACTTTTGACCACAAGGTGGCGCTGCCCCGAAACTTTTTGAATATCTTCGGGACATAGAGCGGAAGACACATACCGAGTTTTGTAATGATACACTAGTGCATTCTTAAATTATAGCATTAGCATTTTAAACCGTAATACTGCATTGAAGTCAATGGGAATTTCATGTTTTGTTTTATTATAGCGCCACCAAGAGGCACAATCCCACCAATTTTTTTATGTGTCCTCGTAGTGAGCCCATACATATGTGTGTCAAGTTTGGTGAAAATATTTCATTTTGTTTTGGAGTTATAGACATTTATATGAAAAAACACGTAAAAAATGACTGACACCTGACTTTGATTGGATTTTACTACCCCTTACTATCAATATTTTGACATTTGGGCATTAGCGTATAGCTATCGACCTATGTTTCCGAACTTCTGAGGCTGGTTTCGTCTCGATCGGACTAGCGGTTTTGAAGATATCAGCAAATGTTTTTTAAGCGCTAAATTACAACGCTGCGCAAACCATATGCCGAAACTGGGCATGTCTTGTATCGTTGGACTCGGCAAGGATTCAGGAGCCCAAAAAAGCTACTCCCATCAAAATTTTTCACTCACACCCAAAGTTATAAGCGTTTGAAAAAAAAGAATTATCCACTAGGTGGCGCTGTTTCGAAACTTCTCAGGCTACTTCAGGGCATCGTGGTGATGACCCATACCAAGTTTCGTAACAATCCGTTCATGCGTTCATAAAATACAGCATTTTTGCACATAATTCAAAATGGCCGACATCCAAAATGGCCGACATGGTAAAATTGGATATCAGTCGACTCGGCATGACGCCCTGAATCTAATGAGACCAATTTTATGATTTTTGGATAAACGGTTCAGAAGTTATAAGCCAAAATATGCATTTTTCGTATCTCCGGACCAGTAGGTGGCGCTGCGCCGAAACGCTGCATGTTGCTTCAGGTCATGCTTGTGATGACATGTACCAAGTTTGGTTTGAATACGATAAAGCGTTGTGGAGATATAGCCTTTAGTGTGTTTTTGCAACCTCTACGTAAAATTTGTTTGTGCGTTTATTGAAAACGATTGGACGAATCAACTTAAATTCCATAACTTTTTGTCAGCATGCTATGAAGATGATCTGTTTCAATTTTCATGAAAATCGGAGCAACGGCCTAGGAGGAGTTAGAAAAAGTAGGTTTTTCAGAAAATTCAAAATGGCGGGAAAATTTGCATACCGGAAAATGACATCATAGGGTGAAATCGAATCGGCTTGAGCCAAGGAATCCGATGAAAAAAGAATTTTGTTTCTAGCCCTTAGGGGTCAAAAGTTATAAGCATAAATATGAGTGAAACTTTGGACAGGTGGTGGCGCTAGAGAGATTGAGTTAGAGGCACCAAATTTGCTATAGTGACAGCTCAGACTGGCCTCTATGAGTGTGCCAAATTTCACAACTTTTTACCATACGGTTCTATGGGCTGCCAGAGACTCCTATGGCGGAAAAAGAAGAAGAAGAAGAAGAAGAAGCAGAATAACAAGCAGCCATTATCGGGGCCAAGCGCAAAGAAGAAGACAAGACATGCCAGCATGGCTGGAAGTCTCAAGCCAACTGCAACAATGAGCCATTAAGGACCTATTAAGTTGATTTTAGGCAAAATAGCAGTCAAATTTTAAATACAGTCAATAATAATGGTTTAATGGTTTATCACTTTCGACCAATAGGTGTCACTGTTACGAAACTGATGTGGTTTAGTCAGATTGAGATGACAATGACACATGCAAAGTTTGGTGTCAATATGTCAAAGCATTGCAGAGATACAGCCTCAAGAGTAATTTTTGCATCATGGCTCAACTCTGTTGCAGTGGTATATGAAAACTGTTTTGTCTATCAATCCGAAATCCATAAGTATTTGTCAGCATGGTCTGAAGACGATACGGATCAATTTTGGTGAAAATCGGACAAACGGTCTAGGATGAGTTTGAAAAAGTAGATTTTTAACAAATAACAAGATGGAGCACAGATATGTTTGCAAAATATGGCAAAATTGGTATCTATCTTCTCGGCATGAGCCAATGAATGTATTATGACCAGTCTCATTACAATAGGCTAATTTAATCAAAAGTTATTAGCATTTTTGTACATTTTATTACAACTTTTGACCACAAGGTGGCGCTGCCCCGAAACTTTTTGAATATCTTCGGGACATAGAGCGGAAGACACATACCGAGTTTTGTAACGATACACTAGTGCATTCTTAAATTATAGCATTAGCATTTTAAACCGTAATACTGCATTGAAGTCAATGGGAATTTCATGTTTTGTTTTATTATAGCGCCACCAAGAGGCACAATCCCACCAATTTTTTTATGTGTCCTCGTAGTGAGCCCATACATATGTGTGTCAAGTTTGGTGAAAATATTTCATTTTGTTTTGGAGTTATAGACATTTATATGAAAAAACACGTAAAAAATGACTGACACCTGACTTTGATTGGATTTTACTACCCCTTACTATCAATATTTTGAGATTTGGGCATTAGCGTATAGCTATCGACCTATGTTTCCGAACTTCTGAGGCTGGTTTCGTCTCGATCGGACTAGCGGTTTCGAAGATATCAGCAAATGTTTTTTAAGCACTAAATTACAACTCTGCGCAAACCATATGCCGAAACCTGGCAAGTCTGGTATCGTTGGAGTCGGCAAGGATTCAGGAGACCAAAAAACACACTCCCATCAAAATATGTCAACCACACCCAAAGTTATAAGCGTTTGAAAAAAAAAATTCTCCACTAGGTGGCGCTGTTTCGAAACTTCTCAGGCTACTTCAGGGCATCGTGGTGATGACCCATACCAAGTTTCATAACAATCTGTTCATGCGTTCATAAAATACAGCATTTTTGCACATAATTCAAAATGGCCGACATCCAAAATGGCCGACATGGTAAAATTGGATATCAGTCGACTCGGCATGACGCCCTGAATCTAATGAGACCAATTTTATGATTTTTGGATAAACGGTTCAGAAGTTATAAGCCAAAATAGGCATTTTTCGTATCTCCGGACAGGTAGGTGGCGCTGCGCCGAAACGCTGCATGTTGCTTCAAGTCATGCTTGTGATGACATGTACCAAGGTTGGTTTGAATACGATAAAGCGTTGCGGAGATATAGCCTTTAGTGTGTTTTTGCAACCTCCACGTAAAATTTGTTTGTGCGTTTATTGAAAACGATTGGACGAATCAACTTGAATTCCATAACTTTTTGTCAACATGCTCTGAAGATGATCTGTTTCAATTTTCGTGAAAATCGGAGCAACGGCCTAGGAGGAGTTCGAAAAAGTAGGTTTTTCAGAAAATTCAAAATGGCGGGAAAATTTGCATACCGGAAAATGACATCATAGGGTGAAATCGAATCGGCTTGAGCCAAGGAATCCGATGAAAAAAGAATTTTGTTTCTAGCCCTTAGGGGTCAAAAGTTATAAGCATAAATATGAGTGAAATTTTGGACAGGTGGTGGCGCTAGAGGGATTGAGTTAGAGGCACCAAATTTGCTATAGTGACAGCTCAGACTGGCCTCTATGAGTGTGCCAAATTTCACAACTTTTTACCATACGGTTCTATGGGCTGCCAGAGACTCCTATGGCGGAAGAAGAAGAAGAAGAAGAAGAAGAAGCAGAATAATAAATATAGCTGCAAGCAGCCATTATCGGGGCCAAGCGCAAAGAAGAAGACAAGACATGCCAGCATGGCTGGAAGTCTCAAGCCAACTGCAACAATGAGCCATTAAGGACCTATTAAGTTGATTTTAGGCAAAATAGCAGTCAAATTTTAAATACAGTCAATAATAATGGTTTAATGGTTTATCACTTTCGACCAATAGGTGTCACTGTTACGAAACTGATGTGGTTTAGTCAGATTGAGATGACAATGACACATGCAAAGTTTGGTGTCAATATGTCAAAGCATTGCAGAGATACAGCCTCAAGAGTAATTTTTGCATCATGGCTCAACTCTGTTGCAGTGGTATATGAAAACTGTTTTGTCTATCAATCCGAAATCCATAACTATTTGTCAGCATGGTCTGAAGACGATACGGATCAATTTTGGTGAAAATCGGACAAACGGTCTAGGATGAGTTTGAAAAAGTAGATTTTTAACAAATAACAAGATGTAGCACAGATATGTTTGCAAAATATGGCAAAATTGGTATCTATCTTCTCGGCATGAGCCAATGAATGTATTATGACCAGTCTCATTACAATAGGCTAATTTAATCAAAAGTTATTAGCATTTTTGTACATTTTATTACAACTTTTGACCACAAGGTGGCGCTGCCCCGAAACTTTTTGAATATCTTCGGGACATAGAGCGGAAGACACATACCGAGTTTTGTAATGATACACTAGTGCATTCTTAAATTATAGCATTAGCATTTTAAACCGTAATACTGCATTGAAGTCAATGGGAATTTCATGTTTTGTTTTATTATAGCGCCACCAAGAGGCACAATCCCACCAATTTTTTTATGTGTCCTCGTAGTGAGCCCATACATATGTGTGTCAAGTTTGGTGAAAATATTTCATTTTGTTTTGGAGTTATAGACATTTATATGAAAAAACACGTAAAAAATGACTGACACCTGACTTTGATTGGATTTTACTACCCCTTACTATCAATATTTTGAGATTTGGGCATTAGCGTATAGCTATCGACCTATGTTTTCGAACTTCTGAGGCTGGTTTCGTCTCGATCGGACTAGCGGTTTCGAAGATATCAGCAAATGTTTTTTAAGCACTAAATTACAACTCTGCGCAAACCATATGCCGAAACCTGGCAAGTCTGGTATCGTTGGAGTCGGCAAGGATTCAGGAGACCAAAAAACACACTCCCATCAAAATATGTCAACCACACCCAAAGTTATAAGCGTTTGAAAAAAAAAATTCTCCACTAGGTGGCGCTGTTTCGAAACTTCTCAGGCTACTTCAGGGCATCGTGGTGATGACCCATACCAAGTTTCATAACAATCTGTTCATGCGTTCATAAAATACAGCATTTTTGCACATAATTCAAAATGGCCGACATCCAAAATGGCCGACATGGTAAAATTGGATATCAGTCGACTCGGCATGACGCCCTGAATCTAATGAGACCAATTTTATGATTTTTGGATAAACGGTTCAGAAGTTATAAGCCAAAATAGGCATTTTTCGTATCTCCGGACAGGTAGGTGGCGCTGCGCCGAAACGCTGCATGTTGCTTCAAGTCATGCTTGTGATGACATGTACCAAGGTTGGTTTGAATACGATAAAGCGTTGCGGAGATATAGCCTTTAGTGTGTTTTTGCAACCTCCACGTAAAATTTGTTTGTGCGTTTATTGAAAACGATTGGACGAATCAACTTGAATTCCATAACTTTTTGTCAACATGCTCTGAAGATGATCTGTTTCAATTTTCGTGAAAATCGGAGCAACGGCCTAGGAGGAGTTCGAAAAAGTAGGTTTTTCAGAAAATTGAAAATGGCGGGAAAATTTGCATACCGGAAAATGACATCATAGGGTGAAATCGAATCGGCTTGAGCCAAGGAATCCGATGAAAAAAGAATTTTGTTTCTAGCCCTTAGGGGTCAAAAGTTATAAGCATAAATATGAGTGAAACTTTGGACAGGTGGTGGCGCTAGAGGGATTGAGTTAGAGGCACCAAATTTGCTATAGTGACAGCTCAGACTGGCCTCTATGAGTGTGCCAAATTTCACAACTTTTTACCATACGGTTCTATGGGCTGCCAGAGACTCCTATGGCGGAAGAAGAAGAAGAAGAAGCAGAATAATAATAGGAACACTAACGATTTCAATAGGTGCCTCCGCACCTTCGGTGCTTGGCCCCTAATAATAGGAACACTAACGATTTCAATAGGTGCCTCCGCACCTTCGGTGCTTGGCCCCTAAATATAGCTGCAAGCAGCCATTATCGGGGCCAAGCGCAAAGAAGAAGACAAGACATGCCAGCATGGCTGGAAGTCTCAAGCCAACTGCAACAATGAGCCATTAAGGACCTATTAAGTTGATTTTAGGCAAAATAGCAGTCAAATTTTAAATACAGTCAATAATAATGGTTTAATGGTTTATCACTTTCGACCAATAGGTGTCACTGTTACGAAACTGATGTGGTTTAGTCAGATTGAGATGACAATGACACATGCAAAGTTTGGTGTCAATATGTCAAAGCATTGCAGAGATACAGCCTCAAGAGTCATTTTTGCATCATGGCTCAACTCTGTTGCAGTGGTATATGAAAACTGTTTTGTCTATCAATCCGAAATCCATAACTATTTGTCAGCATGGTCTGAAGACGATACGGATCAATTTTGGTGAAAATCGGACAAACGGTCTAGGATGAGTTTGAAAAAGTAGATTTTTAACAAATAACAAGATGTAGCACAGATATGTTTGCAAAATATGGCAAAATTGGTATCTATCTTCTCGGCATGAGCCAATGAATGTATTATGACCAGTCTCATTACAATAGGCTAATTTAATCAAAAGTTATTAGCATTTTTGTACATTTTATTACAACTTTTGACCACAAGGTGGCGCTGCCCCGAAACTTTTTGAATATCTTCGGGACATAGAGCGGAAGACACATACCGAGTTTTGTAACGATACACTAGTGCATTCTTAAATTATAGCATTAGCATTTTAAACCGTAATACTGCATTGAAGTCAATGGGAATTTCATGTTTTGTTTTATTATAGCGCCACCAAGAGGCACAATCCCACCAATTTTTTTATGTGTCCTCGTAGTGAGCCCATACATATGTGTGTCAAGTTTGGTGAAAATATTTCATTTTGTTTTGGAGTTATAGACATTTATATGAAAAAACACGTAAAAAATGACTGACACCTGACTTTGATTGGATTTTACTACCCCTTACTATCAATATTTTGAGATTTGGGCATTAGCGTATAGCTATCGACCTATGTTTCCGAACTTCTGAGGCTGGTTTCGTCTCGATCGGACTAGCGGTTTCGAAGATATCAGCAAATGTTTTTTAAGCACTAAATTACAACTCTGCGCAAACCATATGCCGAAACCTGGCAAGTCTGGTATCGTTGGAGTCGGCAAGGATTCAGGAGACCAAAAAACACACTCCCATCAAAATATGTCAACCACACCCAAAGTTATAAGCGTTTGAAAAAAAAAATTCTCCACTAGGTGGCGCTGTTTCGAAACTTCTCAGGCTACTTCAGGGCATCGTGGTGATGACCCATACCAAGTTTCATAACAATCTGTTCATGCGTTCATAAAATACAGCATTTTTGCACATAATTCAAAATGGCCGACATCCAAAATGGCCGACATGGTAAAATTGGATATCAGTCGACTCGGCATGACGCCCTGAATCTAGTGAGACCAATTTTATGATTTTTGGATAAACGGTTCAGAAGTTATAAGCCAAAATAGGCATTTTTCGTATCTCCGGACAGGTAGGTGGCGCTGCGCCGAAACGCTGCATGTTGCTTCAAGTCATGCTTGTGATGACATGTACCAAGTTTGGTTTGAATACGATAAAGCGTTGCGGAGATATAGCCTTTAGTGTGTTTTTGCAACCTCCACGTAAAATTTGTTTGTGCGTTTATTGAAAACGATTGGACGAATCAACTTGAATTCCATAACTTTTTGTCAACATGCTCTGAAGATGATCTGTTTCAATTTTCGTGAAAATCGGAGCAACGGCCTAGGAGGAGTTCGAAAAAGTAGGTTTTTCAGAAAATTCAAAATGGCGGGAAAATTTGCATACCGGAAAATGACATCATAGGGTGAAATCGAATCGGCTTGAGCCAAGGAATCCGATGAAAAAAGAATTTTGTTTCTAGCCCTTAGGGGTCAAAAGTTATAAGCATAAATATGAGTGAAACTTTGGACAGGTGGTGGCGCTAGAGGGATTGAGTTAGAGGCACCAAATTTGCTATAGTGACAGCTCAGACTGGCCTCTATGAGTGTGCCAAATTTCACAACTTTTTACCATACGGTTCTATGGGCTGCCAGAGACTCCTATGGCGGAAGAAGAAGAATAATAATAATAGGAACACTAACGATTTCAATAGGTGCCTCCGCACCTTCGGTGCTTGGCCCCTAATAATAGGAACACTAACAATTTCAATAGGTGCCTCCGCACCTTCGGTGCTTGGCCCCTAAATATAGCTGCAAGCAGCCATTATCGGGGCCAAGCGCAAAGAAGAAGACAAGACATGCCAGCATGGCTGGAAGTCTCAAGCCAACTGCAACAATGAGCCATTAAGGACCTATTAAGTTGATTTTAGGCAAAATAGCAGTCAAATTTTAAATAGTCAATAATAATGGTTTAATGGTTTATCACTTTCGACCAATAGGTGTCACTGTTACGAAACTGATGTGGTTTAGTCAGATTGAGATGACAATGACACATGCAAAGTTTGGTGTCAATATGTCAAAGCATTGCAGAGATACAGCCTCAAGAGTAATTTTTGCATCATGGCTCAACTCTGTTGCAGTGGTATATGAAAACTGTTTTGTCTATCAATCCGAAATCCATAACTATTTGTCAGCATGGTCTGAAGACGATACGGATCAATTTTGGTGAAAATCGGACAAACGGTCTAGGATGAGTTTGAAAAAGTAGATTTTTAACAAATAACAAGATGGAGCACAGATATGTTTGCAAAATATGGCAAAATTGGTATCTATCTTCTCGGCATGAGCCAATGAATGTATTATGACCAGTCTCATTACAATAGGCTAATTTAATCAAAAGTTATTAGCATTTTTGTACATTTTATTACAACTTTTGACCACAAGGTGGCGCTGCCCCGAAACTTTTTGAATATCTTCGGGACATAGAGCGGAAGACACATACCGAGTTTTGTAACGATACACTAGTGCATTCTTAAATTATAGCATTAGCATTTTAAACCGTAATACTGCCTTGAAGTCAATGGGAATTTCATGTTTTGTTTTATTATAGCGCCACCAAGAGGCACAATCCCACCAATTTTTTTATGTGTCCACGTAGTGAGCCCATACATATGTGTGTCAAGTTTGGTGAAAATATTTCATTTTGTTTTGGAGTTATAGACATTTATATGAAAAAACACGTAAAAAATGACTGACACCTGACTTTGATTGGATTTTACTACCCCTTACTATCAATATTTTGACATTTGGGCATTAGCGTATAGCTATCGACCTATGTTTCCGAACTTCTGAGGCTGGTTTCGTCTCGATCGGACTAGCGGTTTCGAAGATATCAGCAAATGTTTTTTAAGCACTAAATTACAACTCTGCGCAAACCATATGCCGAAACCTGGCAAGTCTGGTATCGTTGGAGTCGGCAAGGATTCAGGAGACCAAAAAACACACTCCCATCAAAATATGTCAACCACACCCAAAGTTATAAGCGTTTGAAAAAAAAAATTCTCCACTAGGTGGCGCTGTTTCGAAACTTCTCAGGCTACTTCAGGGCATCGTGGTGATGACCCATACCAAGTTTCATAACAATCTGTTCATGCGTTCATAAAATACAGCATTTTTGCACATAATTCAAAATGGCCGACATCCAAAATGGCCGACATGGTAAAATTGGATATCAGTCGACTCGGCATGACGCCCTGAATCTAATGAGACCAATTTTATGATTTTTGGATAAACGGTTCAGAAGTTATAAGCCAAAATAGGCATTTTTCGTATCTCCGGACAGGTAGGTGGCGCTGCGCCGAAACGCTGCATGTTGCTTCAAGTCATGCTTGTGATGACATGTACCAAGGTTGGTTTGAATACGATAAAGCGTTGCGGAGATATAGCCTTTAGTGTGTTTTTGCAACCTCCACGTAAAATTTGTTTGTGCGTTTATTGAAAACGATTGGACGAATCAACTTGAATTCCATAACTTTTTGTCAACATGCTCTGAAGATGATCTGTTTCAATTTTCGTGAAAATCGGAGCAACGGCCTAGGAGGAGTTCGAAAAAGTAGGTTTTTCAGAAAATTCAAAATGGCGGGAAAATTTGCATACCGGAAAATGACATCATAGGGTGAAATCGAATCGGCTTGAGCCAAGGAATCCGATGAAAAAAGAATTTTGTTTCTAGCCCTTAGGGGTCAAAAGTTATAAGCATAAATATGAGTGAAACTTTGGACAGGTGGTGGCGCTAGAGGGATTGAGTTAGAGGCACCAAATTTGCTATAGTGACAGCTCAGACTGGCCTCTATGAGTGTGCCAAATTTCACAACTTTTTACCATACGGTTCTATGGGCTGCCAGAGACTCCTATGGCGGAAGAAGAAGAAGAAGAAGAAGAAGAAGAAGAAGAAGAAGAAGCAGAATAATAATAATAGGAACACTAACGATTTCAATAGGTGCCTCCGCACCTTCGGTGCTTGGCCCCTAATAATAGGAACACTAACAATTTCAATAGGTGCCTCCGCACCTTCGGTGCTTGGCCCCTAATAATAATCACCACCTTTTAAAACATCTCCTAATAGAAAGGAGCATCACCATTTATTTTGTCATTTGTTCGTTTGTGTTAAAAAATAGACAATCTGCTGGAATGTGTTGTTTTCATGGCAAGTGCTTGTTGCCACTGTTACCAGTTCTCTTGCCACTTGTGCGCACTGCACCCTTTTCACAGACAAGTGTTTCAATGCCATTGTGGAAACTCTTTATTAATTCCAGAGAAACTAAATGCACACAACATGCCCCTGCTCTTGATAAAGAATCACTGACAAACACCTTTAGTTTTAAAGAGAAATAAAAAATACAAGGGTGGATTAGAACCCAGAACCTCTCTGACACACGCTCATCAAAAGTTCTACCACCAGACCATTACGGCACATGAGCAGTTCATGCATATTTATATATATTCAATGATATTAAGAATCTTAAGGACTAACAATATTGTATTATAATAAATGTAAGGATGGAACTGTCACGTTAAACATGACTTTTGTAATGATACATTAAACTCTTTCTGGACATTGTAATGTTATGTTTTCTGCAATTGTTATTGTACTTATCATTGTCCCCAATCCTGTCCCAGCCACTTTTTAAAACAGTTACGCCACTGAATGATGGGCTGTCCTACCTGTCTATCAACCAATATTTAATTCCATAGCTCCGCATACACTGCTCATGCAGACATCACTTGCCATCAGCGTATTCCGTTAGGCTATGCAGAGTTGTAGCCAGACAGTCACAGAGACCACAAACAAACAGCAGTCGCCGCCTTAGAGTTCCCCTGAACCAAAACAACGAGCTTATGCTGTGTTCACGCCATGTTGTAATAACCATAATTAAGAGATGGCATTGTGTTATTCTACCCGAAGCAGTTTACATCCTCAGACTCGGATTTAAGCATTTCTATGGCAACACTATCAACTCCGTAATGAATCTACAGCAGTCAGGTGGTACAAGTCAGAGATCTTTAAGTTATGTGCTTTGAGATAATAATTGAATGGTGTCTCTTGTGATGCTTTGCAGACTGCTGTGTGTATTCATGTGCTTTGAAGGAGGCATGGCTTTGGAAATGCTCTGACGGTGCGATCTTATGTTTTCAAAAACGCCTCTACGAAATTGCCTAGGTTGATATCAACATGAAAATACATAATATTCTTCACAATTCAAGTTTTAAAAATATAGGAATTCCCAATTTTTTATTTAATTGCAGTGACATAATATAAAACCTAGAGCTTTAGTTGAGTATTAGCTGCTTGGAACTGTGTGGAACCCAATTGTCTGAAGCTTTTGGCCTATAATATGGCTGCCACAGCTGTAGCAGGCTAATTATCTGTTGGTGGCAGCTGTTACCTCTCCAGTCTAACCTTTGAAAGGTCAATGTTCCTCTCTCATGAGTGGAAGAACAATGGCACTGGGCAACTAATAATGACTTTGGTGGTTGGGTATGCAGTTCTGCAAGACCCATTCACATACTAACTTGGCTGTGGCAGCCTATTGTTTTTACACTTTTGTACCTTGGATCTGACTATATGTGTGTGTGTGTGTGCGTGTGTGTGTGTGTGTGTGTGTGTGTGTGTGTGTGTGTGTGTGTGTGTGTGTGTGTGTGGCCTGGTAATCCCTACGTTATGGGGACCAAATTTCCCCACAAAGATGGCAATATCCGAAATCCTTGTCCTTGTGGGGACATTTTTAGGTCCCCATGAGGAAAACATCTTATAAATCACACAGAAGGAGTTTTTTTGAGAAAGTAAAAATGCAGAATGTTTCCTGTGATGGGTAGGTTTAGGGGCAGGGGCAGTGTAAGGGGATAGGATGTACAGTTTGTACAGTATGAAATCCATTACGCCTATGGAAAGTCCCCATAAAACAAGGAAAAACGACGTGTGTGTGTGTGTGTGTGTGTGTGTGTGTGTGTGTGTGTGTGTGTGTGTGTGTGTGTGTGTGTGTGTGTGTGTGTGTGTGTGTCTAATTACAAGCAGTTATTTTTCAAACTTAAACAAAGCAGCTGCTTTATTTGACTACATAAATGTTGTCTACTGTGCATTTAAGTGCTTATTTACTGTCTTCCATTTACCTTCTACATACAATGTATATAGATCGTTGTGGTCCTAATAATGTTAGGGTTTGATTGCACAAGCATCCTTAAAGGGCAATGGCTTTTGAGAGATAACTCTCATTCTCTTCAAAAGCACCACCCCCGCATCTCCGTTCCCTCTCTTCACATTTCCTTTCCTCTGGTTTCTTCCTTTCATCATAGTCATATTGATCTGACTCTGTGGATGGCTTTTGCTCCCCTTACATAATCATGAAAGTTGAATAAAAAAAGTAAATAGGTCAGGTACAGAAAACCGCACTGTACATTTTTTAATTATACAGTAGGGGGGCAAAAGTTTGAGACAACATTGAAATCAAAGATGCAAAATCAAGGAAATGCACTGTTAGTCAAATTTGTGACATTGATTGCTTTACTTTTGTAGGAAAGGTAAGATTTACCATGCAGGAAATGCTGTTTTGATCATTCTAAAATTAAACACGTGGAGTTCATTCTTAGTGCTTAAGCTACAGTCTGTAAATTTTGCCTCTTTGTCACCATCTCTGTTTGAAACCTGCAATTGCAGTTATTTGTGGAATTATCCTCTTTATGTGGGCTGTGCATTGTTCCGGCTCCTCAGAGCAGATTAATTTTGTTTTGCAGAGTATGTGGGACTGTCAGTCACCACACCAGTGTTGATAATGTACTTCAGAATCACAGACTCTATGTCTTGGAAGTATGACCAAATTAAGAATTTTCATTGTAAATGTCACTTTTGTTCTGACCAGCTGAAGGAAAAAAGCATTACATTAACCGATCACTTAGCTCAAATCACATCAAACCGTACACATTATAATTACTGTTATACTTTGTAATTTTTAAAACGTAAAATGTTACCAACATTATTATTTAGTGTGTATTAGCGTAACATACAAATTTAAATTACAGTACAATCTTTTTGCTATTTATGATTGCCGTTTGGACCTTTCTGGATTATAATCGAATATTATAATCGCCATCAAAATGAAAAGTTTAATTATTCCAGCTGCTGTGAGAAAAGGCTATAAATGATCTGCCACCTGCAGCATCCTCGTATGCGATATCACCTACTACCAGGGACTCCTTCTTAATGTATGCAGATGTGACCTAATGACGCAAAGACAAGTGGTGGCAAGTTGGTATTTCCCGTACCACTCCAGTAACCAATACTACTCAAATAGTATTGAGTAGCAACGCCTTTAGCTTCTGTTGCCTTCAACAAGCGCTCTGTGTTATCTTGTCTATCAAAACTCTGTGTTTGTGTCTGAGTTCAGACTTTATTGTTTTGTTTGCACTCACACGATATTTCACAAGTAAAAGAGAGATTATGGCAAGCGAACAGCAGTACAGAAAGTGTTTTCCTCCCTGCTCACGCTACATCATGAGTAGGGATACACATTTAATGTGTGTTGTTTGTTTGGGAGAGCAGCACGTGCAGTCGGCACTCGAGGGTGCCGGCTGCGATCATTGTGAGGCGCTGCCTCTTCGCGTGCTGCTATCCCGCCGGGCGCTCTTCGAGGAGGGCGTCCCGGCTCGCGTTCCCCGCAGCATGGGTCCCGCTGTTGCCGAGGCTCAACGGCTGCTCGTGTCGTGGGGATCGCAATTGGATCTGATGGAGGGGTTTGAGATGGGCTCCGCCCGCACTGCGGTTTCTCCCGCCCGGGGGGGTGGCCGCTGCAGTTATCTTCCTCTGAGGAGGTGGATGTCTGCAGCGTCGATGTAGGGGCTGAAGACTCGCCACTTCAGACCCCTGCTAATGAGGAGCTTATGGAGGTTTTGAGCAGAGCAGTGGCCAAATTACTGGCCACATGAGCATAATGAGCGAGCCTCAGTTAAAAGCAGGCTCGACGAACGCTTTCTCCCCTCTCGCTCTGCTCAGCGTCCAAGGCGGAGCTTGCCATTTTTCTGAGGTGTCGAGATCGTGGCAGCGGCCAGTGTCTTCACGAAAGTGATCGTTCGGTGACACTGTCACCACGGTTACCGACAGGTTTCTGGAGGCAAAGAAGCAATCTGCGGCGCTCAAGCAGTTTCTCCCCCGTAAGCCTGAGGTCTCGTCTGCTGCTGGACAGGACCAGCAAGCGCCGAGTACAAGCTCCTCTCATAGAGCGCAGCAGAAACAGAGCGTCGCCACCCGCGCACCCCCGCAAAAAGGGTGGGTAGGTGGTCAGTGCACTCTCGGGTGCAGCCTTTCAAGAAAGCTGATCTGAGGACAGTAATTATTTTGAGGATGGCTGCGTCTAAGAAGTCCTGACACCTTCGGGCCCAGGACGGTGAGGGTGATCCCCTCCGCAGGTGGACGGGTTTTACCACAGCATACGGTACCCGTGCATCCGCGGTGCCCTCACAGGGTCGTTCCGCCAACCACGCCCGAGCTCCGCGGCGTGGAGGGCCCTCGCGGGTCATCTGAGGATGGCACGGAGGGAGGATTCCACGGAGGGAAGTTGCGCTGCTGGGCCATTTGTCCCCTGCCTGTTCACCATTTCAGGGAGCTGCGCTCACGGTGCAGAGTACATCAGAGACCAGTCTGGAGAGGCTGGTACCCTTAGTAGATTTTGTGTCGGAGTGGGAGAATCTGCCAAAGATATCTCGATGGGTCTTGCAATGCATAAGAATTGTGTACGCCATTCAGTTCAGGGGTCATCCTCCCAGTTTCAACGGGGTCCTCCCTACGTTGATGGGCCCCGAGCAGGCTCTGGTAATGACTCAAGAAGTACAGGCTCTGCTGCAAAAGGGGGCAATAGAGAGGGTTCCCCCCTAGACAGGGAGTCAGGCTTTTACAGCCGGTACTTCATTGTGCCAAAGAAGGATGGAGGGCTGCGCCCCATCTTAGATCTTTGCGTTCTGAACTGAGCAGTGGCAAGGCTCAAGTTCAGGATGCTTACACTCAAACAGATTGTGTCTCAGATCAGGTCCGAGGATTGGTTTGTCACGATAGATCTCAAAGATGCTTATTTTCATATTTCCATCCTTCCGCAGCACAGGAAGTTCCTGAGGTTCGCTTTTAGGGGAAAAGCGTACCAATATCGGGTGCTTCACTTCGGTCTAGCCCTTTCACCCCGCACGTTCACGAAGTGTGTGGACGCTGCGCTGGTCCCCTTGCGTATGCAGGGGATCCGCGTACTCAACTACATTGACGGCTGGCTGATCCTAGCACAGTCAGCTAGTCTCGCGGCTCAACTTTGAGATGTTGTTCTCGCACACATGAGGAAGTTGGGGCTGAGGCTCAATTCCAAGAAGAGCGTTCTTTCTCCAGTGCAGAAAATAACGTATCTAGGAGTGGACTGGGATTCGGTCTCTATGCGGGCTCGTCTGTCTCAGCCTCGCATAGGGTCGATCCTCTCAGCCATGAAAGGGGTGAAACTACACTCACTGTAAAACAGTTTCAGAGGCTGATAGGTCTGATGGCAGCAGCATCCAACGTAATTCCTTCATGTCTGCTGTACATGAGACCTTTGCAGTGGTGGCTCAAAACCAAGGGCTTTTCCCTAAAGGGCAACCCTTTTTGCATGATCAAGGCAACGTGGTAGTGTCTCCGCACCTTGGCCATGTGGAAGGACCCTTGGTTTCTGGCCCAAGGTCCATCTTTGGGGGCACCGTGTCAGCGTGCATCTCTGACCACTGATGCCTCCCTGACGGGCTGGGGGGGCGACCATGAGTGAACGTTCGGCCCAGGGCCTGTGGCAGGAAAACCAGCATTCATGGCACATAAATTGCCTGGAAATGCCCCCCCCCCCCCCCACACACACACACACACACACTAACAACAGGTGTGTACATTTATCTGCTTATCATAATGAAGATGTTTCACAGTCATAAAGTGTTGGTAGACTGTCCATGTATTGACTCATTTATGTTGTTTTGCAGTTTCTTGAGTTTCCCAGACCACATGCTGCTGGTTTGGTCAGTGTCATTTGTAGTGCAGTGTCTATATTAGTTGTGATGCACCTCCCGAACAAGGGGGCCAAGCCAGAACACCTGCACAACCTCAATACAATCACAGCACATAAATCCAAACACACTTTCATTCCCCACGTCGAGCGGAGGCCGGGCAGGCTGAAGAAGTGGAGAGAGGGCACCTGAATCCCCCTCGTCATCTTTATACAAGAGTCACTCACTCTTTTTTATGGGTTCAGCGAGTCGTGCAAGGAAAGAAACAGTTTATTGATTTTAGATTTGGCAGATGGGGAGGGGAGGTGGAGGGAGCTCAGTCTTGCCTTTCCTCCTGTTTCCTGTTGTCTGAAAAGGGATTTTAGTCTGATCTGGCAGCCGGGAAGGTGGAGGGGGGTGGTGAGATCATTCATCAGAACAACTATGTTTCAGCATATCCTAGCAGGGACAAGATAGGCATTCTGCCAGAGAGAGAGAGAGAGAGAGAGAGAGAGAGAGAGAGAGAGAGAGAGAGAGAGAGAGAGAGAGAGAGAGAGAGAGAGAGAGAGAGAGAGAGAGAGAGAGAGAGAGAGAGAGAGAGAGAGAGAGAGAGAGAGAGAGAGAGCGAGAGAGCGAGAGAGTGAGAGAGATGTATTAGGCTCACTGTGCATTAATTGGGATCTGTTTACTGTACAGAAATGCTAACAGTATTGACGACTAAACAGATGTCTTTTGCAATGACCTGACGCCCTTTTACCTGTCCTGAAGTCCTCCTAAGGCAAAGCACCTTACTCAAAGTATAGAATTTTGTGAGGTGAATTTTATGGACTGCTTATGAATTTTGGGATTATATTGCATAAAAATGTGGTTTTCAAAGTGCACATAAAAAAGACTTCCTCAGCTCTCAAATCTACTTCACTTTTATTCAGCTCTACCGCATTGACAATGGATGTGGGAATCAAGTTTTGCATGCAGTTTTGTATACTTCTTATATGGTGTTATGGGTAAGAAAATGACAGGCTTTTTGGGGTGTCATTTATCATTTAAAGGTACAGTAATCGATTTCCAAGAAACACTGTTGTGTATCGGACTGAGCCCCACAACACACATATAGCCAATCAGCAATCATCCACTCATGATCAGGGAGGAGAGAGAGTGAGCAAGATGGAGATTTGAAGAAATACTGTTGAAAGAGAGTTGGCTGAGAGACAAGAGAAAAGATCAGAAGAATATCACTGGAAAAAGAAGCGTTATGATGAGACTTTAGCACTAGTGGTAATACTAGAAAAGCTTTCCAGCAAGAAGGCCTGAAAACGGATGCAGAGTATGCATTATTTCTGCTCCATACGTGAGTAACACTGGTTTTGCAATGTTTCACAGAACCAAAATATGCTGTCGTTGTAATCAGTTTGTGGGGTAACCCATTACAAGTAACTTGAGTTAGGTAATAATATTACTTTTTCAAGTAACTAGTAAAGTAACGCATTACTTTTCAAATTTACAATAAAATATCTGAGTTACTTTTTTCAATAAAGTAACCCAAGTGACAGCTCTCCTGTCCCCATGTCGAGAGAAAACAAGAGAAAGTGCTAAGGCATTGTGTGTGAACAGGTTATTGTAGTTCTTTGACTACTCAGAGCAGAAATTTTTGATTTTAGAGCAAAAATTTCGATATATTTTTTTAATTATTGGTAGAACCTTTTTTTTTTCCCCTGCGTCCTATTCTTCCATTATCCAGAATAGCAGCACAACAGAGCTGCTCCCTCTACTGGTAATGTGTGAATTTGTATTTTCACTAGCCCAAGTGCGAAAAAGTAATACAAAAGTAACATAATGCATTACTTTTCTTAAGTAACTCAATTAGTTACTTTTTAAGTGCGTAACACAATATTGTAATGCATTACTTTTAAAAGTAACTTTCCCCAACACTGGTTTTAATGTTAACTATAGTAACACTTTCCACTTCAGTCACCAATCTGGGGGTCAGAATGGAATCGCAGCTTACTTTTGAAGCTCACATCAAACACCTGTGTAAGACCTCAAAAACATTGCCAAACTTTGTCCCATACTAACACTGGCGGATGCGGAGAAGCTTGTCCACGCTTTTATCTCCTCCAGGCTGGACTACTGCAATTTGCTCCTTATCGGCATCCCTAGCTAAAATCTCCAGAGGCTGCAGTGTATTCAGAACAGTGCTGCTGGGATCCTCATGAGGGTGGGCAAAAACGACCACATCACCCCCATTCTCAAATCACTCCACTGGCTTCCTGTGTCGTTCAGGATCGAGTAAAAGCAATTCCTCAACTGGCCACTAGGGACAGGCTCCAGAAGGGAACACAATCTTATTGAGCCAATGTTAAAATTCTTACTTTACATCAGAAAAAAACATGTTTGCAGCCTAGTACAAATTGTGGTTTTGGCCTATACGGCTAATTTTGACCTTCATGACAACTGTGAGGGGGGTGAATTTTTTTATAACTCATTCTTTTACGTTATATAAAGCCTATATAAAGTTCTGCATAATTAAGGGCGTAGTTACTTTGAATGACAGGTGGATAGCCATTTATCCGCCGTCTATAGTCATTGTGTCACCTAAGCTCCGCCCAGATCCCACCTTTTTGCCCATTTTCTGTTACCCGCCCCTTCTTTAAGCTTCAGAACGGCTTATCGGAACCCTATGAGTGACGTCACGGACACTACGTCCATATTTTTTTACGGTCTATGGGAGCGACACATAGTTAGTTGTCAAATGTCAACAGAGCTCAACTGCACTGTGTTGCCAAGTCTGTGGTTTTCCCGGGGGTTGTTTTCCATGTCCGCGGGTTGAAGTGAAGCGACCCAATTATGTGATATATAGACCCAGGAATGCGAATTTTAGCAGGCAACCTTGCCAAAATAACACTTTTTTTTTTTACCCACCAAACACCATTTTTTTCCAGAGAATCTTCATGCACCTTCATCACCTCCATGCTTAGTGCTCAAGTAATTTGCATCGTAAAGTTTTAGAGTGAGAAACTCCTGTTTTTTCATTTGTATATATATAAAAAAGGGCTTTTTCTGATACCACCTTTGGTGACTTCATGTCTAGAGTACAGTATGTACATTTTTCGCCTATAAGCGAGAAGTTCTGGAGCAGAAATTCAGCACTTTCCTATGGTGAAACTGCCACCATAATAGATCTATTGGACCTGAAGTGAAAGTAGATGGGGCTCCCTATGGATTTGCTTTCGGTCTCACTGATAGCTTGCGTGCTTTGCTCAGTTGTGATACTTTGTGCCTTTATTACTGAGTGGGAGGACAGTGTAGACCTCAACATATAAAGAAAGTGCAAATGGGGTTTGTGCATAGACTTTGTTTGGACAGACTTCCCACTCTTTTGTACTGTCTTTATGTCATTAGTAGTAGTGAGTTGGAGAAACACTTTGTATACTTTAGTATACCTATATGTAAATTAGAAACTGTCACACAATAGCCTTTTTATCCAAACTTCAAGCTTAATCAACACTCATTTTATTAATGCAGTGAATATTTCCCTTCTGGCTGTTTCTATTAAACTGGGATTAGAAATTAAGTGACTAGAAATTTTAAAACTGAAGCATGTATTTTTTATGTTAAAATAATTGCTGTTTAAGATAAAGAGAGTAGGTGTATCACCTAAAGTACCTATCTAAATGTACATGATGGACCAGGATTTCACTAAAGAAAAAGAAAGAAAATAGCTTCAGATGTGAAGCAGAAGCGCTGACATATCATAGTCTTTTTCTTCGAGTAGAAAACGTTTTCTGTTCTTCAAGTTCCTAGAATTTGGTCTGTTCTGCACATTGTACGTTGACACCATATCTTTGAAACAGGCTTGTTCTCAACAAGATAGACTTTGCTGAACAAAGAGAATCAAACGTGTCAATAAAAGCCAGAGCTTTATGGAGCTCAGCCCAGAATTTTAAACATGGCCAATTCCAGCTGTCTGCATGAAGCACGACTGTTTCGTATCTGAATGCTCAGTTCTTCCTTAGTCTTGCTGATGGTTGGAGATTATTGAGGACTGCTGATATGTGTTCAACCCCAGGTCATAAACCCATGTCAAACGTTTGGCTGCTGATTATGTTAGCTGACCAGAGTGGATTGGTTCATATAGGCCAGGGAAATCTAAGTGTAATCAATAAGGTTAAATGAATTTGACCTCATCAAGTGTTTAATTCAGATGCCATATGTCATAATGACTTTGAAACAGATTGTCATTACAGATGATGACAGATGTGCTGTGCATAAAGGCATAAACATATGCATATGCAAGCATTTACATGGGTGTGCGCTCGTTATTGCCTCCATATAACGGCGTTTTTGCAGAGATACTCTGTAATGATTCCGCTAATTAACACAATTACATTAATTGTGTGAAATATGTTATTGCACCCATACTGTGTGTATTTTAGGAATCTCTCATTTCACCCGTCACACATTCAATAAACAGTCAACTCATTTGAACAGACTGCAAATTTCTCTTTTCAAGTCGAGAGAGAACTCTACAGAAAAGATCCTTCTGGAATGCTATTATGATGATTTCAGCATTTACATTTAGATGGAAGAAGTTTTTGAAAAGGAAGAAATTTGCCTCTTCTGAGAATTCTCAGAAAATGGTTTGTCAGTTGAACACTTTTTCAGGTCTATGCCGACCAGAAGGAAAGTATCAAAAAAGTGCACCTACTGATTCAACATTAATGTATGAGGTCCTGAACTATCTTATGTCTGACACTAGATTGAATTTGACAGCAAAACAAGGTCTCAGCTGTAAAATATATTAATTTACATTTTAATAACACAATATGCTGCTATGTACACAATATTTAAAAACAAAACAAAAACTATTTTTTTACCTTAAAGCTACACTGTGTGATATTTTCCCCCATCTAGCGGTGAAAAGGTATATGACCATCCAGTTTCTGTTCCTCTCAATTCCAGTTTCGTTTTAACTCCTACGGTGGCCGATTTCATCCAAGATTTACATGGTAATCCCCCTCTTCACATTCGACACGGTGCCATCGAGTGTTAAAACGCGAAAGGTGTTTTTTTTTACGGGTATGTCCTTCTTTGGCTAATGTACTTTCAAGATGGAGGGGCAACATGGCGACCAGCATTCGAACCCCTCACCCGTATGTATTTTCAATGGCATATTATAAACTTAAGAGAATACTTTATTACTTGAAAGAAGCAAATATACATTAATGAGCATAAATATATATTTGAAAGAACTAAGAGTTTTTAGCTAAGAAAAAAGCTACAAAAGTTACACAGTGTAGCTTTAATATTCTCCATCTACTCTCCATTTCTTTAATTTATTATCATCCCCTCCCAAGATTAAAGATTTCAAGAAACATTGCAGATATAATAAAAAAGAGTTTACATTGCCAAAACATTAATAAACATTACACATACACCTGAACACATGTACACATAATGGAGGTATCAGTGATCCGTTGATTGAAATTTCATGTTGATATACGTACAGTATTATAAGTATTTTATTTATATGCAGAGTGTGCTGGCCGCTTTCAAACAGCATTCTTCCAGATATGCTATGGATGTATTTCATTGTGTTTGAAATTCTTTGTGGTGGTTTTAAAATAAGAATGGAAACTGATGCTAATTTGCATGTAGTTTGTAGATGAGGTCAAAAAGAGTAGGTTCTTAGGCAAGAGAAATGCATTTCAATGTGTGGATCAAAGTTGCCTCTTATTAAGTATCTTTATAGTGATCTGGGCTGCATTTCCCGAAACCTTCTTAACTCTACGTCATTCTTAAGTTATACCTTAAGGTATCCCTTAACGTTAATATGTGTTTCCCGAAACGAACTTAGTTAAGAATACCTTCTATATGTCATACTTTCGTAAGGTTGGTCTGGACCACTCTTAGCTATACCTTATCACTATTAAAAGTTCATTCCACTAGTGGCCACCACTGTGAAAAAAGCTTCTTTATATGTCAGTCTATCCGAATATAATTCCGAAGTTGTAATATACACCCAGTGTTCAATTAGGCTAGTTGAATATTTTTTTTTTTTTTTTTTTTTTGTTTTGTTTTTTTTAATGCAAGGATTAAAATTGTCATAAGAAATTTCATAAATTTCATTGTCATAAAATTTCATTACAAACACCAATGGTTGTTAGCTTTTTAATGATATTATCCAAAGGTACATCAGCTGGAAAACCATTAGACAGTAAAAGCTTAGGAGCCTATTTAAAGGGAACGATTGTGGAGGGGAGTTTAGTCAAACTTTGGCAGCGAGGCAGCGAATATAATTGTGCTAAATCAAAGACGCGCCATCCGCGGAGCCATTTAGTGTATGTGCACTATTTCATACGTGAAAACTTTAGTCCCTGGCTACCATGTCAGAAGGCTGCTATAAAAAATTTTTTTTGCCTACCACGACAGCAAATTAAGCAGCTTTTAGATCTTGTTGGACCAGCTTTGCCGAGACAAACTGGACGGAGCTCAGCTACTAAAATCAGCTGCTGGCGGCTCTTCTCTTTCTTTCTTTTTTCTCCGCCATATAGTAGCAGCTGATTATATGTTTTGCGTGTTGCGTTTTTATTGAGTAGGCCATCTAATAATATAAATTAGTTATTTACACAATAATGTGATGCAGCTGCTGCATGGTCAATCATCCCTGGTTGTGGATTAAATCAAGACACTATGGAAAATATATTGTAATAATTTAAATGACGCGTGATGCTGATGGTGCGGTTGAGCATGAGATTGCTGGTTCGTGCACTCATTTCAGAATTATGTAAAATTTAGGTGCAATTTTGTATGATAAATGAAAGTTCAACTATTTCTGAAATGTTTCTTTTATAAAGAACATAATTTGTTTCGCATAACGCAGTGAAACAGCCCCTGCATAGAGTAAATAATCGATTCTTGAGCCATCGATAGAAGCCAATTCAGCACCACCACCACGAACAGCACCCTCTAACGTCGCACTTAAGAAGGTATACCTTAAGCGACCTACTAAGGTATAGTTCGGGGAACACACCTAGAAATGGTATACCTTCAGTTAAGTTATACCTTTAGAGTCTTCGTAGAGCGCTAAGAGACAACGTTATCGGGAAATGCAGCCCTGGCCATCAACCCTATTGCTTTCAACCAGAAAACTTTGGCATCAGTAGACTGACATGCAGGGTTGTACTGAAAATATGTTGCACTTTCCATCTTTTCTCATTTTTTACAGGACTTTTCTAAGTACAGGGTTGTTTTTAGCACTAGGATGTTTACTTAGCATTAGGAATGGAAAGCATTGCCATGCTTTGCTGTAATTGCTGTACAATGTCTTAAGTTTCAGACTTTTTAGTTATTAATAATTTGATTTAGTGAAATTGAGTTTTCATCCTGGGGCTATGCCAAAACTGAATGAACAGTCCCAAGCACCCGCGTCTTTTTTAAATATCTCTCTCCCTTTTATATTCATATTAAAACTCAACATGAATTGCTGTTTGCAACCCATTTTGCTTATGTAATGCAAGGAATCTATGTTTGAAACGAGACACAATTGTGGGGCAGGACTTTATTTTAACCTTAAATTATTTGAATTCTGAAAAGTGGATGTCAATACCAAAATGGACCCAATAAGTATCTGTTTGGCTAAGAGGATGAGTGAGCGTACATATAAAAAAAACATACATTTTATTTATTTATTTGTATTATTAATTTTCTTAACCTGCGCTGATGAATCATTCACAATAATGGGGTTTAAAATTGTAAATTACTTTTGTAAAAAGACTTTAACATGTTGTTAAAGGGTTAGTTCATCCAAAAATAAAAATTCGGACCCATTTTATATTAGGTGGCCTTTAATACATCAGACAAGTAGTAATTTACATGTACTTACTGTGCTCATATTGTATTGCAAAAAACTTTTGCTGAAGTTGAGGTGAGATACGGGTAAAGTTAGGGACAGGTGTGGTGGTATGGGTAAGTTAAAGGGTAGGTGTAAAGGAAGCGTCAACTATGTAATTATAAATGTAAAGAAATTAATTACAGATGTAATTACATGCAGCTAATTTTTAAAATGTAAGTACAATGTAAAATCATGTACACAATAAGTGCATTGTATTAAATTATTAATTTAAATGTTAGTACATTAAAGGTGCACTATGCAACTTTCCGTCCACTAGAGGTCGTCTATTCAAAACAAAGTCATACTAAAGTAAGTATTTTTGTTCAACACATACTTTATTTAATTTCACTGCCATAAACTTGGTCACCATACTTTATAAAAAGCATTACTAAAGTACAAACAAAGTGAAATGTAGTAACTGTATGTGTAATCTCATCAACATAACCCAAACATAATTATTTACAGTTACAAACACTTGTGAATCTACCTATGCATTGTTATGTCATGTCTGTATCATCATCTGTAACTTCATTCATCTATAGTAAAATCATCTGTACAATACTATTAATATTAATATAATAAATAATAAATATTTGCTCACCTGTCTATTAAAACATGTGAAAGCTGAGTAACCGCTGCTTGCCTAATTGTGTTTTAATTTTCTGTACTCACCAATGAGTAATCGGGATCCATGATGATGCTAGATGCTGTACAAAAAACACTTCTGCATTTGTCATTGATAGGGGTCAACGAGGGATGAGCCATTATTTAAATTTGGAATTTCTTTGGATTTACAAATCCTTGGGAACTTTTACACTGTAAAAAAAAAATCAGGTCTCCAAATGAAAATGTTCTAGTGACTGATCACATCTAAATTTTTTAGTTGGCCAAATCAAATTTCTGTGAATTAAATTGCATCAATTCACAGAAATGCAATTTGCCAACTGAAAAATGTAGATGACATGCATTTTTTTTTTTTTTACAGTGTAGGATAATGTAAGTTCACAACTGCATGCCATATATCACACTGTGCAAGTGGCCTTTGGATATTTTTATTACAAAAATCTTACATAATTTGACTTTAAACAAAATGTTTTTTTTTGTTTGATCACTTTCCCTTAAGTGTTGCATTGACAGCACATCATTTCTTTTAAATACAGCACTTCATTAGTTTCTCTTGGATGTCAAGCTATTATCTTATCGCACAGATGAAGAGCTCAAGAACTCAATCTGTGCATAAATTTATCAGTTCTGAAACAGCAGTTATTAATAATGTATCAGTATTAATTCCATATAAACCTGTCTGATAGAGTGCTGATTTTCACACACTTTTTTTCTTTGCTCCGCATGCAGGCTCAATGATTTATACATCAAATGATAATAATCTTGCACTAAAAGGCTTTTCTATTCTGCCAAATCACCTGAGGTAAGGTACAGCCAGCATATCTTCGAAAATACTGATGATTCTGTCCAATTTCCGTATCTAATGCACACACATGATTCCGTCATGTTCCCTCTTTATCAGATTTGCCTTCAAGAGGTGAGCTGTGTTTGTGTGCGTTCGTGTGGTGGAGGTTGGCAGCCATTACTCGGTTCTTCGGAAGCACCTGTCTCCATGACGATAACAACCCTACCCTCCTTTGTCTACATTAAGTTGAGAGCCGCATCCTCAGAAGCACATGAGCGGAGGACAGGAAAAAAGAAAGATAAGACTGTTTTTCTCTGTATGCCCCTGCTCTTCATTCCAGTGTGCTTTTTCTCCCCCCCTATTGTGTCTTTTTCACTCTTTTTATCAGCTTCTAAAGAAAAATGTGACCGTGCCAAGTCAGAATTAAGTTTTACGGCACTCGTATCTGTGTCTTTTATGGAGGGAGCAGAACTCAAATGTGAGGTACAAATTCCTTGCAAATTGGTTCAGAAGGCATTTATCTTTAAGGAGAGGGAAGACGAGCGTAGAGAATAGGGGAGTTAGAATAAGACACTTTGTAAAAGTTGCCTCGGTGAATTCGCCTTCTCGTGCTGATAGATGAGCCTTCTTCACCTCTATTGAAACGCAGTGTGATGAATGGGCAGGTCATTGATTCTGGCATCGGAAACACGTCCTCCACCCTTATGCATATTCTCCATAGGATACAGCAGATCACACAGGTCTAACGCATCCATCACTCGCAGGTGATCATTGTCAAAATCTCAGTGACTCATACAATAATATGATGAGCAGGAAGAGTGTGGGGTGTCCGGTTAGTCTAGATGCTGTTTCTGGAAGTTCGTGATGTAAACACTTTTGGATGTTATAGCAGGGCGGCGCGATATTTGTGCACACAATTTTACATAGTATTTGAATAGGAAAACATACTTTGTTTCTTTGTTTGCCAAAGATTTGAACATACACAGTGTCAAACTGATTATGGATGAACTTTATAGAATTAAAGAATAATTTATGAACAAAGTAAGTAAAGATGTTTATCATGGTTATACAGCAAAAAAAATCTATGCATTGTTTTATTACCATATAGGGGGTTACATTTTTTTTTTTTTAGATGACTTGAACAAACTACATTCAGTGTTGCTATAATGCCAGGTGTGTGTTTGTGTGTGTGCGTGCGTGCATGCACTAGCAGATGTGTACACCTTTAGGCAGACATCAAATATGTGGGTGACTGCTTGTGTAGCTACACACAGTATACACCTCTTTGTTTGTGTGTGTTTGCTGTGTGTGTGCATGTGTGTGTGGGTGTGTGTGTTTGCACTTCTTGTATCTGTGATGAGGTGACAGCACCTAACATTAATTGGACCGTCTTCCTGTTTCTGTCTTTCTAACAGCTTGTCTTCTTCCTTTTGCCCCCTCCATCTTCTTTCCCTTTGTAAAAGGAAGCATACATTTTTCAGAATCCATCCTACTTGTTTCTTTGATCAAAATAACACACGCACATACACAAAAACTCAACAAAGATTAGTTAATTTTATTAAAAATGGAAAAAACTGTAAATTCTATTCTAATTTCAGCATGTGTGTGTGTGTCCATAAAAATGGATACTGTAAATTATTCTATTCTATCCTAATTCTCCTTTTCGCTAATAATATGCTATTATTGAATTCTTACAGAGGATTACATATCCTAGACAAGCAGTTATGGGCAGCTTTTCCCTCTAAAAGCAGAAGCAGCAGCAGGTGGCAGTGTTTTAAATTGCAAGCTATTATCAAGTTTGTCTCAAGCTCGTAACAGGGATGTCCATGGGGTCCGTGGACAAGCCTCCTCCTACCCCCCCCTCTGGCGCTGGGCCTGGTTTTGTGTGTTTTCGCTGCATTCACGCTGTAAACCAATGCTGCTTCTCAGTCTTTTTGCCACTCAATAGGGTATGTTCGCAGTCGCTCCAGCTGACGGTTTATCAGTCGCGATGCCTGCACAGGCTTTACCATATGGATTTGACAGCACTGCCACAAACAGTGAGTAACAGTGTTCATTAATGCCTGATTTCTGATGTCTAGCTAATCATTAAAGTTCACACAGACTTTCTTTCTAAATCGTTTAATACTGTCAGTCCTGCCGCTGGCCGTCTTGATGCATCAGTGAATCAAGCCAGTGACTAAAACGATCAACTTCATGTCATTTCTGTTAGTAGCATGAAAAAAATCTGTTATTTAAATGAATAAACTACAGAGAGCGATCAAAGAACTCTCTTTATAATCTTCGAATTTTTCAATCACACGTATATCTGCAGTGCACACTGGTCCAAATTGCCGTTATAATGAATGACGCTGTAATGCTCAACAGAAGCTCTTATTCATGTCGATGTCGTGTTTGCTGTTAGCTGTGGTGAAAGCATTTTGTGAGAGAGATAACGTTGCATAGTTCACTTGTATATATTCAGAGCTCTCAGATACAAACAAAATAAACTTGCACTCACAAAAACTTGGCACAATAAAACTTTCTCAGCAATCTTTCCCCAGCTCTTCGTCTCTCTCTAGACTGGCAGTGCTGCAGCTGCTGCTTGTGCCTTACTAAACCATGCTAGAGGTCTGCACAGGCTTTAAAACTGAAGCCCGAACCCGGCCCGTACCCAAGATCGTTGAACCTGACCCGACCAACCATTACATTTACATTTTAAGCCCGAACCCGACCCGAACCCGAGGTCCGTTTCGCACGGCAAATAAAGTATACCTTTTTTGCAATACATTTGTGGTGGAGGGGGCGTGGTTTAGCAAAGTCTTCATGAAGAGAGAGAGAGAGAGAGAGTCAGGAAAGTAGCAGTGGTAAGTAGCCTAGGTCAAGTGCAAATGATAAACACCTCTGTCTGATTGCAATAATTGGCACGGATGGATGGCATAAAAGCCACAAAAGAACAAGGACTGAGGGAGAGAGAAGCTGAGGACTCGTGTGTGTTCGCTGGATGCTCTGGAGAGCCGTGGGGAAACTGTGTGGATTGTATATTAAGTTTATTATTTATTTATTTATTTATTAGTTTAGTTTATTTAACGCTGTGAGCGCGACGTAGGCTATGCTTTGTACGAAATAACGAAATAAAACTTGATCTTGTTACAATGTTGTATCTAAAGATTGTTTGCAACGGTAAACAAATACATGTACAAATGCAGTTGGTCGGACAGGTGTAATGGTTTCTAAAACTCAAACTTACACTAAAGTTTCCGCAGTGTTGCTAAACTATTTACACAAATATATCCATCTCAGTACGTGTTATGAAGGAAGAGAGCGACATCGACAGTCGATCATAATTCTTCCAGAGTGTAGCTTTTCCTGCATCATGGAACTATGATCCGTTTTCCCTCAGTAATTTTTTGCATTATTCATGGTTAATGTTTGCTTCTGTCGTCTGCTGTGTTGTGACCGAAATAGCGCACGAAAACGGTGGCACATGCCAAAACAGTTTTGTGACATGAATGATATAGCCTATTATAATGATAATATACAAATTATATATTTACATGTGTGTGTGTGTGTGTGTGTGTGTGTGTGTGTGTGTGTGCATGTTTAATCTGCCATTGCTTTTTCTCTTGTGCTCTTGGTCACAACACAGCAAGCAGGCAAAGCATGCAAACTATTATATAGTCGATTTTTTTAAAGCTACACTGTGTGATATTTTTCCCCTTCTATCGGTGCAAAGGTATATGAAGGTACATCCAGCGAATATTAGTTTCTGTTCCTCTCAATTCTGGTTTCGTTTTAACTCCTATGGTAGCCGATTTAGTCCAAGATTAACATGACAATCCCCCTCTTCACATTCCACAGTGCCATCGAGTATTAAAACGCGAAAGGCAAAGCTTGAATTTACGGGTATGTCCCTCTCTGGCTAATGTACTTTCAAGATGGAGGGGCAACATGGCGACCAGCATTCGAACCCCTCACCTGAATGTATTTTCGATGACATATGAATGTTTCACCTGAATGTATTTTCGATACGAGAATACTTTATTACTTGAAAGAAGTAAATATACATTAATGAGCACATATATTTTTGAAAGAACTAAGTGTTTTTAGCTAAGAATAAACTAAAAAAGTTACACAGTGTAGCTTTAAAACGTAGTCGGCTGGAGTCGGGTAGCAGACCACGCCCCACCTCTAAACCATGTGATCTCATTTCAAATGCAAAGATGTCAGCCAATCACAACAGTGGGTGTTTTCACTGAAGTCTCACAGCAGACACACCCCTTGAAACAGAGCATTCAAGACAGAGGGCTAATATCAGTTTAGATAAAAATTCCTTTTATTTCAAAATTATGAAAAAATTTTGATGTAAAAACCATACTAACAATATAAGTACACCTCAGGAAACATTATAAAATAATGGGACCTTTAAGAAAAGAACAAAGAACGGCACTGAAGTGATTCTTAAGAAAAGATATGTGATTGGAGTTTTGCCGACCGGATACAGTGAAAGGTATATCTATCAACTAGTTACGCTTCACCTTCTTCGTTTCTCTGGTTGGTTGTTGCGCTATCCAACTGCTTGCAGAGGGACTTTGAAAGACAACCGTTTATCCCGCCTCTCGGATTGAGCCCTGCCAATGGAGAGTTCCCAGACCAAACATCTTGATGTGCGTCTGTCTTGTCAGGCTAGGTTTCTTGTTGTGTTTGACCTCTGTGTCTCTAAGTTGTCTGTCAAGGCATTAGCTTCCCCAAAACTGCACCTCTCTCATCTTCCCTAGTTTTATACATCCACCAAAGAGGGCGGGGTCATCATTGGTCCCCCCCAACCTCTCTCTCTCTCTTTACCCTCTCCTCATATTAATCAAGACTCTAGACTGTTCCACAGGCTCCAATTCCACTTCAAAGCCAAACCATTTCCTGCAGTCTGAAAGGCCTGTCATCACAGTGTATGAGAGAGAGGGTGAGAGAGATAGAGAGAGGAAGAGAGATGTGAGATGAGTGGGAGGAAGGCAGGCAAACTGATAAAGCATATCCTAGAGATGCATGTGCAAAAGGTCTGCACCACCTGGGAAGCCAACGTACGTAGGGAAATGTGTGAACTTCAGAGGTTGGATGGAAAAAAAATATATATCAAATTCATTCACTTGCTCCAGCTCTTTTCCTCTCTCTCTCTTTGAATTCCCCAGAAGTGTAAATGGTGGTATCCTCATGTTCGCTGGCTCTGCATGAATTACATTGCATCCCGTGTGCCATTGTTGTGATAATGGGTAAAGTTATCTTCAAAGCAGGAATGGGGAGCGCCGCAGGGTCGGAGAGAGGCAGCCTTCACACCGCGCCTAATCCGTGAAATTACACCTGCCACCCGCCTCCACGCCAGCCACATTCCTAAAACTATTAAAATTAACAAAAGTTTCAGATAGAGACTTAATTAACATCCTGGCCTCTCTAGAAGCACCTTGCAAGCTCAGGTACTCTTTCATGTTTGCGAGAGAAAGGGAAGGGGAAAAAAACCGCTCTAAATTAGATTTGGTTGAGAAATTGCCTAGGGCTTGAGGGTTCATGCGCACCTGCTTGACGCTTTGAGGAGATGAAACGAAATGGACGTCTTTTTGAACATGTTCTCTCTTTTACGTCATTAATACTGCTTCTGTGAGTGCCATTCTGCTGGTTATGTGCAGTAAAACTAAGTAAATGTAATATAGTCGGGAGCACAAGAGAGCAAACTGAGCAAATTAGCTTACAAGTCACTTTAATCAATGTTTACATGGTACAAAACGTTGTGGCCTACTGTTTTTAGTGCATCACACAAATTTCACGATATAAATACATATATATTGGATACGATTCCAAACTTGAGTTAATATTGACTAATTTGGATAAATATCAGGTTCAGTAGCTACATCTTTAAGCTAATATGGAAGTGACTTAAACTGCAATTCATCGACTGGCCGCTAGAGACAGGCTCCAGAAGGGAGCAGAATCTCATTGAGTCCTTGTTAAAATGCCAAACTTTACAACAGAAAAAAACATTGTTACAGCCTGGTACAAATTGTAGTCTTGGTCTATATATAATTTAGCCCTTCATGTCAACTATGAGGGTGATTTTTCTATAACTCATTCGTTTACATTATACAAAGCCAGTATATAAATGAATGTATCTAATATACTGTATATAAAGTGAATATAGCCTACATTATATTACCTTTAAAAGCCAGTTGCACTCAAGTACACCAATGCAGATTTGCTATTTACATGGTGTAATTTATGAGTGGACAGACTGAATGCTTCTCCAGAGAAAAATTCTCCGGGTTTATGATAGGGCCCCAAGTCTGCAAAACGGCAATAACATTATATGCTTTAATCTAAGCTTGCATTTGTGAATCAAACTTTTTGCAAAAATACTAAACAGTTCTCTACTTTAGACGCATCCTTCAAAATCACCTCTTGTGTTTCATTTAGAAAACACTTCCATTTACACCCAATGATCTTGCGAGAAAACACTTATCCATAAATAGATCACTCAGAAATTAAAACTCAATGTTTTCAGAAATAAATAAATAATTTTTACCCTCTCAGATTTATGTTTATAGTGAAAATATACCTAATTTGATCACTCAAAATTCAATGTTTTTGAAAAACAAATAGCATACATAGATACACTGTATATATGCATGTATATACAGTGTATTTATGCACAAGCATGTACACGTAAATACTATAACAAACTACTGTATGCTCCACTGCACACTGAACAAGCAATATACATAAGAGTAGTGTTTTACATTTTTCACATCTGTGTAGTTTTGTGTGTATGGCTAATCATTTGATGGTTTGTGTGTAGAGTTACTATGCGAAAACAATTTTTAGAATAGTTGAAATAGTTTTGAATTAAATGTTTTTGCAAGAGATGTGTGAAGTTTTGCATCTTGAGTGCGTGTTTTGTGGTTTTGTGTGTAAAGTTTTGAGAAATGGAGCCGCACTTTCAGAAATGGTAAGCAATTAAAAAAATAGAACAAAAATCTCTCAACTAATGCTGTAAACATACAGGGCGCACTGTCAGATGGTATTATTATTAAACTCAAATTCATAATAGTTATCTTAGACGTGTAAATATGTTCCCTTTCGAAAGGGAACTCGCGCTGAGTCAGCTGACGCTACGGGGAACGCCTTCAGCGTGACAGGTGTCTGAAATCGCTATCAAATCACAATCCTACTGACCGTCGGCAGCTGGTGATGTCATCACCGTGCGACCAGGAAGTATAAAAAGGCACCGTGCCAACATGACAACATCCTTTCGTCTTCAGGGACTGTTTTGTCTGGTTCGCTGGAAAGTCAGAATGAAGTGCACACGCAAAGTGAAGGGAGCGTACAGGAAGTGCGCTGATCCGTGTCCCAGGTTTCTTACGCCTGAGGACACACACCCTTTGTGTGCTCTGCCTGGGGGAAGAGCACGCGCGGGAGGTTCTCGAGGGGGCCTCCTGCGCGAACTGCGAGCGTTTTCCGTTGAGGACGCTCCGCTCTCGCCTGGCCTTCTTCTCGAGGGAAGAAGAGCCAGCATCTGGGAGCGGTCCCGCTCAAGCTGAGGCTGAGCGGCACCGTCTGTCCTGGGGCTCCCAGATGGACCTGGCTCATCGTCTGGAGAGTACAGTTCTCGCGGATGATCAGCCAGGTCACGAGAGCAGGCTGACGGAGGAGGAGTCGGATGGAGACTCCTCCTCGTCGTCAGCCCATGCTCTTCCGGTCGATCAGAGGATGGCTGTGGATGAGGGGGAAAATGAAGCTGAGGCTGAATCCTCCCAGCCATCCTGCCCCGTGTATGGGGAGCTGTACGATGTGATGGGGCGCGCGGCGCTGAGACTTCAGCTGCCGTGGCAGAGAGCCAGGGGAGAGGCCGCCCGCCCTGACAGATTGGGCGATCGGTTTCTCCCCGACCATAGCCGCCCAGCTCCCGGGAGCCTTCCATTCCTCCCCGACCTTCACGAGCAGGTCGTGGGGGCATGGAAGAAACCCTACTCGGCGCGAATCCATCGGCATCAGCGGTTTAACTTCGCTGATGTCGAGGGATTGGCCGAGGCAGGGTATGTGTCGATGCCGCCCATCGATGAGACGTTCGCGAACTATCTCGCGTCTGGGCGGCCATCGACACTAAGAGCTCCGGCCCTGCCGTCTAAACCATTAAAGACGACCTCGCGTCTTAACGGCAGGGTATACACGTCGGCGAGTCAGGCGGCGGTGGCCTTGCACACAATGGCAGTGTTGCAGGCCTATCAGGCCGATCTGCTGAGGGACCTCGATCAGGGGGAGGGCCTACCCCCTGATGCGATGGCTGAGTTGCGCCGCACCACGGATCTCTCTCTCCGGGCGGCCAAACACACGGCAGTCGCCATCGGACGGTCGATGGCGGCTATGGTCGCCACGGAGAGGCATCTGTGGCTGAAGCTGGCGGACATCGGGGGGAATGAAAAGGCTTTTCTCCTTGATGCCCCGGTCTCGCCCTCTGAGCTTTTCGGCACCTCCGTCGAGGCGGTGGTGGGAAGGTTCAGAGAGGCGAGGGCGCGCTCAGTGGCATATAGAACGTGTATTCCGCTGAGGTCCGGGGCGGCGCCCAGGCAGGAGGGTGTCCCTGGCCCTTCGAGGTCCGAGGATCATCGATTGGGCCAACGTAGCAGCGTAGCCTCTCGGGCGCCCCCTCCGTGGAGGAGTAGGACGCAGAAGAGGCGGGACACCCGCAACAGGAGGAGGGACATCGGGAAGAAGAGCCGCTTCCAGTGCCGGAAGCGGGGTGGTGAGTCTCCGCCCCCGAGGGCGCGGAAGTGATGTAAATGTGTCCCCTCCTTTGTTTTTCTGTTGTGTTTCTTTTCTCTCCCCGGGCGCGCTTCACACCAGGCCGCGCGGGCCGATGATGAGCGGATGTGAGACTCTGACGGCCTGCCAGGCCGGTGTGTGCTCTGCCCGCACACAGTGCATCGTCTCTGGGAATAGCGGGATTTCGCGGCCGCCTCCAAAATCGGCCTTGTTTGAGAATGAAGCGCCCCACCCTCAGGTTAGTGCGCCGAAGCATGCATGTTACATGAAGCGATGAGGCACTGAAGACAGTGGGTTAGTCCCCTTTTAGGGCAAACATTCTTCTTTTTAATGCCGTATGTTTGGACTCTATGCTTCCCTGAGGGATATTTTGTCTACAAAAGATGAAGAAAAGTGTAACAGTGGGCCTGTAGTTCCCCGGTAAAGGTGGCTAGAACGATGTTTTGTATAAACACAGTGGCCCTCATTTATCAATCTTGCGTAGAAACTGGTGTATATGTTGGCGTAAGATTATGCTTACACTCCTCTCACCGCCTGATTTATGAAGCTGTGCGTACCTCTGCAATCCAGGTGTACGCAATACCTGCCCTTGATAAATGCGGCGGCTGAAAACGATCGTCATTAGAATAATACGCCCCTATATATTCAAGTCTCCGCCTCCCCCACGCCCTTATTTTACGCCATGGACAAACAGAAGATGGCAAAGAAGCGAAACTTCTCCGACGTGGAGATCGGGCGCGCTCAATCATCTCACTAGTCCACTAGTCAGGGCACTGATTAGGGCATAAGTCAATGGGCTGACTCCCTGATCACTGACGATCCTATTGAGATGATTGAGACGCGCGCCCATCGAGATCACCAGGGAAGCGGAAAAAAAAAGGAAATTGTTTTATTTGGGAGTTTAAAGAGTGGAATTAAAGGCACCTACAAAAACAAAATATGGACACAAATAACGAGTACTGTTAATAGTGTGGAGATTGAGAAGCGCACTCCAGCAGTTTAAATAGCTGTTTGGATGATAAATTACCATCACTGCATTATTTTAGGCTACAGCACGTTTTGAAAAAAAAATAGCATTTAATTTCGTATCACGGCACATGTATTGGAGTGTACAATAGTGATGATGATGATGTGATGTGGAGTAAGATTCATTCACATTAACAATTACATGACAATTTGTAAGATTCTTCTTTTTATTATTATGATTATTATTCTTAATGAGGCTTGTTATTTAGAAGAACAATGTCGTTTTTATTGATTTTATTATTATTTAAAGGAAGAAGGTCATTTTTATTATTTTGTCAGTCTGAATTATTTTAGTCCCAGTCCGTGCGCAGCTGCCGGGCCTAACCCTGAACCGTCAGATAAAGCTCACGGGCTCGCGACTGGAGGAATACATTTGCCTACAAATCAAACGCTTTGGTAAAGTCACAAAAAGTAAACATTGACGTTCATGTTGCACAAAAATAAACACTGAATGTTGTTGTTGTGGTTTTTAACAGTGGGTCATATAGCATATCTTGTCAGTGTGTTTTGTGGTGTTAGGAATTGTTTTTCTGCGCATTTTCCCACTAACTCAAACGTGCGTACACCACCTCCTGAGCTGGCGTAGGATTTGAGCGTGCCGTACGCCAACGTCCATATTGATAAATCTCAAAGTCACCGTGGGTTTGGGTGTACGCAAGGTGTACGCTGAAAATTTGGTGTACGCACTTTTGATAAATGAGGGCCAGTGTGTTTATGTAGGCTGTATGTTTGCTAGTGTAGCAACAGTAGTTTATAAGGCTGTTTCTCTTCTGGATATGTGTAATATGAGCAGTTGAGGCCACCGCACATGCCGCGGGCATGTAGCGGCGATATAAACTGACGTATGTTCTCCTGGCGAACGTTTTTAGCTGTAGCCACCTCTGGGTAGCGTTGGCACCTCTGCTAGTGAAATATCTAGATGAATTTGTGAGGTTAGGCTAGCGCATGAACTACAGTAAGGTCTGTCCTAGCCCTGTTTAGGGCCGTTGTGTGTGGGATTATCAGACCGATGCTAGTGCATCAAGTTGGCCTAGGCTGTTGATGGGATGACGGTGGCGTCTCGCGGTGGCATATCGCCCTGGCAGTTGCCCCGGGCTCCTGTCGGTAGTCCCGCAGGAGCTTTATATCCCTACCCGGCCTCCCCGTAGTAGGGTCGTCCGGCCAATGCCCACCCCCCTTCTGCATTTGGGGGTTGTTATTAATGCATAAAGGTGTTTAGCAGAATGAATCGCGACTCAGCCAGTGGTCGTGGGGACGTGGTAGGCGTCTCTTCGCGGTGCGCAGTTAGACTGGTTTTGCTAGCCCCGCCCCCCAGAGCTAGTGCGGCCGCCACTTCTGGGCGGCCCCCCGGCTTGGTTCAGGAAATGGCCGGTTATGTGTGTGTTCAATATCTTTCACTTTTTGCTCTGTGTCTTCTGCTTCACCTTTTAGGCTCGGGTCGAGCTGTACTTCGCAACCATCTGAAAGCATCGGTTGGTAGGATGCTCCCCTGGAGTCGAAACACTGTCACGGCTGACGCCCTTGCGCGGACGGCGGACCGCTGGACGACCAGACGGCCGCCCTGGAGGCAGGTGCCGTAAGTTGTACTCCCCTCGCTTTAGAGGGTTCAAGGCGCTTTATGCTGAGTGCACTGCTGTGGGCATTGTGTTTTAGGTCCACGCTGGTAGGCGCTGCCTGAGAGACTGCGCCGTCGCAGAAGGCTGCTATGGGCCGCTGGGGCGGACCGACTATAGAAGGCTGGCTTGCGGGAGACGCCAGCCGAGGCAGTCCGGGCATTTAACTCTGGGTCAGGTGGTAGGCCTCAGTAGGCCTCCCTGCGGGTGAGTTCCCAGGTAGTGACTGGATACCCAGTCCTCATCAGCCAGCAGACAGCCACTGTCAGCCCGACTCTAAGGGCTCGCTGAGTTTCAGCACGCCTCACATGGCGTCCCCTGAGGGGGTGACCTAGGGTTCCGACCATTGGTTGACAGGATCTAGGCCGCTTTAGGCCTCCTGTAGGGTGAGCCCCGGTTCCCAGGTCTTGCAACAGTGTGCGTGGGTGCTAGCCAGGCGGCTAGCATAGTCTGCTATCAGGGACGGGCCGCTTCAGGCCGTCCTATGGTCGTTTCCCGGCCCTGCGGGGTCTCCGGTGGGATTTGCCATCGGATAAGCACCGTCTGTCACCAATCTAATAGGGAGCTGCCATTCGGCAATAGGCCTCTCCAGGCCGCCCTAAAAGGACCGGACTGTACGTGGCATCAAACAGGCCTCCCTGGAGGCGAGCCCCGGGAACACATCAGCTCCCGACAGTTTGCACGTTGGCTGGCAGGAAGTAGGCCGCTCTAGGCCGCCTGAGGGTGAGCCTCCGAGCTGGGACGCTCGGTAGGCCAGTGTATTATGCTGTCAGGCCTTTTTGGGCCTTTTTGGGGAGGGATTCCCGGACCAGGTCTCGGTGACAAGCTAGCTATTAGCATGGGTGGCTTCTGGCATTATAGCCTCATGAGCCCCCTGAGGAACCAGTAGAGCCACCTGCCTGCAGGCTGCCTGAGGGTGAGCCCCGAGCTGGGACGCTCGCTAGGCCAGTGTATTATGCTGTTAGGCCTTTTTGGACCTTTTTGGGAAAGGATTCCTGGACCTAAGGTCTCCGTGACAAGCTAGCCATTAGCATGGGTGGCTTCTGGCATTATAGCCTCATGAGCCTCCTGAGGAACCAGTAAAGCCACCTTCCTGGTGTTCCAAGGGTAAGAAGCACTAAGCTGAGTACTGCTCTCCAGGATTCCCGTCTCCGAGTTCCGGTCTGAGGAGGACATTGCCAGTTTGCAGTCCCTCAGTCTGGATGCTCATAAGTAGAGCGATGTCCGGAGGCTCTGTTTTGACAGACAGGGTTGGCCAAGCTGGGGTGTCCCACAGAAGTGATGCCAGGTGAGGCCTCCCTGGTGGCATTCGGTGAAGGTTTTTCCCGAATTAGTGACGGCTAGTGGCGCCCTCGGGTCCCCTAGCCACATTCCCTTAAGGGACTCCTTCCTTCGAAAGTAGTAGGTCCCAGGCCCTCGAGCAAGCTGAGAGTAGGAAACCTCAGTTAAAACTTGTTTAGGTTCTCTCTTAGGCATATAGCTTGGGCTATGACCGTAGGGAGTGATGTCACTGGCAGCCTGTGTGGCTAGAGGGGGAGTGGTTCAGACTTTCCGCGAACACTCGTCCAGGCAGTTCTCACTGCCAGTAAGGGGCGTGCACTCCCCTCAGCATGGCGGCGTGGGTATATCGTTCCCCGTAGCGTCAGCTGACGCAGCGCGAGTTCCCTTTCGAAAGGGAACGTCCCCATTTACGTATGTAACCTTAGTTTCCTGAGAACAGGGAACGAGACGCTGCGTCACATGGCCATGCTTCAAGGTGTGCCTGCCCACAGTCCCTTCAGACGAAGCGGATGTTGTCATGTTGGCACGGTGCCTTTTTATACTTCCTGGTCGCACGGTGATGACATCACCAGCTGCCGACGGTCAGTAGGATTGTGATTTGATAGCGATTTCAGACACCTGTCACGCTGAAGGCGTTCCCCGTAGCGTCAGCTGACGCAGCGTCTCGTTCCCTGTTCTCAAGGAACTAAGGTTACATACATAACCGGGGACGTTTTCTGTGTAAAAATACTACATTTCACTACATTTCATCTTGAGTGATTGTCGCGCAGGTGGCGGTCAGAAGTAACCTGTCAGAGGAACGGAATAAATTGCGTATGTTGAGAGACGCATAGTACTGGGAAGTTCGGATCATTTTACAGACTCGGATCTTTGAATCTCGATCAGCAAATTTAACAAATCTTTTTTCAGGTAATTTAGTTCATTTCAGCGGAATGTGATTAAAATGTCACGTTAAATTACCCAACATTTCTAGTACTTATGCAAACATTGATCACATTTGGAATACAAAAAATAATTATAAGCTAATGCAGCCAAGGCCAAACTTTAAAGGTGTCATGAACTGGCTTTTTAATTTTTTATACTGTTGTCTGAGGTCAACTAATGACGTTTGTGTGGTTTTTTCATTCAAAAACATTATAACTAAAAAGGGATAATAGGCTATTTTCTACACTGGTTTTGAGGCTCTCTCCAAAACGCTGGGTTTTGACGGGCGTGACGCACTGGAGACTTGGAAGTAAATGCCCATGGCTAGGATTGGATAAGATTTGCATATTTAATGAGCTCAGTTCACATGAGGGAGGGATTATTTGAAAGAGGCAACCGGACTGATTCAAGTACGTCTTTATCAAATAAACGCAATACCCCATGACAGCGCGAAGGCACAGGGCATCACAGCCAATATAGCACAAATGATCGCAATGAGTACCCGCTATGAGTTACCTGCAATGATTCATTAATTGGTCAGCTGGGTCTTCAGGCACTGCAGTCTGTTAGTTCACCTCAATTACGAATCTGAGTCATTCTTTCTTTTGTAAATTCACATTTAATCATGTCTGTTCCCTGGAAAGATTAGTAGGCCTACACCTCTCCTGTCTTCAGTTTGAGTTGTTAGTTCCGTCATCAGTCTGATCTGGGCCGTGACAGCACTATAAGCAATGCGTGCATTCCTGAAAACAGAATTGATTAGTTCACCTCTCGAGTTTCAGCTTCGAATCATTCGTTCTCACAGCCCAATAGACTGAGCGCAGAAGATCCTGTACAGAACCGATGGCGTGTAGCGCATGCATGGTCAACACAAAATTAATGAATCACTCTCTAAGACAACTCGTTGTTCCCGAGTCATATTTAAGAGTTCAAAAAGAATGAATTGTTCATGAACAACGCATCACTAATGCATAACTTAGTTGTAAACAAAACTCAAAAACTACACCGCTGGTTTGGACTACACCAAGCTTCTTCCCGGGTTGGTGACAACATAAACCCTTGCTATTAGCATAAACACTGCCCCAGATGTGACTACTGCCCATAATGGTAAGGGACGTGGTGTTTTCGGACAACCTGTGCTTGGCACTTAGCCAATAAAAATACATGAAACTACAGGTCCTTCTCAAAAAATTAGCATATTGTGATAAAGTTCATTATTTTCCATAATGTAATGATAAAAATTAAACTTTCATACATTTTAGATTCATTGCTCACCAACTGAAATTACAGGTCTTTTATTTTTTAAAATAATGTTTTAATACTGATGATTTTGGCATACAGCTCATGAAAACCCAAAAATCTCAAATAAATTGCATATTTCATCCAACCAATAAAAGAAAAGTGTTTTTAATACAAAAAAGTCAACCTTCAAATAATTCTGTTCAGTTATGCACTCAATACTTGGTCGGGAATCCTTTTGCAGAAATGCGTCAATGCGGCGTGGCATGGAGGCAATCAGCCTGTGGCACTGCTGAGGTGTTATGGTGTTGGGTCTTGCGTCTCTCAACTTTCTCTTCACAATATCCCACAGATTCTCTATGGGGTTCAGGTCAGGAGAGTTGGCAGGACAATTGAGCACAGCAATACCATGGTCAGTTAACCATTTACCAGTGGTTTGGCCCTGTGAGCAGGTGCCAGGTTTTGCTGAAGAAAAAAACGAAATATTCATCTCCATAAAGCTTTTCAGCAGATGGAAGCATGAAGTGCTCCAAAATCTCCTGCTAGCTAACTGCATTGACCCTGCCCTTGATTAAACACAGTGGACCAACACCAACAGCTGACATGGCACCCCAGACCATCACTGACTGTGGGTACTTGACACTGTACTTCAGGCCTTTTGGCATTTCCTTCTCCCCAGTCTTCCTCCAGACTCTGGCATCTTGATTTCCGAATGACATGCAAAATTTGCTTTCATCCGAAAAAAGTACTTTGGACCACTGAGCAACAGTCCAGTGCTGCTTCTCTGTAGCCCAAAAGCGGCTTGACCTGGGGAATGCCTGAAGCCCATTTCCTGCACACGCCTGTGCACGGTGGCTCTGGATGTTTCTACTCCAGACTCAGTCCACTGCTTCCGCAGGTCCCCCAAGGTCTGGAATCGGTCCTTCTCCACAATCTTCCTCAGGGTCCGGTCACCTCTTCTTGTTGTGTAGCGTTTTTTGCCGCACTTTTTCCTTCCCACAGATTTCCCACTGAGGTGCCTTGATACAGCACTCTGGGAACAGCCTATTTGTTCAGAAATTTCTTTCTGTGTCTTACCCTCTCGCTTGAGGGTGTCAATGATGGCCTTCTGGACAGGGTCGGGTCGGCAGTCTTACCCACGATTGCGGTTTTGAGTAATGAACCAGGCTGGGAGTTTTTAAAAGCCTCAGGAATCTTTTGCAGGTGTTTAGAGTTAATTAGTTGATTCAGATAATTAGGTTAATAGCTCATTTAGAGAACCTTTTCATGATATGCTAATTATTTTTATTTTTTTTGATAGGAGTTTTGGGTTTTCATGAGCTGTATGCCAAAATCGTCAGTATTAAAACAATAAAAGACCTGAAATATTTCAGTTGGAGTGCAATGAATCTAAAATATATGAAAGTTTAATTTTTATCATTACATTATGCTAATTTTTTGAAAAGGACCTGTACATTTGGCCATCTAACCAATCTAAAACCATTGCGTTTTTCGAAGGGGTGGGCTTTATAGAAGCAGGAAGCAAACGAGCCATTCAAAGGACAGTGGAGACAGCGGTGTGAAATAAAGGGAAAATATAAGAAAAATATGGCATCTAAAAAAAAGAAGTATTAAGACATGTTATACTGCACCCCACAAACACAACCAAGCCTAGAAAAAACCACGGAACCACCCCTTTAAGGATACACAGAGTATGTACTATAATTATGGTAATAATAATGAAATTATGATAACGCAATCATCATTTTTGAGAGAAATAGTAAAGGTGAATGCATATACGAACAATTTCTCAGTTTAGGATTAGAGCAAATACAACCCAAGCGCTCGGGGATGATTACGTTGCGTTATCTGTCAATCAGCCCGCCCTGACAATTAGTTTGGTCTGAACAAATTCTGTTCTAGCATAATTACTCCACAACGGATCAAGTCCAATCCGAATTACCTGACCCCTTAAATTCGTTTTAAGTCCGAATTACCTGGCTAAATTCATCTGGCATCCAGGCTAGGTCAGAAGCTTATATGCCCAGCTTTCAAATCACACTCGTGGTTCTTTATGCAATAATCCAAAAGGTCTATGCAGCACGTTGGCTTTTTTTTAATTTGGCATGAGATTTAATTGGGCAGCATGAGTGCCTGAGGCAAAGCCTGAAAGTGTGTGTCTCACACCAAATGCGTGAGAGTTGGCAACACTGCTATAATAATTTGTCAAACTACACTAAATACTAAGAACGACTTTATTGCTACCAAGCAGTGGTAACAATAGAGGCTTGCAATCTTCATTGAAAATAACTTGCCCTTCCTCTTGCAGCAACATTTATTCTCTGATGATGAATTTACTGGCATGAGGGCAGGACAATCTGTCACTCACATGAGATTATCAATCACCCAATTCATTTCTGAAAGTCAAAATCAAGTCCCGTCCTAAAATTTATTTTTTTGTTTGAGAAGCCGCTTCACTTGTCAGAAAAGACTATCATTTTCCATTTCATGTTGAATTTAAGGCCTCATAGATCAGTATGACTTTCCCAGAATGCATTGCTATAGCTCTGTTTATATATAGGGCCTCTCCACCGTTCAAGAGTTTAGGGTCAGCATGTTTTTTGTCCTTGCTGAGTAAAAGTATTAATTTATGTTAAAAACGAATTAAATTGGTCAGTAATAACAGTAAAGAGATTTACATTTGTGCAAAACACTTTTTCGAATAAATGCTCTTGAGCTTTCTATTCATCACAGAAATTTGAAAAATATGTATATCATGGTTTCATATCATGCAGAGAATCAGCAAATTAGAATGATTTCTGAAGGAAAATGTGGCACTAAAGACTGGGGTAATGTTTCACAATGTTGCTGTTTTACTATTTTTTGATTAAATATATGCAGCAAAAAAATGACAAAATCGTACCAAACTTTTGACCTGTAAAATGTTGTGCATATTTATCCAGCGCATACTTTAACCAATATGCTATCTCTGTCCCTTTGCTAACAGCATGCTCTGGAGCAACCTTTCTACTAACTAGCAGACTTTACTGTCAGGCTAATTGTGTTCACACTCTATGAAGCAAATGAATATTATTGATGGACCTGCCACAGCTAATTAATCAGAAACTGATATATGTAATGATTTCTACTTCACAACTGACAAAATGGTTATTCGTTACTCGTTTGAATATGGTACTATGTATGGAACACGGCCAACACACTTTCACAGCAGATTAAGAAGCTACATTTAAAAATGCTATCACAAGGGCCTTCTTGGGTTTCCATCTGTATGTTGACACAACTGATAAATTAGGAGAGTGATTTGTGTGTAATTTGGAGATGTGTGTAATTAATAAGTCAATTAGTATAATGCCACTGTGGTTTGATGGGAAAATAATTTTTTACCCTTGGGATATATATATATATATATATATATATATATATATATATATATATATATATATATATATATATATATATATATATATATATATATATATATATATATATATGGGATATATTTTGGGATATATTTTGGATATATATATATATATATCCAAAAAATATCTAAAAAAATTTGCATATCATGAAAAGGTTCTCTAAACGAGCTATTAACCTAATCATCTGTATCAACTAAGTAACTCCAAACACCTGCAAAAGATTCCTGAGGCTTTTAAAAACTCCCAGCCTGGTTCATTACTCAAAACCGCAATCATGGGTAAGACTGCCGACCTGACTGCTGTCCAGAAGGCCATCATTGACACCCTCAAGCGAGAGGGTAAGACACAGAAAGAAATTTCTGAACGAATAGGCTGTTCCCAGAGTGCTGTATCAAGGCACCTCAGTGGGAAGTCTGTGGGAAGGAAAAAGTGTGGCAAAAAACGCTGCACAACGAGAAGAGGTGACTGAACCCTGAGGAAGATTGTGGAGAAGGACCGATTCCAGACCTTGGGGGACCTGCGGAAGCAGTGGACTGAGTCTGGAGTAGAAACATCCAGAGCCACCGTGCACAGGCGTGTGCAGGAAATGGGCTACAGGTGCCACATTCCCCAGGTCAAGCCACATTTGGGCTACAGAGAAGCAGCACTGGACTGTTGCTCAGTGGTCCAAAGTACTTTTTTCGGATAAAAGCAAATGTTGAGAGACGCAAGACCCAACACTCTGGATGAGCTTAAGGCCGCCATCGAAGCATCCTGGGCCTCCATAACACCTCAGCAGTGCCACAGGCTGATTGCCTCCATGCCACGCCACATTAAAGCAGTCATTTCTGCAAAAGGATTCCCGAACAAGTATTGAGTGCATAACTGAACATAATTATTTGAAGGTTAACTTTTTTTGTATTAAAAACACTTTTCTTTTATTGGTCGGATGAAATATGCTAATTTTTTTGAGATAGGAATTTTGGGATATATATATATATATATATATATATATATATATATATATATATATATATATATATATATATATATATATATATATATATATATATAAAACAACACTTTGTTCAGTCGGGAGGATATTTACAGGATTATTTTTTGATTATGTCTCTTCAAAGTAAGTGGCACTTTGCACCTTACTTTGAAAACTGTTGCTGGTTAATGATATCACGAAGGTGGTGGAGTAATAACAGCTTTTAATGAATTAATGAAAAGTTATACAGAAATCTGTAGTTCTACCGGAAAATTTACCTTTTCATTCAAAAATCAAGGTCAAGGTAAAGAAATAAAATACAAATAATAATAATAATAGTACTATGCATGGATGAATAACTCAGAGTAATAGCCATAACATTCATTACAAAAATAAATACGTAATTTCATGCCAACTTCAGAGAAAATGTTCACTCAGTAACTTACATTCTATCACATTTAATCTTCCTTATGTCATTCAATGACTATCCTTCTGACTCCGTTGACTTTTACAATATGGACATCTTAAACATTCTTCTAAATAGCTTATTTTGTGCTCCACAGAAGAAAGAAAGCCGTATGAGTTTGGACGATTTGAGGGTGAGTAAATGCTCATGCGCTAATTGAATGAAACATTCCTAGCTGTTAAAGCCAGGCCTTTTCACCCTAAAATGTATTAAAGATAGCACCGTTATAAATTAAAACGACATAATTTGCTGCTCCCTCCTTTGAGCAGGGCATTCTAGGCCTATGTGCTCCACAGGCAAGTCTTAACAAATTACCACTCTGGTTTGGTCCGCTCCATGTCGATTTCAAGCCCCACTCTTTATGGAAACAACCTGTTGCCGATGTGTTCCTGAGCAGCAGGTGGTCAAGCTAACGATGCTATCACACGCACACTGGCTGCACTAAGCTGACAGCTCTGTGTCTGGGCTCTCACTGCACTCTCCTGCTGCCAGATCCGAGACTGACCTTGATAATGTCCTCATTAATCAGCAAGAGCCTGGAAAATTCCTGTAATTTGAGTATGAGCTGAAAGATAAGCGGCTGCATTGCATTACTTTACCACTAACCTCTTGATCTAGCAATATAGATGCATTTGGAGGTTATAAGTGTTTAAACAGTCTATGTTGTATTGTGTGTGTGAGAGCTAATATTAGTGAATGGTTAGAAAACAGGTCTGTATACACAGCGTTTTTTATCCATTGCTAGATATGATGGGTCCAGATTTGAGATTGTGTGCTTTTTATTCTTTGACTTAAAGGTTTGGACATAGAGCGGCAACTTTTTATCATTTATGAATCTCGGCTTGAGCTCAGAGCAATAAATAATTAGAGCCATCTGCTGGGAGTTAGTGTCATTCTGCAGCGGTAAATGCTGATCGCTAGATCCAGATGCCTTTGAAAGCATATTTCCTTTCAACTGTCACAGAGCATGGCTCAAAAGGGCTCCGATGCCGTTAGTACAAATTCAAAGCGATGGTTGGATTCATCAGGTAAATACAGCATGAATTTATTAATGAAGAATCTTTGGCTCGGTTTTACTTGTCAGAGCCAGTCCCAGTGAGTTATAAAACAGGAAATTGCGGGTCAGCTGACAGTACAGACCGTTAACCATCATCTTCACACCACAATGGTTTAAATTGAGATTCTGAAACAGTTTAGTAACAGTTTGGCAATATAGTGTATGTAAAGTTTTTTTCATATTTATGTATGTATGTGAATATATATATATTCACACGCACACACGCATATATATATATATATATATATATATATATATATATATAATTTAACTCTGCCAATAATTCATGACTGACTGCGAATGTGATGGATGGACTAGCTATGACCCCTTTTTCATAGCCCTATCTTTGGAAATAGGCTCTTTTATGGCTGTGCCGCACTGGCTTTATTGGACCATGTTGAAGGATGACACCTCTGTTACTTTTATAGAGAGGTGACAGGTTTTGTGCACAGTAAATTGGTAACTTGATTATGGTGTAAAATTAGGGAATATTACCAAAACAAAAAACACACATCTGTGTCTTGTCTGTCTGTCTGTCTGTCTGTCTGTCTGTCTGTCTGTCTATCATTTAAAGAAAGGCTTTATGCAATTTAAAAAAAAAAAAAATCACACTCATTTTACTTTACATTCAAATTTGCTGCACAGCGTTTTTGAGTTTACTCAACTTTTGCACAAAGTAGTTCACTCAACTTCATTTACTGAGTAAGGTCACATGTCTCCCAATTTAAGATCTTTTGTTCAGCTGATTGATTTTTTTTAATCATTTTTTTGATTTTGTGTTTGATTTTTTTTTTTGTGCCACCATCATGCGATTAGTGTTTTCTTTAGTTGGGCGGTTTGACAACTTTTTAATGTTAATGTTTCTCTGGCTGCTGAATATGAATGTAATAATTGTGTAGTGGTTTAATTCACTGATTTTATGACTGAGTTTAATATAAGCAATATTCTATTCACTGTGTTTTATTGTGATTTTAGAAAAGATCCAGCACGGTTTTAATCAGAAAAGCGTAATAAGGTTTAAAACGAATTGTACATTAAGCACTTTGACCTCCTGTGAGACTTACTCCCACACTCATCAAGAATCAGCCTAGGAATCTCAACAATGGTGACGTGCTTCATGCCGCAATGCATGCTGGGAGCCATGAATGAGTTTTGCATGATCCACCCACAATGCATTGTTAACTTGTTGCAACTTGTATGCTTGTTAAATTACAATTACAAATTGAATTTACAATTAATACTAAGTTGAGCAATGGCTGAACCAAGTTCTTTTCACTGGTTAAGATGACTTTTTTGGATTTAATTGTCCAGGTGAGTTGGATTTTGTATATCTAAGCAATTCTTCAAACCATACTACTGTATCTCAAACACTTTGCGTTGATTTTTTATAGGTACAGTAACTGATATTTGTGACAGGTGTGTTGTTTTTAATTACTTTCTTGTGCAATTCTATCATCAAATATTCTGATTGCTAGTGTTATTGTAACATGTAACTGCCATCTTGGCAAAAATAATGACTTATTTGTTCAATTTGTTTTAAACAAGCTTGCAATTAGCTGCAACACAGTCTTATTCTAGACATACAGTATGTAGCCAGGCTAAAATGGAGAGAATTCTTACATAATTGGGACCTTTAGAAAGACCACTGACCAACTACCATGGGAGTGTTACTGCTAAAAATGAATACCACATTGGTGTGCAAAAAAATAATGCAGAGGCCAAATTTGTGACAAAAAACAAAAACAAAAAACATTGTTGCTGAGAGAGTTTATAAGACACTTTTTCCCTTTGAAGGCAAGTTTTATTCTCCACAGTATTCTGCACACAATGTCATTATTATCTAATAATAACACGTCAAACATAGCAAAAGCGTAATTTTGTGATTTGGTGTGTAAATACATGTAAAGTAGCACCTTGTAGTGACCATTTTGTGATGTATTATGATGTGATGCATTCTTGGAAAGAGATAGCCTTGTGTACAGTTTTGTTTTTATGCAAGTACAATTTATTGATCCTTTTACAGGCCATGTAAAGATTTGTTGTTACTTTGCTTGATATTATTTACTTTGCTTGTTAATGGAAGTGCTGGAAGAGTTTGCTACTAACTCTGAAGCCAATTTAACAACACACTTTATTACTCTACTGTAATGTTACAAAATGGAATTACACAGAGAATTCACATTGTTTTAATGTGAACATGGTCAAACCCACAGAGGGTGCAGAGATAATACTTCTGACAGTGTTGTCCTGCATCTGTATATCGTTATATTGTTAATGACATGAGCCATCAAATGTAATCACATTCTGCATTAGGCTTGAGGCTTACCATTTATATATCATACAGCCCATTATATGTAAATACCACAATTATTTACCCTTCCCTGTAGTGCATAACTCAATCACTCACGGTTGACTCTGATTATCACAGTTAAGGGATTCCTCCTCAATAGTATCTTGTACAGTTTCCAGATTAAATGCACAAGTCCTCATTTCAATTGAATCTAACAATGGTTCATTAAGTTTGTGATTTATGTAAGAAAGCTTTTGTTTTTTTCTTTAAAATCCTTCTTCTCCTTCCAAAATCTCCCAATTTAGTAGAAAATGTATGATACTATTACTTCTGGCCACAGTATAACAACATCATTAATAAAGATGACTTTTCCACAGCAATTTGTTAAACTGCAAATCTTTTGTTTTATTAAACAAGTCCATCTGAAAAAATAAATAAATAAATAAATAACAAAAATAGCAAATATTCGGAAATGAGAAACAGCAAATACACACACACACACACACACACACACACACACACACACACACACACACACACACACACACACACACACACACACACACACACACACACACACACACACACACACACACACACACACACACACACATATATATAAATCACACTGATTTTTACAGTGGACCATTTAATTTGAGCAGCGTCATTTTCAGCTTTCCTTTTATATTCTTTAATTTGATCAATGAATTAAATTAGAATAATGCAATAGGGTTGTTTAATCAAATTAAATAATTTACACTGACAAATTACAACTGCATTAAATAATGTTATAAGATTGTTTTAAATATATATTTTTAATACAAATAAGAGACGTTGGAAAGAATGTTTAAACATGAAACTAAACCAGCAGTAGGTGGCGGCACGTCTTAATGGGTGAGTCACTGAATCGATTCGTTCAAACCGTTGATTCGTTCAGGAATGAGGCAGTCGTTTATGAACAGGTCATTGAATCTTTGATTCAACCGATTCATTCAAACTTTGAACCATTCAGTAACACTATTGCTGTGAGATGCATTGTGGTTCTGTGAAGCCTTTGGGATTGGGCTTCACTGGAACTTTTCTTAGTCTAGAAGGTCCAGTAGAAGTCCCAGTTTAAATACACATTCATCTTCCCAGCGCTGAAGTACCCCTTTAATTTTGTCAGTTAAATTTACGTGGTGTATTCCTTTTTTTCATTTTAATATGCCATTGAAAATACATACGGATGAGGGGTTCGAATGCTGGTCGCCATGTTGCTCCTCCATCATGAAAGTACATTAGCCAAAGAGGGACATACCCGTAAATTCAAGCTTCGCCTTTCGCGTTTTAACACTCGATGGCACCGTGTCGAATGTGAAGAGGGGCGGCAGTGGTTCAGTGGTTCATGTAGGTTGTCTACAAACCAGAAGGTTGGTGGTTACATTTACATTTTACATTTAATCATTTAGCAGACGCTTTTATCCAAAGCGACTTACAAAAAAGGGTAGAGCAATAGAAGCAACGAAACAAACAAGGGCAACAACCTGTAAGAGCTGTAAGAAATCTCAATTAATTAGCACAGTACACAACTTTTTTTTTTTTTTTTATATATATATATAGCCAGCTACAACAAATACTCACGTACGGAAAATACAGAACACTGGATTTTGATAGCTATCATAACAACCCATTAGGACTAAGGCTGATGCCCCAACTGTTGTCGTTAATGCGGATTCAGTGGCCCAATGGGTTGGTTTTGTATGGCATTCTAGCTAAACGCGCAGCAATAGCCATCGACAGCAAAAACTCACGTACGCAAAATACACTGGATTTTGGTAGCTATGATAACTATGTAACATACCCGCCTGAAGGCACAAATCCGGATGAGAGACGTAGATATGATCAGTAAGTGCTATTCTGTATTGGTCAAGTGCAATAGGAAAAGTGCAATTGGAAAAGATGTGTCTTAAGATGTTTTTTAAAAATGGCTACAGACTCGGCACCACGAATTGCCGTCGGTTCAATCCCCGGTTCCACTTGACCAAGTGTCGAAGTGTCCATGAGCAAGACACCTAACCCCAGCTGCTCCCGATGAGCTGGATGGTGCCTTACATGGCTGACATCGCCGTCGGTGTATGAATGGGTGAATGTGAGGCAAAAATGTAAAGCGCTTTGGATAAAAGCGCTATATAAATGCGGTCCATTTACCATGAAGAGGGGGATTGCCATGTTAATCTTGGACTAAATCGCCCACCGTATGATTTAAAACAAAATCAGAACTGAGAGTAACAGAAACTAATATTCCCTGGACGGTCATATACCTTTACACCGCTAGATGGGGGAAAATATCACACAGTGTAGCTTTAAGTTTTTCCCCAGTCACAGAGGCTTTGCATGTGACGATGTGTGAATCCTCATGTTCTGTTGTTTATGCTGCTTAGTGTTGTCACGATACCAAAATTTAGACTTCGATACGATACTAAATCAAAATACCTCGATACTGATACTAAATCGATACCACGGTAAAAAAACAAACAAACAGATAATATGAATAATATGACAACAGAACTTATTATTCATTGTTTAATTTTTTTACTAAAAATTCACTTGGCCAGCATGTTCCTGCGCTGGTTTTTGCCCATTCCCTTCTTTTGTTGCTATAATAACTACATGCCATTGTGAACATCCTCACAGAGATCACATTATCAATCATTATCATTCACTAACCTTTCACTTCTCAACAGGTTGGGATGACCAAAATCTTACTTCATGATATGAGTAATTTAATATTTTTTAAGTGTAATTTTATAATTATTATATAGATTTTAAATAGTTTTTTTTTTTTTTTGAAAAAGCAAACATGCTAATTACAAACAATATGACAAAAACAGTGCTTTATTTTTCAGCTTCATTAGGTCTCTTTAACAGTAGCAAGTCAAGAAATAAATAAATAATCAAATATAAAACTGCTTACTAGTCTTCATTCTATAATTTAACAATAAACTGATTCTTAATAAATATATTTGAGTTATTTAGCCAAGCATGTGATGGTTTTCTATTTTTAATTGGTGTTTGATTAACATTAAATCACACAGAATAGTAGGTCTGGTTTAAGACCTGCACGGATCTAATTACCTCAGCTGTACACTAAAGACATATCCGACTGTGTTTACCTGAATACTCGCCAGACCGTGCATTTTTACATATGTTTGACCATTCAAACCCAAATAATAATCCGTGAAAGAACTGAATCGCGACCGCATGTTGTCTGAAAGGTGTGTGTATGTGTGTGTGTGTGCGCGCTTCAGTTCAGAGTCCAGCGCGAGCACTTCCCGCGCTGCGCTTTTTCTTCTCATGCGCGCATATTTGCTTTCTTTCTCATGCGCTGCGCGTATATATTTAACTCTTCTACTTCCCATGTTTAGTGAACGGTGGAAGCAGAGTTCCGCACACGTGTCCTGACACCTGCTGTCACACTTCCACGCAAATTAAGAATACAGCTCATGTCAGCGCTGTCCTCCTTAAAGTACAGGTACTAATAAAAGTCCATATCGTACCGTTTGTAGTAGGAAGGTATCGCATACTTTTCTAGTACCGGTATACCGTGCAACACTAATGCTGCTATTTGCGCATGTAAAGCCAATTTAATTTGATATTCTAATCTTAGAATCTTAATGGTTATTGGTCGACTAATGAGGTTTGGTTTTCCGTCAGGAAAATAATCAAAACGATCAAAATGCTCTCATTTCAATTCTCCTACAGATTTCACGCTAACTCAAAACCTTGCATACACGGGCTGAGACGTGATGTGAGATTGCAACACATTCTCACACCCAACTCGTCACATATGGACGCTTGACCAGGACCCCTTGTCGTCACTTTTCAACTAACTGGGCGTACCTTTATCGTCAATTTTCGACGCGCTGGGTGCTCCATTCATTTCAATGAGAAACCTTTGGCGTCATACACAGACGCACTGGGAATGGGAATATTATCGTCATGGTGAAATTTATTTTTTGATTTATTTATTGAAATTATTTATTGGTTTATAATTTTGCCATTATGACATGTTGGAGTGTGCTTCTCAATTAAATCAGCAAGCATAACTTCATTTACATTTATTTTATTTACGCTATTTAGACACATTTTAACATGATTTCATTTACATTTATTTTATTTACGCTATTTAGACACATTTTAACATGTAACCCAACCCCACCCCATCCCTAAACCTACCCATTTGTGTGAAAATTATATAAAACACAGGATATAACATACGACTGCATCCACGAGTTATTCAAAAAAGTTAAATAATCCGTTTTCCGAGGCCAAACGATTGATTTGCATGAAGAAAATCCCCAAAAGCGATCAGCATCATCCGCCGAAGATCATGAACAAACACATCAAATTTCAAATAAAAACGCCCGTACTTCAGATTTCATAGTGAAATTGCATTGGCTCTCGTATGTCTTGTGACCAATTGCGTCATTACGTCAGCATTGATTGTAAAATGTCATTGGCTCTCGTGTGTCTTGTGACTGATCGCGTCAGGCTCAGGAGTAGTGATGGGAAGTTCGGTTCTTTTCCGCGAACCGGTTCTTTCGGACAGTTCGTTTCAATGATCCGGTTAAAAAAACCGGATCACCGGTTCTTTTACGTCTTTACGTAATGACGTCATTTCTATCATCCCGGCGGATGAAAATACATTCAAACACATCCATATAAAGTATTTGTAATCAAAACTTAGTATAGTAATAATTATAATTGACATCATCATCATCTTGGAAACATTTTTTCATTTATGTTTTGCAACAGCACTAAATACAGTTCACCAAATCGAACTGAATCGATTGTTACAACATCTACTTCAAGATATTAGTTTTATTTCTAGTTTGAGAGACTGTCACTGTCACTGTCGTGCAAACACTGATGTTTTACACGGATTAAATAAACGTACATTGAGGATTTGTGTAAGTAGGCCTATTCTGTCAGTGTTCACCCGTGCTCATGTATTATCAGCATCAGCTGTCCCAGTCCGAGAGAAACAGTTCGGTTACGACGCTATCACGCATGCTCAGTATCTCAGCTCACCGGTTCTCAGAATCGAACATGTCCGAAAGATCGAACGTGTCAGATAGAAACGGTTCTCGATTCTGTACCGGTGATCCATTGCAACCGCTCGATCTGACTCGAGAACCGCTGTATCAGTGTGTGTGTGTGTGTGTGTGTGTGTGTGTGTGTGTGTGTGTGTGTGTGTGTGCTGAGCACAGGGTGCTGAGCTGCGAACTGCTGCAAGCTGAATAGTCTATATCAAACCTACTGTTTTGATTACATCTATTTTAAAATCTTTATCGACTTAGAAATTAAATAAGATAAAAGCTGTTCCTGAAAATATCATGCATTATTGATAAAACAAATAAATGTTTAATTTGACCGTTTTACAATCTATTGTTTCCAAAACTTTAAAATAATACAGTGACAGCTTTGTTATAATGTTTCCAAACGTGATTAGTTTTAAATACACTTAACCTGCATTTCGTTCCTCTGAACAAATAACACGCATGCGCAGCTCATCGGCTCATCGGTTCTCAGTATCGAACGTGTCCGATAGAAACGGTTTTGATTCTGTACTGCTGATCCGAGGATCCGACAACCGGTACGTTCGGTTACACGCGCATGCTCAGTATCAGCCCGTGAGTTCATCAGATCTCTCAGCAAAACATGTCTCACTTCAGCTAACGATTGGAGTTACAACATCTACTTCAAGATATTCGTTTTATTTTTTAGTTTGAGAGACTGTCACTGATGGCAGAAAGTTAATATCTACAGTATTTGTGGGATCAGCCCTGATTTGAGACGCGAACCGTTTAGAACAATTCAGTTCGATTTGGTGAACTGGTTCGACCGGTTCACTATAAAGATCCGGTTAAAAAGAACGATTCGTTCGCGAACCGGACATCACTACTCAGGAGTCTTTTGAATTATTTAAATGAGATATGAATGAGTTCGTTCACGGGGCAGCGGGATCATCATTTCAACGATTAAAACATCAAGATCAACTCTGTTCTTCACATAAAGACATCGTATGACTTCAGAAGACTTGGAATGCAACATGAGTTAATACTTCTATACTGTTTTGGTTAGATTTTGCAATAAATACTTGTGACTGTACATTTATTTGCCTGGTATGTGTTTTATATTGTAAAGATGTGGGTAGGTTTAGGGTAGGAGTTGGGTTAGTTGCTCCAAATATAAAAGTAGCCTTTAAATATTAATAAAATCATGTCTGCTTTTACAAACGCAAAGAATTAAATGCGTCTGTGTATGCCGCCAAAGGTTTCTCATTGAAATGAATGGAGCACCCAGCGCGTCGAAAATTGACGATAAAGGTACGCCCAGTTAGTTGAAAAGTGACGACAAGGGGTCCTGGTCAAGCGTCCATATGTGATGAGTTGGGTGTGAGAATGTGTTGGAGATTTGATCGTAATTACTGCTAATGTCCATATTGATAAATGCCAAGTTTTGCATTATGCACAGTTTTCTGTCGTTCATTATTTCATAAATGAGGCCCATTGTGTTTGCAGAGCTGTAGGAAACATTCTCACAAAAGTTCAGTTTATTCGACTTTAAAACATGTATGTGACTTTTGAAACATATGTGAAATAGTATGTCAGAATTTTACAGTATTCATAAATCAGTAGGAGAAAAAAAAAACCCTGAATGACCTTCAGCAGAGATTCCAAAGGGTGGTTTACTATCCCAAGAGGAGAGAAGTTGTGCAGTGAAGTGATGCAACTTGCACTAGTAGGTCACATGACAATTACAGCATGATGCATATAGTGCGTCTGGCTTATATTATTAATATAATAATGTTGTATAATTAGCATTTATATGTGACATATTATAAGGCTAATACCTGCCACACCAAAGGGTGCAAAGGTGTTCAGATAAATGTCATCTTGGAAATAGGCCATAACCTGTACCAACTGAAAAAATGAGTTTTGACCTACAGATGCTACACTAAATGTCTTTTTCTTGGATTAGAAAGACGTTCTTGTTTCACCTGACCCAGTGGCTTACTGTGATCGTTTAAAACGATTTGACTGTCTGTTGGCGAGAGAGAAAGAGTGATAAAGAGAGCTTCGGGGCTCAGAGTGGATATGTCATCTCCCTACTCTGTCTTTATTTTTCCGGAGAAAGACGGAGAGAGAGAGAGAAATAAAGGTTAAGTGACAGGGCCTGTCTGCATAGACATTGACTAAAAAAAAAGATAGTGGGGAAAAACCAGAAGTCATTTGGAAATTCTTTGACCAGGACCAAGGCCGCTGTTACGTGTGTGTGTTGAGGCTGGATAAGCATGAGATAGATGACATGCTGAAGTGTGTGTGACAGGTTGGGAGGTGCGCGTCTGTCCGCGCATGTGTGTGCAGGAGAGTGAGACTTTTGTTTGAGCGGGTGCCGATCCCATCCATCTCACTTAGCGAGCACGCATCCACATGTCAGCGTCAGCGGCATGGCAGCCTGCCCCAAAGGCCTTTGTGAGAATCTGATAAACACATCCGGTAGGGACCCGCGCGCCCACGTGCGTGCATCTGTCTGGCCTGCCAAAGTCATCAGGGCCACCAGGAAATGGCATTCAAATGGCATCAGATGAAACGTCTGTTTGGGGGACTCTGGAATATTCATTTATTAGTGAGGGTTAAAATGATAAAAAGGCTTCATGCTATTCAGGGTTCGGCATGACTATAATATCTACACTCTCACTCACACAGAAAGATGTGACATCTTAAGCATTCAAACATACAGATTTCCCATTTGGCTCAGTAAAACTATAATCACATGGCTGTATGAATCATCAAAATAAAACTGGAATCATGATATGGCTTAGTACATTTCAAAGGGAGTGATGTCAATAAAGGTAGGGTAGGTAGGAATTGGTTAAAAAACGTTTTTTTCCAAATTTGTTTAAACTTTCTTTATATATCAATACATAATTAAAATGTAAGTACTCTGAAAAAGAAAGTATAAAAATTGAGTGTCTGTAGACCTCTCACGACTGTTTTAAAGACAGCTCATTATTTCCATTCACTCCACCTTCCCCCTTCTGGGCTCTTTCTAAAGACACGCCCCCAAAATAGATGAACGCGCTACACCGGCCACTCAGCTGGAAGATGCATTATTTACCTCAGACAAGCGGGGTGCATGTAGTCACATCATGTCAGAATCACATGTAATAAAACATCTACCTTTATCAGTATGAATATAAACAAATAAGATGTCTTTTAGTACTCACTGTCAAGCTAGAATACCGGTACTGGTAAAGTTTTAAATATATATTTGTTTGATTTGGTAATGAGCTAGTTATATTTTTTAAGGCAACGAAAACAGGTAGCATCATGTTTTCCCATTAACATCAGTTATTCTGTGATGAAGATGAATTTTGTGTAAGATTCATAACATATACTGTGTTTTGCATGTAAAAGTTTCCATGATGAAAGCGTTGTTGATTAGCAGTAGCTAAAGCTAACTTAGTTCTAAAAAAAGTTCCTGGATGCGGTGTACTAGCTTTTACACATGCATTTTGTTATCTAAAGTTACATTTTGCAAAATTCAACACATCAACTTGAGCTAAACATATTGAGTATTTATCATCTCTACTAATGGCTAAGTGTATAACATTGTAACTTTATGCTAAGTAATTTTATGTTAGCTATATTAGGCAGCTTCATGTGCTTTTGATACATGCTTCATGAAAACATAAACCAAAAAAATGTATAATCAAAATGAAAGATTACCTGTCCAGCATAAATACAGCCAGCAATGAGTCGTTTTTCAGGTCCCTCAGTTCTCACCATCATTGAAAAGCCACGCTGATATTTACTCGCGTTTGATTTCTTTGTTTATCCAAAGACTTTCTGTGCATTGCCTTTTCTCGTACTGTCTTCCTTTTTTGCATTGTTTGCCTTTGCTGACTGTAAAACCCGGCACTGTGAATTTTGAATGCTCTTTCTCTGCCATTATTTTTGTCTAGGTTTCGTGCCTCTTGAACTGCTCGAATCAAACAGGTGCGCGCACGTGGGCGGATCCTGTAGCGAAAGCGGTGGTCGCCATGGTAGCGAGAGAGAGTGACAGTCGCCCAAGCCAATCACTTGTTTCGTCCCGAACGAAAATGAGTGGTGTTTATTGCAGATTATTAAGTCTAGAGTCACTCGATTTTTATACTCTCCTTTTCAGAGTACTTACATTTTAATTATGTATTGACATTTAAAGAAAGTTTAAACAAATTTGGACAAAAGTGTTTTAGATCAGTCCTACCTTTCCCACCTTTAAATAAATATATGCACCGTGTGTTTCAGAGTGGAGCGTGGCACTGCTTTCTTACGCACGATCAGCTTATTATCTGGATACGCAGCGTCTCAGAGCGGCTTGGTTTGGAGTGAATGCTGCTCAAGCTCCACACAAACTCCATCTCTGCATATAAGTTTTGGTCGCTTTAACTTCCTTTGTTTTTGACATGCTGCAGCCATCCTCCCGTACTTGCAAGGAGAAGTGTTTGTCAAGAAAAGACCATCATAACGTTTAAAAAAATGAAGAAATTAAAGGGTTAGTTCACCCAAAAATGAAATTTCTTTCATTAATGACTCACCCTAATGTCGTTAAGATTTCATTTTTGGGTAAACTAACCCTTTAAGATTGTAATTAAAGGATTAGTTAACTTCAAAATGAAAATGTACTTTACCTGTTAATTTACTCACCCCCATCTCATCCAATATGTTCATGCCTTCCTTTCTTCAGTTTTTGAGGAAATCGTTCCAGGATTTTTCGCCACATAATGGACTCAATGGCAAACAATGGGTTAAAGGTCCAAATTAATGCAAAGGGCTTTAAAGGGCTCTTTTAAAAAGCCGAGGTATAAGGTCTTCTCTAGTAAAACAATCGTTCATTTAAAAAACAACAACAACATTTATATACTTTTTAACCCTAAATACTCAACTTCAGTGTTGGGCTTCTTCAGGACATCATCACATCAGAAAGGTCACGTCCATGATGTACATGGAAGTATCGACCCAGTGTTAAAGCGAACGTGCAAAGACTAAACCAATCGGCCTTTACAAAAATAAAGATAGAACAACAAAGTCCTACATTGTCCCAATGTAGGACAATTAAAAAAGGAGGAGAACATGAGATGGAGTTTTTGACACTGGGTTGGTACTTCCACCCACGCGACTTTTCCGACATGATGACGTCACGTGTCGTGATGAAGTCAAGCATATGTGGTTAAAAAGTATAGAAATGTAAAAATTTTATAAAATGGCCAATGGTTTCGCTAATTAAGACCCTATTCCTTGGCTGGGATCATGAAGAGCCCTTTGAAGCCCTTACGAGCCCTTTAAAAATGCATTGATTTGGATCTTCAGCTCGGTGTTTGCCATTGAATCCATTATGGAGAAAAACCCATGGAATGTTTTCATCAACACAGTCTCACCCCTACTCGTCAAATGTTGCCGAACGGTCAAGGGACCCTGTCGTCAGCTGTTGACGCACAGGGTACCCCTAAATCGCCATTTTTCGACGTACTGGGTAATCCACTGATTTCAATGAGAAACCTAGGACGTCATAAACAGACGTGTTGGGCATGTGCATGTTATCGTCATGATGGAATTTATTGGGTTATAATTTTTCCATTATGACATGTTGGAGTGTGATTCTCAATTTAATCAGCCAGCACAATTGTATTTACATTTATTTACGCTATGATACACGTTTGAAACAGTAGTCAAACCCCACCCCGCCCTAAACCTACCCATTTGCGTATTATATGATATAAAACACAGGCTGTAACAGACAACAGGCACACTTTATTGAAAAAGTCCAACTATTCCGAGGCCAAACGATTGAATTGTGCGAAGAAAAGACCCAAAAGCAATCACCGTCTCTATCCGCGGCGCGCGGCGCGCGGCCCGCGCCCGTGCGTCACACTGAAGACGCCACAGGTAGACCCCTCGGCGTCACGCGATGGACGAACTGGGAACCCAATTGCTTTCAGTGGGAAACCTTTGGCGTCAACATTAGACGGCAATTCTATCGGTATGAAATCGCGCTGAAGAAGTCTCATTCAGAACACATCGCGATGTTTGGCATCAGATCACGTGTGCCACATGTTGGTGAGTAGTCATACATATTATGTCCTAATATTTGATATAAAGTATTTTCTGCTTGTCGTTATTGATCATGTTCAGTCACTGCATTGTATCTGCCATCATCTCCACTGAGGCTTTGCATTTCTTTGCTTTCTAAATAAACACACCTTGCTAATAGGGTAATTTAACACTGTCACGTGACGTGCTATAGACCTTTAAACATTTGTTAATATTTAATAATAATTACTAGTGTAGTTCCAACGTGGCATTTGTAGTAGAAGCACAATAAAAAAAAAAAAAACAACACTTGCCATGCGTTTACCACAGTATTGGTAGTTTTAATGTGATATTTGTTGTAAATAAACAGTAGCCACAACAATTACCATGCTTTAAATGCATTTTAATGTAAAATCCAAATATTGTTATTTAAATAGTATACTTTATAATGCTATATATTATATATTATGACTTTTTTCTCTCTTTCTTTTTTTTTTTTTTTACCTGAAAAGACCAAAAGAGCCTCTCGGACTCAGTCAACCCATTCTTGTTTGTGGAGAAGTAACGGAGAAAACCGAAAGCTGCAACAGCAAATATTTGTAATGGTATGTATGAGTTGGTTTGAACCCTTTATCAAACATTTTATTTAGCATTTGTTGTTACTTATTCTTACAAATCCTATAGCTCAATCAGTAAGAACATATTCCCAAAGTCTTAATAATTCACAAGATTTAACAAGTTGTCAAATTCGTATGATTCTCGTACATATAGCTCTGAAAAAAATTAAGAGACCACTTAACATGGATTTCTAAATGTTAAGTGGTCTCTTGATTTTTTTTTCCAGAGCTGTATTTGTATATGAAGAGTTCAGATGCAAAAGCCTCAAAAAGCCACTTCGGTCACATGACATCAGATATTCGATTATTTTTTCTTAATCAGATCAGTTGCAATGTTTATAACGTCCCGTTTGCATGTAAATAATTTATGTGATCACAAAATCAAGTGAGTTATCTACATTTTCAAACAAATTCATATGATATAGCTTGCTATTATATACTTTTAATAATGGGAATGCACACATATCTGTGAACTTACTAAATAAATGTATTTAACATTTAATTATGCAACGTTTTTTTACAGCAAGAAACAGTTATGTATGAACTCACAACTTGCATGCAATGTAATACAATTTCCTCTTTCTTTCTGTCTTGCAGGATTACTTGCAGATTACTTTTATTTATTTATTTTTGTTTAAAAGATCTCTACAATATCAAACTCAACAGCTCTTTTAAGAGTCAACCCTCACAAGAGCTTCTAGTGATTCTCAGCGAATCTTGCCGTAATCAGCCCTTCACAGGTAAAGTTGAATATTATCAGTATCAGTATATATACTAAAGTATATACAGTTTTTAGTATATATAATCATCAAATGCTCACCTTAATCTTATGGTAAATTAACTTTATTGTAACTGTCTTAATTTATATGTTTTAAAAACAATAGTATTTGCACAGAGTAAGTGAGACTTTCTTGTTTTACAGAAGAGAAGAAAGACCAGACCTTATATCGAAGCAAGCTAAGAAAATAAGTCATTTGTTTAGGGTGAGGAAGGAAGATGGACATCTTGTGCCCGAAGAAGACAGAAAAGTGCGCAAGTCCATTGGTATGTCTTGTATTGAAGCAATGCTGTAATATGTAGTACAAAATTTGATGTTGATCTCTCAAAGGACTATTCATTTCAACAGTGATCATTCTTTCTACTCTGATAAAATACGTACCATTATTCATGTCTAAATCTTTTAATAACTCCTAAAATAAGCAAATGAGTTTCTGTATCTTGGATTTATTTAAAATGGTAAATATTTGTTTTCCCTTTTTGATACAATTATTATTACACTTTTGGCCTTCAGTTCTTAAAAACTGCACTGTCTGTTTGTCTTAGATAAAAGCAGACAAGTGTGGGAAAAAGCATTTAGTTGTTATAAACTCCATGTATTTCTCCATTGTTTTGTAGACCATGGATGGTTCTGGGTAGCTTTAGAAGATAATGAGTTGGGACATATTAGGAATCAAATAGTAAATGTTCTTTGAATTATGTGTAATATCTGGTTAGTTCTTTGGCTTGAAACAAGGCCTTATACTCCACAGACTAAACACATTGCATTTGTGTTTTAAGATGGATAGCAAGAGAAGGCACAAATTCTACAGGAAAAAGATGTGCTGCCAAGGAGGAATACAAGAGGCAAAAACTCTGAGAACTATACATGGCCATGGGTGCTTCATAAGCATGGTAAGTCTGGTGCCTGGGTACCTATTTCTTAATTCTGTCAATGAAAGTTGTATTGCAGTATTTGAACAATTTTATATTGTAAAGGCTATCAAAAGTGATGCTCTTGAAACAAGTAACTAAAGAAATCTAGCATCACTGACAAAGGCTCAGAAGAGACCATGTCTTTCTAAAAGATCTTTTAAAAGATCTACTGTTTAAAAGGTTGCTGTTGATATGGGTAAATTAGTTTTTGTTCAGTACTTGGCTAATATTATGGGCTTAAATATTATACATAATGCTTCAATGTGTATATTATTTTATGTACTGACTGCTGCTTTGTAAATTTAAATCAGGAATTGGCATTTCTGCCCATTTTGAGGTGGAGAGTTTACTGAAGAACATAGGTTAACCTGACTGTACATTAAACTTAATCTGAATTGTGTTTGTTGTTTTACTTTTAGACCAGGACTGGAGAACGCCGGATTATACGACTTCTTCCTCTGGTTGAAATAAGGCTACACAACATCAGTGATCACATCATCTGTACATTGATTATACTGTAGGGTACAAGTGGGCGAACTGTTTAGAAGAAGAAGAACATGATAGAGGGAAAAGACAGAAACCAGTCTAGTTGTAATAATGAATCATTATTTTCCAACACTATATCGAATCTGTTTTCTGTATCATAGTTGACTGGATGGGATTATGTGGCACTCATTTGTGTGGCTTCAGCAGCTGTGAATGGATTAATATGATGTTAATGTGTTTTTTAAAACCCATTTTTATTTATCTTGAATCTTATTTGACTTTATTCTACTTTATTAACTGTATACTGTATCCTCCAATAAAGTGTTGAGTGATAAAGTATGGTGAGTATTGTGTATGGTGTTTGGTACAGTAAATACACATTCAACCAGTTTATTTAGGTTATCTTATTAATTACCAAGAATATTTTACTTGAGAAGTAAACATTTTTTATCTGGTTATATTATATTTGGTACAATGCTCCAAAAAGTTGTATATACTTGCATGCTGTGACAAGTATGTCAGTTTTCAGTGAAATAAAGGGAAGGATTACAAACACTTCAAGCTTAACTGAAGATGATCCATGTTGATCATTCTGGTACATCTACTTCTGCAATAAAAATTAAAGCATGCACATTTTCGATGCCAGGTACGTGAAGAGGGTGTAGATGAAATTGTGACAATGTCTCTTGTTATTTTACTTAATGGTGCATTGTCCTATATTTAATAGTAATAATGAAGTGTAAATAATATAAATAGTTTTTGTTTACTCTGGAAAGTGGATAATGGCAAGTTGTTGCAGGTTCATCCATTATATTTATTAGTGTTTATCCATAAAAGAAAAGAAAACTTAATAATTATTATTTTAAAACATTTCTTTCAAATATTTCTGTATTTCATCAGATGGTCTTACAATATCAAAACCTGTACACAAGCATGACGTTAGAATAGAAAAGACAAAATACTCTGATATTTAAATGTGACTCAAAGTTTGTTGTACGTGATGAGGAGAATAGATCTGTGTATGTTGTACTGCCCTTACACCTCCAGGGACCCAGTAGTGGCCCCTGGAAGAGCAAAAAAAAAGCATATTTCAAATGGCTTTAACTCAAAGTCTGGTTAGCGTATCACAGAGAAAATTGGCAGGACAACTGCATATGCAATGTTTACTAAATAATGTTGGCCACAGTTTTCAGACATATATGGAAAGCTGCCATAAAGGTTTATTTAAAAGTGCTCACAGTAAAATATACAATATCAGCTTGGCCCTCATATATGTCATAAAGGTTTACACAATGAACATATTTTAATATCCAGTTGTCCATTAAATATGTAATTTACTTAACATTTATTGTTTCATTATGAAACCTTTTAAACTACATTACCCATATATCTGTCATTGTATCAATGCAATGGGAAACATGGCGCTGTAGTTCATAGAAGTGTGCTGAAATGCTTAGGGTTAGGGTTGGGTTCTCAGTAAAGGAGTCATTTCTCACAACATAGCGACACTTTGTAGTTAGCTTAACGTATAACTGACGTAATAATAACACCAAAACATACTTTGTAAAATGAAACGCCGTTTTATATGGTTAAAACAGATAGTCCAATCACAGCGCGTTCTGCGATAAAGTCACAGCCAATGACAACCCAGCTGAACAGAGGCGTCACACTTCCTTGTCCATTTATGGTAAATTATATCACATCTCATCCGGTTCAACTGAAGGGGTAGATTCAAGGGGGTAATCTAGCGCTCGGAAAGCGTTCCACCCCTAGGGGCTGCCATTGCTAACCAAGCCATCACCTGCTGTTAGCATCCCATTGACTCCCATTCATTTTTGAGTCACTTTGACAGTGAATAACTTTACATCTGAGACGTTTAAAGACTCCATTTGTCCATTGTTTATTTCTAAAGAAACACGACAATGTATAAAAGGCTCCATTACCTTGTATCTTACACTATCGCCCCGCAGAAGCTGTTTTTGTAAAAATAGGCTAACGATTGCGTCATAACCAACGCGACCCTGTCGCACAGTTGAGAAATTACCGTATAGACCTGAGGAGACGCTCCCAGGCAATCTTTTACTGTCTATGAGGCAGTCGGGGGGACGTGGAGACATGTCCTGGAGACTAGTCTGATAAAGTCAAGGGGGAAGAATGGGGAGAAGCCCATAGTGAGCCAAAAGCAACGGGAGAAAATATTTAAACAACGTGATTCAGATTTCGCTTTCCACATCTACTAGAAGACTCACAGCTGTCAGACAGGAGGCTCACGTCACATCTACGTCGTCAAGCTCAGTCTGAGCCTGCGCAGTTCGCTCAGCCATCAGGAAGTGAGTGCCCCTAGGTTGACTTCATTATTTCGCCGTAGACGTCAATGGGGTCGCTGTGTCCATTTCTTTTACTGTCTATGGGTAGATTCCTTAAATATTTAATATTTAGGCTGCTAAATATTTATTTATTCTAATTAAATAATAAAACTCACATTTTAAAACGAAAGTCTTCTTTGTGTGGTTAAACTGATGCATAATAAATATATTTGAAAGAGAAACCTTTTTCTATGCAATGGTCTACAAGCATAAACTTCTTTAAGCCATCCTTTACAATCTGAACTCTTGGAATTAAAACAAATATAACAAAAGCACAATGAATGCACACAATTTTGTAAGCATATTCCAATATTTAATGTCAAACAGTTTAAATACAAATGTAGTGCCCATATATATATATATATATATATATATATATATATATATATATATATATATATATATATATATATATATATATATATATAGGCAAAAAAAGAACATTTTACATTCTAAACTTTAATACTATATATTTGCGATTATTGTTCACTTTTATTGTAACTAAATTAAATGCCAATTAAAATAGTTGATGATTATTGTAAATGTTAACCATTTTCAGTAAGAAAATACTTCTATAAAGTACATTCATGTTACAGTTACATTAACAAGGTAGTGATATAATGATAGTGAAATAATGATAGAGGTAGTTATGGTGGACATGTACTTTAGTGACCATTGTAATAAAAGTTTTAATGAATAATTATTGATTTCAAAAGGTATTAACTCTCACTATCTTCATTTGTTCAAACAAACAACAAATGCAGAAATATACATTGGACTATGGCATCATGAAGTCAATGCATGACTAGAACTAGTGGATGGCAATAGATATGTCCTTCACTAAAACTCCTGATGATAAAGGCATAGGCAGACATCAAGAACAGTTTATGAATATTGGTTCTGCATATATCAAAGAGATCATAAGACTCTACAGACTCCACGTGAAGACTTTGAGACACTGTGACAGAGCAAAGGGTGCACTTCACTGGACATGTCCCATGTATGCCCAAACAACAACACCCAAAAACACTTATGAAGTGGACACCACCAGGAGGACGCACGAGAAGGGAAAACCAAGGAAGATATGAGACAGATGTTTCACGAAGACCTCAATGCCGGTGTTCCATGAGAAGATGTGAAAACGTGGCCACAGATCGAATATGTTGGAGGACACATGTTGCCCAATGTGCCCAGGACAGGACATGATGATGATGTTGTCAGTTTATACATAACTGTAGGATTTATTTCTGTAAAAAACGTTGCATAATTAAATGTTAAATACATTTATTTAGTAAGTTCACAGATATGTGTGCATTCCCATTATTAAAAGTATATAATAGCAAGCTATATCATATGAATTTGTTTGAAAATGTAGATAACTCACTTGATTTTGTGATCACATAAATTATTTACATGCAAACGGGACGTTATAAACATTGCAACTGATCTGATTAAGAAAAAATAATCGAATATCTGATGTCATGTGACCGAAGTGGCTTTTTGAGGCTTTTGCATCTGAACTCATCATATACAAATACAGCTCTGAAAAAAAAAATAAGAGACCACTTAACATTTAGAAATCCATGTTAAGTGGTCTCTTAATTTTTTTCAGAGCTATATGTACGAGAATCATACGAATTTGACAACTTGTTAAATCTTGTGAATTATTAAGACTTTGGGAATATGTTCTTACTGATTGAGCTATAGGATTTGTAAGAATAAGTAACAACAAATGCTAAATAAAATGTTTGATAAAGGGTTCAAACCAACTCATACATACCATTACAAATATTTGCTGTTGCAGCTTTCGGTTTTCTCCGTTACTTCTCCACAAACAAGAATGGGTTGACTGAGTCCGATAGGCTCTTTTGGTCTTTTCAGGTAAAAAAAAAAAAAATAGAAAGAGAGAAAAAAGTCATAATATATAATATATAGCATTATAAAGTATACTATTTAAATAACAATATTTGGATTTTACATTAAAATGCATTTAAAGCATGGTAATTGTTGTGGCTACTGTTTATTTACAACAAATATCACATTAAAACTACCAATACTGTGGTAAACGCATGGCAAGTGTTGTTTTATTTTATTTTATTGTGCTTCTACTACAAATGCCACGTTGGAACTACACTAGTAATTATTATTAAATATTAACAACTGTTTAAAGGTCTATAGCACGTCACGTGACAGTGTTAAATTACCCTATTATCAAGGTGTGTTTATTTAGAAAGGAAAGAAATGCAAAGCCTCAGTGGAGATGATGACAGATACAATGCAGTGACTGAACATGATCAATAACGACAAGCAGAAAATACTTTATATCAAATATTAGGACATAATATGTATGACTACTCACCAACATGTGGCACACGTGATCTGATGCCAAACATCGCGATGTGTTCTGAATGAGACTTCAGGTGTGTTCGACATCGGCTGCGGCTGGATGCATGCGATCGGCGAGAGTAGCCGAGTGCAGGCGGGGAGGAGCTGCAAACGGAGACGTGAAGTCGGACACTTTCTGCTTCCCGTGGTGACGCTTGAGCTGTGTTTGCAAACTTTATCACAGCTGAAGTTAAATAAATGCAAAATTTCTCAAATACACAGATGTTTCAAATGATATTTTCATCCAATACTTTATATACTGCTTAATAAAGCGTCTGTTTGGACAAGATTAAAGGTTCAACATATAAACCACACTATCAATGAAGTGGTGTCAACGGTTTTTATCAGTTTTAGTTTGATAAACATGACAATATAACATCGCGACTACATGAAAAGAGGTTTTACTGTTATAAATAAATGATTTGTGAGCATTAGCGTGACATAAGTTTTCAGAATAAACACGAAACGCACGTGATCGCTGTCATACGGCGAATCGGCCAATCGTGGATCAGCTGTGTCGTCATCAGAGCTTGTGCATCCTCCTGCAGTCCCCCGTGAGAATCTGCAGCGGCTGCATCAGCCGCCTGCTCTCGAATCGCTCTCGCGGTTCTTTGTTGACATACGTAACAGTCACGTGCCGTCGGCGCTGTCTCAAGTCGGACAAAATTTCTAACCGGCATGCACTGCTTTAAGTCAGCCGCCGATCGGTCTGCGCATCGCTAGGTGAAGTCGAACAAGCCTTTTTTCAGCGCGATTTCATACCGATAGAATTGCCGTCTAATGTTGACGCCAAAGGTTTCCCACTGAAAGCAATTGGGTTCCCAGTTCGTCCATCGCGTGACGCCGAGGGGTCTACCTGTGGCGTCTTCAGTGTGACGCACGGGCGCGGGCCGCGCGCCGCGCGCCGCGGATAGAGACGGTGATTGCTTTTGGGTCTTTTCTTCGCACAATTCAATCGTTTGGCCTCGGAATAGTTGGACTTTTTCAATAAAGTGTGCCTGTTGTCTGTTACAGCCTGTGTTTTATATCATATAATACGCAAATGGGTAGGTTTAGGGCGGGGTGGGGTTTGACTACTGTTTCAAACGTGTATCATAGCGTAAATAAATGTAAATACAATTGTGCTGGCTGATTAAATTGAGAATCACACTCCAACATGTCATAATGGAAAAATTATAACCCAATAAATTCCATCATGACGATAACATGCACATGCCCAACACGTCTGTTTATGACGTCCTAGGTTTCTCATTGAAATCAGTGGATTACCCAGTACGTCGAAAAATGGCGATTTAGGGGTACCCTGTGCGTCAACAGCTGACGTCAGGGTCCCTTGACCGTTCGGCAACATTTGACGAGTAGGGGTGAGACTGTGTTGTTTTCATCAAGAAACTTCTTTTCTTTTTGACTGAAGAAAGACATGAACATCTTAGATTAGATGGGATTGAGTTAATTATCAGGAAATTTAATTTTGAAGTGAACGAATCCTTTAAAAGTATTGTAGATCTACAGTTGTTATGAAAATGTAATTATTTATTATTAAGATATTAATCAATAAATTATATATAATCAAAATATTTTGGACAATTTGTGCAGCCTTACAAGCACAGTAATTTTTGATTTATTTATTTTTAACCAAAAAATTGCAGTTTATTCCCATGTAGAGAAGTGCATCATTGCAGTATGCACATACAATACAAGTAGTAAGCTGTATTTGCATGTCAGTTGAATAAATCAATGGACATATACTAAATGAATCCCAGCAAACTATATGCATTTAGTGTTTGTGTTTAAACTGTCCCCAAAGAGTGAGCTGGTATGATTTAGATAAGACGCTCTGAAAGTAGAGACATTTATCTGTTTGCTTTGCATTGCAACAAAGCGTTTTATTTGATCGGAAATCAGTTTAATTATGTGCTGGTTGTAATTACATTTTTGCATTACATTTTAAACAAATAAAGTTTAAAACCAATATTCTTTTTCGGAATATTTAATAAACTAATTTTAGTATGAAGTGTAAGAGCTACTTCTAACTATTGAATACTTTTGGTCCACTTTACAGATTATTCTGGTCAAAAATAGCCAATGTAGAAAGAAAGAGGTTGTCTAACCAATGTGTAGCACAACAAAGTGCTAACTGTCTTTGAATGTATAACGCTGTTGAAATTAACGGAAAATTTAGGCTTAGATTTCCATTTAGTTTAAAAGTAAGTATTATATAACTCAATATAATGTATACTGCAATATACTGTACAATACAGTTGTGCTTGAGAATATTATTTTTTACATGCTACTGAGGACCTATTTCTGTATTTTTCTGAAAGTTTTTTTTTTTTTGCCACAAACTTCCAGCCAGCCAATTAGAATAGAACTTGCTTGTTTGAAAAACACAATTTTTGTGTTCGATATACATCAGGCGGTCAGTAAACAAACTGCAGGTGGTCAGTGCTTTGGGATACTTTTGGTCTTTTAAAATGCGTCTAAAGGTGAAGAGGCTGTGTTCTGATTCTCAGAATTTTGACATTCTGTCATATTTTTTCTTCTAGTTTCAGCTTTTAGCTTTGTATTGTGTTTTCCTCATTTCAGAGGGAAATCTTATTCTTTTCCCCCACTCTCTCTCGCTCTTTCTCCGCAGTGTGGGGGTTTGGGGAAGTGTTCATGGTCTCAGGCGGTATAGAGGTGTTTCATTTTCTCTGGATAATGGTCCTGGAGCAGTATGGTTTCAGCCGCAAGACATGTGCCTGAACACACACATACACAACCTCAAATGAACGGTAAAACTATTTGATTACATGGAAACAGTGTTAAAATTATGCAACAGTGTAGCACAGCATCGAGAGGAAGGAAGCTGGTGGAAAGGTTTCCTGTATAATATCAAAAACACAGTGTTTGCTGCAAACAGATCCGGCGCACAACACACACTACATGTATTGCATCTTAATATGATTTTCTTTGACATGTTTTGGTTTGAAATACAATTCTGAATCACCCGAGAGCTTCAAGAAAAGTCTGTGAGGCATGTCTGAATGAATAAGCCGTTTTACAGTGAAATTATTGCATTTGGTGGCATTGCTTGCCTTTCTTAGATATATTACAGCATGTAGCTTTTTACAGTGCAATTTTGGATAACACACAGGAAGGGAGCAAACAGAGTACTATATGAGTGAAAAAGTACAAAGTGCAGTAAATTAAAAGCCAAACGTTTTCTTCTGTTGGTCCATATTAATGTAGTACCCTTTGCAATCTTTTTCACTTATTTTTTGCCCAACCCTGTTAGTCAGAATCTTTATTAATTGTGCAGATAGCATTGCTTGAAAGTGTGATAGTGGCCCTGTCCCAACTGGCACCCTAAATCCTCACGGTCTTCCTCTGTGTCCGCACTTTCATGATGTAATGCCGCTTTGAGTGCCGGGAAGAAGTACACCGCATCACCAGTGCGGGCTTGGCAAAAGTGCGCATCGAGGGCGCATATCGACCTCAAAGGGGGCTCGCAAGCACCCCTCTGAGACCTAAAATAACAAATGGGACACCCTGTGGTCTCGACGACTTAGTGGACACGCACACGCAGCGGCCATTGTAAGTCCACAAGACCGAAAATGAATTGTGTCATTTGTGACAAAGCCTGAGTCACAGTCACATTTAAATTTAGTTTGATTGGCCTTTGTTTGTTTGCGTGTCACATGTTCCTTTGGTCTGTTTCCTGCCACTTATCTGTCTCCCCGGTTTCCATCATTATTAGTTTATCTGTGTCAGCTGTGTGTCATTATCCTCATTGTTTTTCACTATATAAGTTCCTCCCGTTCCTTCAGTCTCTGTCCGATCTCAGTTATGGTATGTTGAGAACTATCTTTACAAGCCTTTGCTTTCCTGTCTGGATTTGTGTAATATTTGAAATTTTTCAGTGTTATACTGTGTTAGCCTATACCTTTGCGGTGAATTATCAGTGTTGCAGAATGGAGCGTGAGGTGAAATTGGTTGCTTTAAAATCATAAATCACTTAAGAGTTTGTGGAGTATGTTGTAAAACATATGTGAAGAAAATGTGTGTATGTATAAAAAGTATGCAATAAGACATTTGAATAACATTATGATAAAGGGCTGTGTTAATCACATTGAATCTGCTTTATATATGCAGGTTTGGTTTTTCTCCTTCCCCTATTGATGTATCAATGGATTTCTTCAGTTTCTTGGAGATGGCAAGTCAACCCCATGAAAGAACAAAGACAAGAATGGAAGAGCGATCCATTTAAGGCCTCAACCAGAGAGGTAGGAAATACTGTTGTCTTTAATTTGTTTGAAATAAGGACTGATCTATCTTGATTTCCTCTACAAAAGGAAAATAAGATGTACCACACACAACAGAAGTGAAAACCTTAAGAATGTAAAGCGAAATTTAGTGGACATTTATTTTAAAGCAAGTGGTATAGGCTACTCTCTTGACAATTGTATGTTGAGTGGTCGATAGATTTTATTGCTTATTTAGTTAAATGTTCACTTTATAAAGTGTTTGAACACAGACGTGAGTCCACAGTGAGTGTAAACAACCAGCCTATAATGGTTATTTTTAATAATCCCCATTAACCATTATCAATCTCTCATAACGCGCTTCATACTTCTCCCTACTCCTATGTAAGAGTAGGGAAATCTCAACCATGATCTGCCCTTTCAGCATATACACACTCCTTAAAGGGGGGGTGAAATGCTGTTTCATGCATACTGATCTTTGTACACTGTTAAAGACTTGGAATCCCATACTAAACATGGACAAAGTTTCAAAAGTTAAGGTGGACGTTTGATGGGAGTATTTCTTTGTCAAAAATACTACTTCCGGTTAGTCATAAGTTTCGGCAAGTTTTTTGCGATCATGCGTCCCCTTTGACGTTAATGGGGGCGGAATTTCCTTGTATGGGCCTTACGGACAATTCTACCGGAAGCGCGTGAGAGAGAAGGGAGAGAGCGAAAGCAACAGGCTATGCCCATCAAAGCGCTGGCTCGTAGGCTGCGCTGCACAGGTAATGTGCACAATTAACAATGACATCAAAAAGTGCGTTTTTGGTTGCCAGACCAAGACAGTCCTGCACAGATTCCCCCAAAACCCCGCGGTAAGGCAACAGTGGATGGAATTTGCTTTTCCGGATCAGCAACTGAGTTGCGCGAATGTTTATATCTGTTCGCTGCATTTCGGTGCCGACTGTTTCATAAACAAGGCCCAGCTCGACGCCGGATTTTCCCGATCGCCTAATGCTGAATGATGGAGCAGTCCCAACGTTAGAAGGGTAAGTGAGACTGCTTCAAATGTCTGTGTTTTTTTTAGTCCGCTTACTGTCTACACAAACCACGCGTAAACACACAAACACACGTGCACAACTGCACTTCCCACATGTACACCTTCAAAGACAAAAATACGACGATATAATTCAAGTATAAATATGTAAATAACACAAGCCGCTAAGCATATTATATAGTTAGTGTATAACTTGTACCACATACAGACAGTTTTTGCTGCTGCTCCTGTTCAACAGCAGCCTCTGGGTCTGATTCCGGATCATAGATGTATGGCTGTATCTGATTAAAAGCCATATTTTTAGTTTGAATAAAGTTTTTCCCGCTGTTAGGGATGACACAGCTTTACGACGCACTCGACTCAACATAGCAGCAGCGAGCACACGTCATTATTTAGCTCCGCTCACACGACACGCCCCCACCCGCTCGGCTTTTTTCGGAAAGACTCGGAACAGCGCATCTTTCTTATATAATTATTAAAAAAATAAAGACTTTTCGGAGATATGCAGGATGCAATGCTACTCTATAGGTACTCAAGATTGACATGACACTGACTGAAACTGAGTGTTTCACCCCCCCTTTAATGAGAAGCAAAGAGACCACCATATTTGTACAAATAATTTTACGCATGATTGCTTCACTTACAAGGGTCAGTACAATGCTAGATTATAAATGATGGGTCAATACCAATGCTTTGTGCTATAACTTCATTTCCAGAAAAAGTAAGGATGGCACTTCATATTTTGTGAATGTTTGCCAATTTCCTTTCTGAAGGAGCTTTCTAGAATGCTGTACAGCAAACATGGCTAAAGTTACCATAGTCTCTGGCTGTATTCAAAGAGACTATAGCTCTGTTGTAAGTTTTATCCTGAAACCTTGCTAACCATCTGCATAATTCATAAAGTCACATTTATTATGCATTGTCTAGTGAGGTGACAGACATGTTACGTTCCCACACTAGCACCTATACAACAATTTATACATAACATGACAGTACATGCTAGTCGATGAGTTGAATCAACGTAACTCCACAACAACTAACCCTGCATAAATGTATCCACTTACCATTTAGAAATGTCCAGGTGCAGTCGAAATGTTGCAACCTCTTCTCGAGTCTCTCCATCTTTGATTCTTTTTGAGATTCTTTTTGTTGTTGAAGTTAAATGGAAATATTGTGTTGGGAGCTGCTGGAAGGGGGACGGGGAGCAGCAGCTCACTGGCACGTTTTTGCTCACACCCAAATAGGGGCAAATTTGACAAGCTATAATAAATGATCCAGGAGATGTTTTGATCTGGAACTTCACAAACACTTTCTGGGGGCACCAGAAATTTATATTACATCATGTGAAAAGATGTAGTCAAAATATGAGTCTGATAATGCTTTGTTGGGCTGTGATTATGGGGCATGTTTCAACTGAACCAGGAAAGACATCAATTGGATAGACCTACAACCAATCAGAGCAACGGAGCGACTCATAGTTAGTTGTTAAATGTCAAAACTCAATTGCACTGTGTTGCCAAGTCTGAAGTTTTCCCGCAGGTTGATTTCCATGTCCCCGGGTTGAAGTGAAGCAACCTCAATTATGTAATATAGACCCAGGAATGCGAATTTTAGCATTTAATAATGTCATTTCTATGCTTTCTTTTGACATAACACTCCATCTCCTTAGCCAAACCTTAACACTGGTCCAAATCATTACATTGAGTTATTTTAGTAAGTGGGACCAAATGAAATAGGTGTTACACTAAGGATAAATCTAGTTGGAATATGTGCATCCAACCAGATATTACCATTAAAAATTGAATTCAAAATCGATTCTGAATTTATCAGTTTATCCTGTTCTAGCCACCAGCAGAACTTAATAATTACACTTCCATGTTCCTCCTAACCACACTTCTTGTCACTGTTCTTGCAAATCCCTTTTTAAGATGCTTTCATTGATTTCACCATATTTCTTGCTCCCTTGCCACAGTGACTCCAGATGTGCCAAATCGCCAGTAATTCCACTCTTTCCTCTGCTAATCAGAAGGTGAGAGTATGTCAAACCGATTTGGCTTTAATTGGTCTGATGGTAAATTTCTGATTTGTCATGGCCAATTATTCCTTATTAATTTTCGACTCTGTGGTGCCAGCCCTCTCAGCAGCTGGTGTGAGAGTAAAATTGGACGGATTTAGAGATTTTCAGTCTTGTTATTCATCCCTTATCAATATGTCATCTGGAGATTGGACACATCAGAATGACTTGAGGGGGAGAAATCATCTACTGCCATGTTTGCTTCATATCAAACTGTGCGACTGGCAGAAATAAAGGTCTGTACAGACTGTTCTGAGTGCAAGGAGTCATTGTTGAGTTCTGCTGCAGTTTTAATGAAGACTAGTCCCTTTGTGATTATTTATGCCAATGCAATTGAGGTCAGCACAAAGACTCTAACCAATATGAAGATTTTAATGTGATGAAGGATTAGCAACGATTATTTTGTTTTGTACATAATTGTGAGCACTGAATGCAAATAGATGGAATTTATTTTTATTTTGTACTGTAAAAATCATGAGCAGCTCTGTTGCTAAATGGGGAAAACATGTGGTTTGTGGGAAAAGAGAATATCTTTTGAGAATACCCTTTTGGCTGTGTTAATGGATGGGTAAATCCTGTATAACACTGTGGAATATATTTGCTCAAGGATAACATGTTTACATGCTGTTCTTTTAAAGATTCAATGGCATGAACTTTTGCAGATTCCAGTGATTAATTTAAAGGGGTGATGAATTGAGAAATCAACTTTTCCTTGAGCTTTTGATATATTAAAGGTCATGGTAATATAAGAATACCCTTTAAGTTTCAGAGCTGAAAACGTCCTTGTTAGTCAAAAAAAAAGCTTTTATTGACACCAGACTTAGAAAACGCTCGTGTTCGCATCTTGACGTCATCGACTGACGAAACACCGCCTCTACAGAATTATAAGCACGTGTAATTCAGTAGCCCTGCCCACCGACTTATGGAGGTGTTCGGATCACGCTAGCCAGCAGCAATAAACATGCCAAAGAAGAGAGCAAGATATTGTGGAAGAACACAGTCACTGCATAAGCTTCCTTCAGATCCTAAAACTAGGAATGTGTGATACTACTTAATTTATTTTTAATGAAGTTCCAGCTCACGTGGGGAAGAAATTGAACGTGTGTTTGCAAACGCTTAATTTCACTGCGGAATCGTTTGCAAAATCTTAGGTGCTGGATTTGCAGACACAATGTTGTGCCTTCTATATTGGATCCGACAAGAATGGTGCAACACACTTATGTGAGTAAATCGTCTTTTTTATGTAATAGTAGTCCCGGGGCTGTTTTCTAGACCGCTACCAAAACGGAAGCCTGTCGGCATGCGAGTGAATCTCAAATAGTGAAATAATATTCCTTTGTTGATCTGCGCGTGCCCGCGGTGCGCGCTTATATCCACAGATCGGGTGGGCCAAGTAATACAAACATAAGATTTTAATCAACCGCAGGTGGATGAAAAATACATCATTGTGTTTGTTCGACTAAAAACGTTTACTAGCCATGTGGTCAAAAGAATCATTCCGCTTGGCACTTTTAAAACAAGCCCTCCCTCATGTGAACTGACAGGGGAGCTGAAGATCATTAAATATGCAAATCTTATCCAATCCTAGATGTGGGCGTTTACTTCCAAGTCTCCATTGCTGCATGCCAACCCGTTCTCACTCCCAAGGTGTCAAAATCCGAAGCATGGTCAAGTGCCTTCCGCGTCACAATGAAGATGCTAAAGGTGCCCCTAGGTGTCATTTTTCGCCGCGCTGGGTGCTCCATTCATTTCAATAAGAAACCTTTAGCGCCATACACAGATGCATTTAATTCTTTGCGTTTGTAAAAGCAGACATGATTTTATTAATATTTAAAGGCTACTTTAATATTTTGGAGCAACCCAACTCCTACCCTAAACCTACCCACATCTTAACAATATAAAACACATAACGGGAAAATAAATGTACAGTCACAAGTATTTATTGCAAAAAATGACCAAAACAGTATAAAAGTATTAACTCATGTTGCATTCCAAGTCTTCTAAAACCATACGATGTCTTCATGTGAAGAAAAGAGTTGATCTTGATGTTTTAATTGCTGAAATGATGATGCCGTTGCATCGTGAACGAACTGATTTATTTCTCATTCAAATAATTCAAAAGACTCTTGAGCATGACTCAATCGGTCACAAGACACAGGAGAGCCAATGACATTTTACAATCAATGCTGACGTAATGACGCAATTGGTCACAATTAAGACATACGAGAGCCAATGACATTTCACTATGAAACCTGACGTAACGGGCGGCAATATTTGAAATTTGATGTGTTCATGATCTTTGGCGGATGGAGATGCCTATCGCTTTTGGGGATTTTCTTCATACAAATCAATCGTTTGATCAATCGAACTTGTGGATGCAGTCGTATGTTATATCCTGAGTTTTATATCATATTCATACAAATGGGTAGGTTTGGGGATAGGGTGGGGTTGGGTTACGTGTTAAAACGTGTCTAAATAGCGTAAATAAAATAAATGTAAATTAAATTATGCTTGCTGATTTAATTGAGAAGCACACTCATAATGGCAAAATTATAAACCAATAAATAATTTCAATAAAAAAATACATTTCACCATGATATTCCCATACCCAAGGGAATATTGGGTCATACACAATATCTGTGTATGATGCCAAAGGTTTCTTATTGAAATGAATGGAGCACCCAGCGCGTCGAAAAATGACACCAAGGGGCACCTATAGCATCTTCATTGTGACGCAGAAGGCACTTGACCATGCTTCAGATTTTACATTCAAAAACGGATTTTTGAATGTAAAAACCACACAAACGTTATTAGTTGACCTCAGACAACAGTATAAAAAACAATAAAAGCCAGTTCATGACCCCTTTAAAGGGATATTGTGTGCTTACCCCAAGGCATCCAAAATAGAGTTGACCTTGTTTCTTCCTCGAAAAGAGAACTCTACGACATTTGTGCATTGTTTTTTTTGTGATGCGCACATAGTGTGCACACACAAGTTTAGGAATATCTGTGGACACTCATATAGTGCACAGATGCTGAATTTAATTTCTCTCACATCTTCTTGCACTTGAATGGAAAAATATTATGTCAAAATATCCTTGTGCATAGTCAGTTATGTCTTATGTGAATGTAAACAGATGAGAACAAACACGTGTGACAGTATTTAATCTCTGCATTAGCTTTTAAAGGGACGACATGCTAATAAACCTGCTTCTGTCTGTATCATTACTGTTAACTTTTGTAACTTTAATAAGGATTAATCTGTTTTATATATATATATATATATATAATATATATATATATATATATATATATATATATAAATAAAATATTCTGTGTTATTTTCTGAACCTCTGTATTATTTGTGCTATTGCTAATTGGCTTATTTGTTCTCATTGCATTACACACCATATTGGATTACCATACTGCAATTGAAACTGGGTGTCACAGGGTGTTTTGGGTTATGGTTCATGTTTCATGTTTTTTAAAGGGGGGGTGAAATGCTGTTTCATGCATACTGAGCTTTTTACACTGTTAAAGACTTGGATTCCCATCCTAAACATAGACAAAGTTTCAAAAACTAATGTTGGACGTTTGATGGAGTATTTCTGTGTTTTTTTTGTGTATGGGTCCGCTTGACATCAACAGAGCGGAATGTCCTTGTATGGGCTGTACGGGCTCTTCTCCCGGAAGGGTGCGCGCACGCGTGACTAGAGCGAGAGCGCAAAAGCACGTCCATAAACAGTGCTCTCAGCTGCAGGTCCGTGAACACTTCTGTCATGCCACGCTCCACTTTATTCCTATGGGTGACATCAAATTACTTTAACGTGGCCGCATAGCATTCCGGGAAGGCAGCGCTGCATTTGAACCGATTTGAACGCAGAAATGACGGGAAGCTTCACAACATCGCTTCAGTCATGTCACAAAAGTGGATCTCCACGGTCACTGCTGTCAGGACTTGTGAGTGGGTCAGTGGAAATGTACTAAATGCCAATGGAGGCCTTTCTGAAGCCTTTCTCAGCCATCAGCTTTCAACAAAAATATCTTAATTTGTGTTCCTTTGTCTTTCGGGTGTCTAACGACATGAGGGTGAGTAATTAATGAGTAGAGTTTGAATACACCTTCTGGTGCTACTTGGACACGTCATCAGTGAAAAACCCGGGGTCATGGGGTGTTTCGGGTCTTAAATCTTCATACACCCTCACCCGGGCGACCCAACCGGGGGTGATCAGTCCCCGGCTTGTGTCCAAGTGGCATGTTGCTCCACGGATCCCCCCTGCGGATCCACAGCCACCGGGAAGCCCTCTCTGCGGCCTCTAAGATGTTCGTGGTGGCTTTTTTCAATTGCAGTCCTTTCACTCCAAGGAGTTTGAGGGTTCGCAGGAGTGAGTGGCCAGCGAAGCCTCGGCACCCGACCTCGACTGGCTCACAGTGAGTTTTCCAGCCGTTGTAACGGCACTCCGAGCTGAGCCCTGCGTACTTAGCCCTCTTGCGCTCGTGGGCCTCTTCAATACGGTCTTCCCAGGGGACAGTTAGTTCCAGGATAACCACTTGCTTGGTAGATTCAGATGTTAGCACCATGTCTGGGCGGAGAGAAGTGACTGTGATGTTGCCTGGGAACTTAAGCTGTCTTCCAAGGTCAACCTGAAGCTGCCAATCACGAGCAGTGGAGAGGAGCCCCCCCGTAGAGCTATGCCGATGGAATTGTTCTTTCTGCCCAGCTCTAATGAAGGTGATTGTCTGTTTGGGGGCTGCCTGGGTCTTACTGAGCTGGATAGCTGTGCAGATGGAGTCCGCCAAGGCCTTTAGCACCTGGTCGTGGCGCCAGCGATACCGCCCTTCCCCTAGCGCTCTTGAGCAGCTGCTCAAAATGTGCTCCAGTGTGCCCCTCTTCTGGCACAGCTTGCACTCGGGAGTGTCTACCAGGCCCCAGGTGTGCAGGTTGGCTGGGCTTGGGAGGACGTCATAGACGGATTGGACAAGAAACTTGATCCGAAATGGCTCTGCTTTCCAGAGCTCTGCCCAGGTTATTCTGCGTGGATCTGCATGTTCCCACCTGGTCCACGCTCCTTGTTTGGACATACTGGCCATTTTGGTATAGCGTTCTTCCTCCACCTCTGCTCGTATCTCGTCCTGAATCAGTCTGTGCCTCTCTTTTCCACGAGCCAGATCGTGACGTGGCTTGGGAAAACAACCAAGACCTGCTCTTCCCATTGCCACGGAGCCCAGCAGCGTTTTGTGCCTTAGTCGTGCCTCAGCTTTAGTGACGGCTTCTTGCGCCTGCCACTTTCTCCCGGTCTTCACAAGGATTCCTGCTGCTGCTACTTTTGTGTCTTTTGAGTCCCTGTACATAATGAAATCATTTAAATTTTTGGGTGAACTAACCCTTTAAACCCTCATGTTAGCCGTAGTGTTTGTCTGATATTGTCATTGTAACCACTGTTGGTGAGTCCGTTTTATGTCAAGTGACTTCAAGTTTAGTCAATTCTTTTGTTTAGTTTTGCCCAGTCTTTGTTTTATGTTTTGATTTTGATTTATGTTAAGTTTAAAATAATAAACTACACTTGAGTTCTCAACCTCGCCTCTCAGTGGATAAATGTTACACTGGGAATGGATATTGCCTCGGTTATAATTGCTCATGAAAGTGTAAAATCTCTGAATGGAAATACAGTAACTAATTTGTTTCAGAACTAAAATCAGACTACACCGGTTTGTGCTGTTGATTCACTAAGAAGATCCTGTTTATATGAGTCCTTTTTCATGAATCATACTATACCAGTTACACTGTGATGTCAATTTGTGAAGACAGCTAAACTGAAAGATGTATTTTTCTGTCTTTTTTTTTTTGTGTGTGTGTGTGTGTTAAAGGCCCTTTTAATCACATTAAATGTAGACTGTAAACTTCTGTAAAATGTAACTTTTGCTGTAGTGCAGCAGCAGTGGCACCATAAGCAAAAACTTTTTACAGGAAAAGTTTAGGAATTGATATCCAGATAATATTATGAAAGGCATCTATTTAAATAACTATATTTATAACCAGCCCAAGTTAGAAGTGTTAAATGTGGCAGCCTAAAAAACACAATGAAAAGTCCCATCAGATTAATAAAAACCCTTGCACCATGACTCTCGGATCAACCAATCAGATTATAGCTATCAGTTCTGAGAAAGGTCTTGGCATTTTTATGCAGTATTCATCAGACGGTCAGTGAACATTCTGTGGGTGGGCTGTCTGAAACCTAAGGCTGATCCCAGTAATTGGAGTTTAAATTAATTACACAAGTGTTTGAGTATGCACTGAGTATGTGAACCGCTCAATTGATACCACTTATTTGTAGCTCATGTTTGCGTGTCTTCATTCCCAGACTCGCAAGTTTGAGATGCTCATTGTGCGTTATCCTTAACCACACACGGCAACTGTAAGCACGCGAGTCTGTGTTTACAGTCAGTACGTGTGTTCGCATGGCACAACTCATTAAAAGAGCATTAGCGCTTGTATTTGTCCAGTGCTGTCATATGGGTTCGGCAGGCCTGCGTTCAGGGGAAGCAGATGGCAGGAGGGTTAGTGAGATCCGAACACTCCAAATCTCATTAAGTCTCGTTTCATCCCTCTGCAGTTTACTCTTGTGAACACTCAACCAGAAGCCTCAGAAATGCCAGAGTGCATTTATATCAAACGTTAGACTGAGATTTGTGTCCGTGGCAGGGGAGAGTGACACAGGAGAAAGCATGAGGTCGCATCTGGTCTTAAAGTCCCAGCTTCTCTAGACCTGTCCAATAAATGGTGTTTATCATGCAAATGCTAAATATTAATTTGCTGTGTGTTTACGCAGGTTCACCTGTTTAAGATTATGATCACTACCTCGTCCCTGCATGTCAGGTGCCAGAGTTGTTGTTTTCTTTTTCTCTTTAAGGCGGTGTGGCTGAAACTGCTAGGGACGTACGGTTGATTTGATATGATTGCCTTGCAGGGCCATTCACCCCTGGTGGGAAATGTCCAACACCTCACTGGTAACGACTGAGAAAGAATGATTGAGTGATACCTAAGATGTTTGCTGCTATAGATCAACACAGTGGTGTAAATAAGGTAGAGCATTTAACCCTCTGATTGATGAATTATTAAATCAGGAAAGGAAGAATACACTATTTTATTTCAAAACAAGGATATAATCATTACTGATCTTTAAAAAAAAAGCACATTCATCTATACAGTAGTAGATGCCATGCATTTAGGGATGTGATGTAGGTGTTTTATATGTGCTTTAAAATAACATGCTATAATAAATGATGGCCTTTCCCTTAGTAATAGTCTAATATTACACATTTTAAATATGTAAGCTTAAAAAAAAAAGCTTAAAAATATAAGCATTGAACACTTATGTTTTATGTTACTGTCTTAATGTTTTATTACAATGTATACGTTGTATTATTTCAAATGATCTTGAAAATATTCAGAGTAGAGGTGACTGTGCAGTCATTCTTTAGCCTGACGTGGTCATACTCAATTCTAGTCAGAATATGAGTCTGAAACTGCTTCATTGGTCTGTGATTATGGGGCGTGTTTCAACCAAGGGGGTAATCTAGCACTCGGAAAGCGTTCCACCCCTAGGGGTGGCCATTGCTAACCAAACCATCACCTGCTGTTAGCATCCCATTGACTCCCATTCATTTTTGAGTCACTTTGACAGTGAATAACTTTACATCTGAGGCGTTTAAAGACTCCATTTGTCCATTGTTTATTTCTAAAGAAACACGACAATGCAAAAAAGGCCCCATTACCTTGTATCTTACACTATCGCCCCGCAGAAGCTGTTTTTGTAAAAATAGGCTAACGATTGCGTCATAACCACCGCGACTCTGTCGCACAGTTGAGAAATTGCCGTATAGACAGGAGGAGACGCTCAGAAACAATCTTTTACTGTCTATGAGGCCGTCGGGGGGATGTGGAAACATAAAGTCAAGGGGGGAGAATGGAGAGAAGCCGATAGTGAGCCAAAAGCAACGGGAGAAAATATTTAACCGTGATTCAGATTTTACTTTCCACAACTACTAGAAGACCTACAACTGTCAGACAGGTTGCTCATGTCACATCTACATCCTCAAGCTTAGTCCGAGCCTGCGCAGCACGCTCCGCCATCAGGAAGTGAGTGCTTCTAATCGACCTCAATTGGACAGACCTACAACCAATCAGAGCAACGAAGCGACACATTGTCAAATGTCAACAGAGCTCAACTGCACTGTGTTGCCAAGTAGTTGACGGGTTTTGTTGTAAAAACTTTGCAACCCTGTCTGCACACGCGCTGAAATAAATGATATTTGTCGGTGTAGTAAAAAAAATAAAAGAATTTAATGATACACAGAGTACTTACCCAACAACGTTACCCAACAACATAATGCATTCAAAATATCTAAATCTTTTTTAAATATATACAGTATATTGAGCCTTTTTTATTTCAAAATATATCTGAAAATATATGTTTGTTGTGTCTGGTTGGATTGCTGTGTTTAGTGGCAGTGAGCAGTCTACAGTACACTACAACAAATATATGAATATCTGAAAGACGTATAAATTGATTAAAGCTACGCAGGCTTTGATATAACATCTTACCATTAATGGTCAAAAATGATCTGTCCATTTTAGCATACATGCATCAGAAGATTAAATCCAACATTATTTATGGCTGGCAATTCAGGCAGTGTGTGCCTTTACTTGCATCCTGCATGTAATGAGATGCATCCCAATTACTGCAGTGAACAAAGTGCCATAACAAACACAACATCGTAATGATTTTATTAAAGTGTAATTTCTTAATTCATTTTAATTATATTCAAATTTAGAAAGCATTTCATAGTTTGCTTAACAATGTCTTTCAAAGTGATTTACGGTATACAATCCCCCTGGAGCAATCTGGGGCCTGGTGCCTTGGTCAAGGTCATAATAAAGGGTTAAATAGACCTTATTCAGAGCAGCCCCATGACAGGTATGAAAGTGAGGCTGTGAGGGATAGATTTTCAGTGGATGTTTTTAGTAGAATCCCTCCCATAACCCTTTAGATCCAACTGACTGCTTTCACACTGCTTCAGCAGCAGTCAATGACCTGATTTCACCTAACACAAAAGTCTTTTCCCACTTTGATATTCAAGACATACATGACTGAGAGATATATAGTTGATGATGTTGAGCGATTTAGTTGATAATGCTGAACACAAAGTGAGATTTTATCCACAGTTCAACTGGATGTTGTGAGTTTTTCCCTTGAGCTTTCTGCAGAGCTGTAGCTTCCAGGTTCTTTCTTGACTACAATGAAGAGAGAGCGTTTTAAAAAATATTTTTGGGTAAAAGTAACGCTTATTGCAGCACTATTGTATCCTTTGGCCTGTGGATACACAGGTGTGACAGACAGAGTCGTAAAGCAAAACGAGAAAAACAGCAAGAACAAAGGTGATTCCTTTGATGTTCTTTTATCACCAGCCCCCTTTAAGTCCCCACATTTTTTCATTCCTTTGCCCTTATCTAATTTATTTTTTGTTCACGCACAGGCAGAATGACAAACTTCCAGAACAACTTCAAAAAAGTTAACCTTAACTTCTCAGAGATACCTCCCACTCACCACCACTACAAAACTCATTTCCGATAACTTAATTACTAAATTAAAGCATGTAAACAGAATAGAAACAGTTGCACATAGGTTTTCTTCTTTTACCATTTATTGAAAATGCCATTCATTTGACCTTCATTAAGTGTTGAATTACCATATATTGCAGATACCATATATAATATAATAAAATAGTGTGTGTGTGTGTGTGTGTGTGTGTGTGTTCTAAAAGCTTCACATAAAAGCTTCTAAAATCAGCCATTGATTGCAATTACAGTGAACCTCAGTAGTATCTCTCACAGCGCTGTTTATTAATAACAGTTCCATTTATATATTTATGTGTGGACCTTGCTTTATGCACTGGTGTTCAGTCATGTTGGAACGGGAAGGGGCCATCCCCAAACTGGTCCCACAATTTTGGGAGGATGCAATTGTCCAAAAAGTCTTGGTATGCTAAAGAATGAATGGTTCCTTTCACTGGAGCTTTGGGGCTAACCCCAACCCCTGAAAAACAACCCCGCACCATAATCCCCCTCCACTAAACTTTACACTTAGCACAACGCAGTCTGGCGTGTATCGTTCTCCTGGCATCCGCCAAACCCAGACAGACAGAGAAGCATGATTCCTCACTCCAGAGAACATGTCTCTAATGCACTACAAGTCCAGTGGTGGCTCTCTTTACACCATTGCATCCAATGCTTTCCATTGCATTGATGTAAGGCTTGGATGCAGCTGCTCAGCCATGAAAAACCCATTACATGGACGCTCTCTACACACTGCCCTTGAGCTAATCTGAAGACCACATGAAGTTTGGAGACCTGTAACTATTGACTCTGCAGAAAGTATGTGACTTCTGTGCGCCTCAGCATGCGCTGACCCCCCAGTGATTTGGCCTACATGGCCTACCACTTCGTGGCTGAGTTACTGTTGTTCTCAATTGCTCCCACTTTGTTATAATACCACTCATAGTTGACTGTGGAATATTTAGTCGTGAGGACATCTCATGAATAGACCTATCTGGTTGTATTGGAGTGTTTAGATACAACTGGGCCTATTTTTATTTTTTTATTTTTTTTTGCTTCTTTTTTTTTGTGCTTTTCATTGAAACTCATCCATGTGGTATTATCAGCCAATTAATCTACTTGGAGGAAAATCTTTTTGTATATAAATAACCCTTCTGAACTTTTTTGTCTGAATCTTTTGGTGGTGTTGCTTCTTTCAGTAAAGACTTCAGCTAAATGTGTGTGTGTTTGTGTGTGTGTGTGTTTAAGGGCTCATTGTTCTGTAATGAAATGAATCCCTAAAGTGCTCTTGGTTACATTTGTTATGTTGTCAAATACTTTCCTCCCACATTTAACAGTCATGCATGCATGCACGCATATACTTTATATTCCCCCATGAAGGCAGCTCATTGTTTCGTAATCCCAGCCCTCCTTAACGGGACATTAAAAAGCTGGGATTACACAGTGTCACGTTGTTCTGTTCTGTCTGGAGTAATTATGGTATTTTATACACTTTTACAGAAGGATTAACTTTCCTGTAGCATCAATTTTAAAGAGTTTTACAGAGAATGAAAGAGCCTGCTTTACGAAGACGTAGCTCCACCAGAGCAATAAACGCATGACTTTAAGAAAGAGTAAAGGAAAAACTAGGCATTTGATAAAACATGTATTGGTTATTTCATCTGTGTTTGTCATCGTAGGATTTAGATTGATTTTATTTGGTATCATTGCTCAGTGACCTAAATAAATGAGATTTTTGCAGTGTATTCAGTTTGTATGTGAAAGAAATGCAAATGAACCAGCAATTCACAAAGACTGAAAGCTCTGAGTAGATGGCCTTTTGATGCTTTGACAGTTTGCAGAAAAATGTTTAATTTCTTACACGTGTTAACGATTACTGCCTTTCAACTGCAGCCTTGAACAGAAGCCTCCTGATGATCATTGCTGTGCCTAATGACGCCTGGAGGGTCTCTGAAAACAGCTACTTTGAGAGACATTTTGGAAACCCACCCCACTCAACACATGGCTATGAATATCTTATGGGCAGGTGTATAGACTAGTTGATGTGTTTCCTTCATGAATATATCCAGCAGCAGGTCAGGTGTGCTTTAGAAAGATTTGTGGCAACCGAGTGTGGTCAAAATGTCAAAGAATAAATAATCTCAGAAAATGATTTTCTGAATTGGATGAACTCATCTGAATTGCGTTAGGCATTATCCAGAATTAAATGTTATTGTTCCTTATGAACAGCAACAGAATAAAGAAATGACTTTATTCTTTCTGGGAAACATGCCCGTAACAATTTATTTATATATAAAGGTTTGCACATTTCTTTATTTTGAATAGTTTTAACAAGATCCACAGACACATCTCTAAAAATATTATAATAAAAGCTTGGCTGCTGAGCCACACATATAAATACAATTTCACTAGCTCTGCTATCCAAGAGTAAGAGTCACCCCCACCACCTGCTCTGTTATATACCAGGTTTTGGTTTAAACCTGCTTGTCTTTGAAACAGTCTCATGGGAGTAATTAAAATATTGTCTCATCCTGTGGAATGTTTTTAGAAGTTTCCATTGCTGACAGATGGTCCGTAGGTACCACAACAAGAGTTGCCTTTTGTCTTGGACGATTGAACATTTAAAACAAATGGCACCAAGCAGTTGCCAAGAATTAACCAGTAATGAGATTGGGAGGGTGGAGTTTGGATATCAGATCATTTTATTAAGGGTAGAGTATAAAGAAGGATTTCAAAAAGAAAACCCTTAAACCAAAACCTTGGTTATAACCACCAGTTATAATTTGGACTGCAGCATGTTTGGCAGATTTTTTTTGACTGCACCAAGAGCTCACCTTAAAGGGGGGTGAAACATTCAGTTTCAGTCACTCATGTCAATCTTGAGTACCTATAAAGTAGTATTGCATCCTTCATATCTCTGAAAAGTCTTTAGTTTTATTATATTTATAAAAGAAATATAGACTGTACCAAGTCTTTCCGGAAAAAAAAAATGAGCGCCTGGAAGCGTACCGTGTGGGCGGAGCTAAAGAATGACGAGCGCACAAAGCGGTGACGTCCTCAAGCGTGGAGGAACCCATGTATGCTATCGATCTCAGCTAAAAGATATACGATCCAGAATCATTCGGAGGCTGAAATAAATTGAACAGGAGAAACCGCAACAGCAGGACGTCCGTGTCTGTGGTATGTACTGTATTTAGTGGCCTGTCAACATTTGGGTGTGTTTACTCGCAGTTTATGAGGACATGATTCGGTTTATGGACTATTGTTTGCGACTAAACCTTAGCAGTAGCAAGCAAAATTTGTTTATGCCAATAAAATTATGGGTTAGATCATGTTACACTGAAAAGTGAAAACAGACAGTTGTTACCCTAAGGAGCTTTAAAATTACTTTTACTATCATTTACTTTTTCAACCAAGTGACTCAAAGTGTGGCGGGCACCCCCTGGTTTAGGCTTAGAGGTATTGCATGGGTATTCAGGTTAATTTGGTGACATTTAATAATACATTTGACTATTATTATTATTATTATTATTAGATATTTGGCATAAAATCTGCATGAAAAATATTGGCAGCTGTGCACGTTTGTTGAGTGCTGCCCATTACGTTAGAGTAAGAGCAGGACACATACAGGTGCTGGTCATATAATTATAATATCATCAAAAAGATGATTTATTTCACTAATTCCATTCAAAAAGTGAAACCTGTTTATTATATTCATTCATTACACACATACTGATATATTTACTGATATATTTCAAATGTTTATTTCTTTTAATTTTGATGATTATAACTGACAACTAAGGAAAGTCGCACATTCATTATCTCAGAAAATTAGAATATTGTGAAAAGGTTCACTATTGAACACACCTGGTACCATACTCTAATCAGCTAATTAACTCAAAACTCCTGCAAAGGCCTTTAAATGGTCTCTCAGTCTAGTTCTGTAGGCTACACAATCATGGGGAAGACTGCTGCTGACAGTTGTCCTAAAGATGACCATTGACACCTTGCACAAGGAGGGCAAGACACAAAAGGTCATTGCAAAAGAAGCTGGCTGTTCACAGAGCTGTGTCCAAGCACATTAAAGGGTTAATTCACCCAAAAATGAAAATGATCTCATTAATTACTCACCCTCATGTCGTTGGACACCCGTAAGACCTCCGTTCATCTTCGGAACACAAAAGATATTTTAGTTGAAAGCTGATGGCTGAGAGGCTTCAGATAGGCCTTCATTGACATTCAGTACATCTTTTACTCACTCGACCCATAGAGGCACTAAAAACGTCGTTACAAAGTCCATCTCACTGCAGTGGCTATACAGATATGTTACTAAGTGACGAGAATAATTTTTGTGCGCAAAAAAAACAACAACAACGAAATAACTACTTTATCCACCAAGTTATTGTCTTCCGCGTATGCCTCGGACGTGACGCACCACGACGCATGCGCGAGAATATGACGCAGTCCGCCGTTCAGACACGTGACCCAGAAGCGAGGAGGTTTGTTTACAAGCAGAGGAAGGGAAGACGTGCCGTATCTAAGATGTTGAATTTTACACTGATCGTGCTTTAGTTCTTGGCTTAGTGGTCAAAATGGGGCGGCTAAAGTGTACATTTCCTGGATGCCCGAATCGTGAGAATCGACCAAGTAAACGTAAAGTGCTTTATCTAATCCGCGAAATGAAAGGCTCACATTTCACTATTTCCCATGGAACGATACTCAACGCATGAAGCTATGGCTGCTGGCTGTCTATCAGGATGTTGATTTACCGCTTCGATACATCAAGCAGTTGAAATTGTGCGGGGCACATTTTTCACCAGACGATTTCAAATGTGGTCACCGTCGAAGACATCTGAAATCAACAGCTGTGCCCAGCCTGTTTTTACAAAACAAAGAGGTATGAGTGGAATGTAATAGGGAGATTTTTAAGGGATAAAGCAACGATACAGCAATGTAGTTTATGATTTCATTTTTTTAAATGTTATAATGCTTTGGATGAATATGTAAAGTACATTATTTACTATATAAACATGAGAATACGAATGATTCATCACAGCCCAGTCAGGTCCATTACTTTCTGTTTTACAGTAACGTTATGGCTGAGTTTGTGTGGCAGCCGCTTCCATCTATTCTAGTTCATTATCTTTATACTCTGGTTCGAATAAGTATGGATGAACAAAAAAATGCAAATCCTCCTCTTCATAGAAATCATCTGACATTTTTACGAATGATGTAAAGCACGACCAGTGTAGAATTCAACAGCTTGGATACGGCGCGTCTTCCCTTCCTCTGCTTGTAAACAAACTTCATCGCTTCTGGGTCAGGTGTCCGAACGGCGGACTGCGTCATATTCTCGCGCATGCGTCGTGGTGCTTCGTGAGTTCACATCCGAGGCATACGCGGAAGACAATAACTTGGTGGATAAAGTAGTTTTTTCGTTTTGTTTTTTTTCTCGCACAAAAACTATTCTCGTTGCTTAGTAACATAACTGTATAGCCACTGCAGTGAGACGGACTTTGTAACAACGTTTTTAGTGCCTCTATGGGTCGAGTGAGTAAAAGATGTACTGAATGTCAATGAAGGTACATCTTTTACTCAGCCATCAGCTTTCAACTAAAATATCATCTTTTGTGTTCCGAAGATGAACGGAGGTCTTACGAGGTGTCTAATGACATGAGGGTGAGTATTTAATGAGATAAATTTCATTTTTGGGTGAACTAGGTGAAGAGAAGGGATAGATGTTGTAGAGATTCACAAACAGTGGACTGCAGCTGGAGAAAACCCACTACGCACAGACGTATGCAAGACATGGGTTTCAGCTGTCACATTCCTTGTGTCAAGCCACTCTTGAACAACAGACAGTGTCAAAATTGTCTCGTTTGGGCTAAAGACAAAAAGGATTGGACTGCTGCTGAGTGGTCCAAAGTTATGTTCTCTGATGAAAGTAAATGTTGCATTTCCTTTGGAAATCAGGGTCCCAGAGTCTGGAGGAAGAGAGAAGAGGCACACAATCCACGTTGCTTAAGGTCCAGTGTAAAGTTTCCACAGTCAGGGATGGTTTAAGGTGCCATGTCATCTGCTGGGATTGGTCCACTGTGTTTTTTGAGGTCCAAGGTCAACACAGTTGTACACCAGGAAGTTTTAGAGCAGTTCATGCTTCCTACTGCTGACCAACTTTATGGAGATGCAGATTTCATTTTCCAACAGGACTTGCCACCTGCACACAGTGCCTGTAACATATATTCCACTGACGCAAGGTTTAGAACCCAAGTGCAGTCCTTTATTTAACTCCAAAATCATAACATAAAACAAAGACTTGACTAAACTTAAACAGAACCAAAGACTCACCAACAAGCGTGCTACAACATCAATATCAGACAAAGGCTATGGCAAACATGAGGGCTTAGATACACAGACTAATGACAAGACAAGGGAGACCCGTGAACACAAAGAACCATGACATGACAACAGAACAAGAGACAAGCAGTGTTGGGAACGTTACTTTAAAAAACTAAATTAGTTACAGTTACTCACTACTTGTTCCAAAAAGTAGTTGTTCCAAAAGAGTTAGTAACTGAATTACTCTAAGTTACTGTTAAAAAAAAAAAAAGTTGCTGTAAGTAATTTTTTAACCAGTTTTCACAAGTCAGTTGAAATGAGTAGAACAGACAAGTGTTTGACAGGATCATATGACAAGGATTACATGAAAAGCATGACTGTGAACATAGCAAATGAGAAACATGAAAGTGAACATGGCAAACTTAAAACCTTGAACATAATCCAAACCCACAGTGCCAAAGCAACCAGTACCGACCATGGTATCCCTGTTCTTAATTGGCCAGCAAACTCGCCGGACTTGCTAGAAAATCTATGGGGTATTGTGAAGAGGAAGATGCAATATGCCAGACCCAAAAATGCAGAAGAGCTGAAGGCCACTATCAGCAAACTGGGCTCTCATAACACCTGAGCAGTGCCACAGACTGATCGACTCCATGATACGCCGCATTGCTGCAGTTATTCATGCAAAAGGAGCCCAAACTAAGCATTGAGTGCTGTACATGCTCATACTTTGCATGTTCATACTTTTCAGTTGGCCAAGATTTCTAAAAATTCTTTCTTTGTGTTGGTCTTAAGAAATATTCACATTTTTTGAGATACAGAATTTGGGATTTTCCTTAGTTGTAAGTTATAATCATTAAAATTAAAAGAAATAAACCTTTGAAATATATCAGTATGTGTGTAATGAATGAATATAAACAACTTTCGCTTTTTGAATGGAATTAGTGAAATAAATCAACTTTTTGATGATATTCTAATTATATGACCAGCACCTGTAGCTTGTAATACATTACATAGAGGAGTTGAGCTTTCAGTTATCTTGTGTAGCCAGACCCTTAGACTGATGGCAGAAGGTCTGTATGGCAGTTTTCATTGGCCAAGGACTGCCCAGAGGCCATCTGCCTGACATGTAAAGCACAGTTCATTTGTTCTGCTTAATGTTTAGGGCCATGCAAATGTAACGTCAATGTCCCTACAATAACCGGTGTGTAAACTAGGCCGGAGAGTGGAACTCTTAGACGTATTTTGAAGAGTCTATGCCACAAACGTTACATACTTCACATAATAAATTCTAATTTCAATTTAGTTGATCGTCCTGATAAGCGTTCATTTTAAGTGTAAACACAACGGCTTGCTTCTTCCATGGCTCTGTCCCAAAAGCCACCATAAACACTTGCGATCTTCCTATGACTCCACACTTTAAAGGTGTAATGTCGCTAAGACTGTTGAGAAGAAAGGTCTGCTATGGAGTCCTCTTTAGTACAGGCTCGACAAAAGTGTGCATGAAGTATCAAATGCATATCTACCACAAAGGCATGAGAGCACCCTTCCGGAACCTAAAATGACAAATGGGACACTCCTGGACTTAACCAACATAAGTCCACAAGACAGAAAGTATCTATGAAGTGTGTTATTTGGGACGGGGCCCATGAGGGGCTTCGCTGTCACGCCATCTTTTGTTTCCAGTTGAAGATTCCCAGGCGGACACGCATCTCCCAGAAATCCTGTCAAGTTCAACCAATCAGATAACGACTTGAAAACTCCTGAAGTGTCTCCAGTTAAGGCCCTGTCCCGAATGGTTCCGCAGCAGACTTCCTGAGTCAAAGCTGTGTTACGTCTTGAAAGTGTAGACTTATAGAAAGGCCGCAAGTGTTTAGGGTGACCGGGCCTAAGTGTACCATATGCAACAGACGTTCAGCCAGCAGTATGTGGCTGTGACGTCTGAGGCTGAGACTACGCTTTCAGAAGCTGCTCTATTTCTAATAATTACTCAAATCACAAAGCAAATACGTTTATGTGGGTAAAATCAAAGTCATTTTGACTGAAAATCAAGAGATTTGGTTGCAAAAAAGTTATTCTCAATTGACTAAATTCTCCAGTTTCAGCATCACTGACAGACATATGTACCATGTATGGCACATACTCAACAAAATATATTTGTGAATATGGAGCCTCAGTACTGCATTGCAGAAATGGGTATATTGTATGGTTATGGTTCATGTTTTGTTAAAAATGTCTAAATTCACATTCTTTACAAAGCGTTGTTGTACACATTCACTTAAAGGAAAGTTCATCGTAGTTCATCAATTACTCACCCTCATGTTATTCCAAACCTGTATGAGCTTCTTTATACTGCAGAACACAAAAGATATATTTTTTAAAGAAGTTTCAACTGCTTTTGTCCATAAAATTAAATATTTAAACTAAAGTAGCACTGAGACAAAAAAAAGTCTTATGCCTTTCGATGAAAGGAAAGCCATACATTTTTGTCATGTCATGAGGCCCTGTAAAGTTTCAGCTTTGTAAAAATGATCACTCTACAACAGAAACGTCTGTATGAGTTTTTCTTTTGTTGATCACAAAAGAAGGTATTTTGAAGAATGTTGGTAACCAGATGACGGTTGACTATTGACTTTCATAGGGGTTTTTCCTTCTGTGGAAGTCATTGGCTGCCATAACTGTTACCAACTTTTTCAAAATACCTTCTTTTGTGTTCAACAAAAGAAAAAAACAACTCCACAAACGCCACATTTTTTAACGTTGGTGTATGTGTGTATACACAGGCATAATATATGGGTGAGACATGTCCCCACCACATTTTGTGTTGGTAGATGTTGTCCCCACTTTTTTGAAACATCTCACTGCACTGATGTACCTAATGCAAATGAAACGTATCCAGTTGATGTTCATTTGTGTTAAATAAGAAGTGATCTGGCGCTGGAATGTATTGTTATTGAAATCCTGCTGAGTGTTCACTGCCTTTGTTATCAGTGGCAGAACATTCTCTTGTGGGTTGTGCACAGTCTTCTTCACACACAGACAAGAGATTCAGTCTATCTATTAACTATGTTGCAGTGACTCTTATTTCTGGTGAAACCACAAAAAGTACACACAAATGTGGTCCTGCTATTGATATACAACATTCATGTTCATATGAATTTCTTAAAATTTTATGAGGAAAAAAACAACTGAGGGCAGATTAGAACCCAGAACCTCTGACTCGTTTAACAGAAGAACTAGCACCACACCACTAGGGAATACAAATGTCAATTGCAGATCTATATTTATTCACTGACATGAAGCATCACAGGACTTATATTTATTCTACTATAGTAGATGCAAGAATTAAACTTTCAGATTAAACATGAGTTATATATGTCAATATGTTAGTATCAATTGCACATACACAATGTAATTGTGCAATTGGTATTGTGCATACACACTCCTGTCCTACGCCACTGACTGTATTAGGGCTGTCACTAATGATTATGTTGGTAACTGAGTAATCTATTGATTATTTTGATGATTCTTTGAATAGTCAGATATTTTTTTGTGGTAATAAAAAAAGACTTAAGCCTTTAAAATTATATTTGGCAATTATATTTGGCTTAAATAAAGTATTAAAAAAATTCAAGTAATAATTTGGTTTTAACAGCACACACAGCATCCTGCCACAAAGTGATACCTGAAATGGTTTGAGAAGCACAACAGCGAGTAGCGAGTAGGTGTTGACTTGGTCTCCAAATTCCCCATATATCAATCTAGTTGAGCATCTGTGGGATGTGCTAAAAAAACACATCTGATCCATGGAGGCCCCACCTCACAACTTAAAGGACTTAAAGAATCTGCTGCTAATATCTTGGTGCCAGATAACACAGCACACCTTCAGGAGTCTAGTGCAGTCCATGCCTCGACAGGTCAGGGCTGTTTTGGCAGCAAAAGGGGGACCGACACAATATTATTCATAACATCATAACGTTGATGATCAGTATATATGATGCCTGAGAATGATGTTCAGTGGAATGCATCACTTCTGGTATTTTGCCAGTTACTCGACACAGGTAAATTACGTTTTTTTTTTTTTTTTTTTTTGTTGTTTTTTTTTAATTGAGCGCTCAAATTTAATCGATGAATCATGACAGCCCTAGACTGTATAAACATGTTAATTCATGCAACCAATCAGTTTTGCATTTAAAGTATCCGTTATAAACTACAGGTCCTTCTCAAAAAATTAGCATATGTGATAAAAGTTCATTATTTTCCATAGTGTAATGATAAAAATTAAACTTTAATATATTTTAGATTCATTGCACTCCAACTGAAATATTTCAGGTCTTTTATTTGTTTTAATACTGATTATTTTGGCATACAGCTCATGAAAACCCAAAATTTCTCAAAACATTAGCATATCATGAAAAGGTTCTCTAAATGAGCTATTAACCTAATAATCTAAATCAACTAATTAACTCTAAACACCTGCAAAAGATTCCTGAGGCTTTTAAAAACTCCCAGCCTGGTTCATTACTCAAAACCGCAATCATGGGTAAGACTGCCGACCTGACTGCTGTCCAGAAAGACACAGAAAGAAATTTCTGAACGAATAGGCTGTTCCCAGAGTGCTGTATCAAGGCACCTCAGTGGGAAGTCTGTGGGAAGGAAAAAGTGTGGCAAAAAACGCTGCACAACGAGAAGAGGTGACCGGACCCTGAGGAAGATTGTGGAGAAGGACCGATTCCAGACCAGAATGCCAAAATGCCTGAAGTCCAGTGTCAAGTACCCACAGTCAGTGATGGTCTGGGGTGCCATGTCAGCTGCTGGTGTTGGTCCACTGTGTTTTATCAAGGGCAGGGTCAACGCAGCTAGCTATCAGGAGATTTTGGAGCACTCCATGCTTCCATCTGCTGAAAAGCTTTATGGAGATGAAGATCTTGTTTTTCAGCACGACCTGGCACCTGCTCACAGTGCCACAACCACTGGTAAATGGTTTACTGACCATGGTATTACTGTGCTCAATTGGCCTGCCAGCTCTCCTGACCTGAACCCCATAGAGAATCTGTGGGATATTGTGAAGAGAAAGTTGAGAGACGCAAGACCCAACACTCTGGATGAGCTTAAGGCCGCTATCGAAACATCCTGGGCCTCCATAACACCTCAGCAGTGCCACAGGCTGATTGCCTCCATGCCACGCCGCATTGAAGCAGTCATTTCTGCAAAAGGATTCCCGACCAAGTATTGAGTGCATAACTGAACATAATTATTTGAAGGTTGACTTTTTTTGTATTAAAAGACTTTTCTTTTATTGGTCGGATGAAATATGCAAATTTTTTGAGATTTGGGGGTTTTCATTTTTTGTGCAATGAATCTAAAATATATGAAGGTTTAATTTGTATCATTCCATTACGGAAAATAATGAACTTTTATCACATATGCTACTTTTTTGAGAAGGACCTGTATAGGTATTGCCTGTTCAGTGAAAAAAAAAACACCATGAATAAAGAGATTCAGGTTTAATTACATTTCACTTGACATTTTGCCCCCGATTGAGTCATTTAACCCTCATTTGCCACAGAGGTACTCTAGGATCGCTCAAGTATCCTCTCTTTGGGAAGAACTACAGCTGAATACAATAACCGCCAAGTCCCTGAGAGAAGATGGCGATGACTTGAATTGTTGTGGAATCACATTAAAATATTGCAGCAGATTACCTGATTATGAAACTAACATTAACCCAGTTATGAAGGTTTTGCTTTCAATCTCACAGCATAGGATGCCCAGGAGGCCTTACTTTGCATGTTTAACTGCCCCGCACAATGCTTATGATAACTGCAGCACAGCTGGAGTTTGATTTAGACGGAGCGGTGCTATGCATCATATTGTAACATAATGCCACAGTGACTCACACTGCTAGTCTGGTTGAGAAGATACCGAGAGACAGCAATTGTAAATGATATTCTTACAAATAGGCCCCTGCTGCAGTAAACATTTGGTGCCCTGTCCATTAAAGGATCCGAATTCTTTTTAGCTCAAGTATCTTGCATAATGAGGCTAGATTGGGCCTTAGAGCAAGTAAACCGGCTTTATCTGTATCTACGAAGGCTGTGCGAGCATTACGGCAGTTATCTGCAGGAGGTCTGTGATGAATCAGAGCCGGTCTATGTGTGTAGTGTGGAAGGAATTGCCAACATTCATTCTGCGTGCAACAAGAACAGCCACAGTCTAGCTGCTGGAACATGCCCACTTCACAATCCATTAAATCATCCTAGCCCTTCTGAGAAAATAGCAAATGAGAAAAGCACAAAAAAGGAGGAGAAATATGATTACTTTGGCTGGTGACAGACAACTCTGACTGACAAATGGCCTCTGAAAGTGAATGTGGATTGGTTACTTATTGATTGGCATTTACAGTGCAATGCAAGAAACTGTGGTAAGAATAATAAATGAAAACACGAAAGCAGACAGACGATAACAGATGAGTGTTTGAGCAAGAAGGAAGGATAATGTGGTTCAGCCACTCCACTCGTGAAAAGCTCAGCTTGTTCGTTAATAGGAACAGCGGTATACCGGTATGAGCATGTGAAATTATCATATCATATACAATTGCTCATCTACAGTATAGAGAAAAAAATAAACCAGATGGAGACTCTCATCTCTGCATATGCAATTTCTTTACTCGTGACTGCCTAAAAGTTGCCTGCCTATCACCAGACCAAGCTCAATTTATGATTGAACATTGGTCTGGAGAGTCTGCTCTGTTTTCTTTTACTGCACAAGAGGCATGATCAACGAGCGTAGTTCAAATGACTGTCGCAATGATCAATGGGCAATGACCCATCGCTTCTCTATCCGGCATCGTGTAAAACCCATCAATAGTCTGCCAGGTGGATAAGTCTGATTGTTTAGCGCAAAAGTAGAAATGAATGTACAGGTCTCCAGACTGAGTTGCAAGGCGAAATCAAATTGCCAACAGGTCAGGCTGGGTTAACCCAGTCTAGCTTAAAAGGATAGTTCAACCAAAGTCAAAATTAGCCCTCATGCCATCCTTGGTGTATATGACATTTTTCTTTAGGATGAATACAATCAGAGTTATATTAAAAAATGTCCAAGCTTTATAATGACAGTGAATGGCTTTTTCTGTTTTGAAGTCCATAAAAGCGCATCCATTCATTATAAAAGTAACCCATGCGCCTCCGGGGGGTTATTAAAAGCTTTCTGAAGTGAATCGATGGGTTTTTGTAAGAAAAATATCCATATTTAAGAAGTCAAATATACCTTCAAGTGGACTGCCTTCCAGTAGGCCTACAATTTGATAAACGTAACTTTGATTGTATTTGTCTGAAAGAAGAATGTCATTTACACCTAGGATGGCTTGAGGGTATCATTTTCACTTTTGGGTGAACTATCCCTTTAAACTCTCCGCTTGTTTGATTCTTTATACATAAAGTACAGCATTCTACCTTGTGCTTGATAACTGAAAAGCCTAAACGTTTTGTCTTTTTAGTGTATACCTTAGAAGTTGTTAGGAGATAACTCTGGGCTATTTTTTCCCCATCAGAACCTTTTCAGACAGATGCACAATGTTCATTGTTTTGTTGCAGGAAACGCTAGTGCTCTAACAACTGATGAACCCATATGTGAACAACTTTTCCACCTGTCACGTATCATGTTGTTAAGTATATTATAATTTACTTTAGCACTTTTTAAGACAATTTTAACTGAAGCACTCATAAGACATAACATGATGTTGTTCTAAATTTTGTTAGCGTGTTGCTTGGTGGTTGCTAGAGTGTTGTTTTACTCAATTTATTGTCTATAAGGGAAAAATTATGTTTGTTTGTTCAAGTCACTAACCATACCTAATGGTTCAATTATCCCTTGGTTATACTGGGTATGGTTAATAAATATTAATATAATTTTAAACAAGATTTTAATATAAATTAAGTGCTATATACTGTTAAAACAGTATGAGATGACTGATCCGAAAGACCATGTTTTATGTTCTTGATATGACATCTCTAAACTTTTATTTTGCTTAAACACAATGTACTGTCCTTGACACTTGTCGTCTTCATCACTCTTTGCGATTTGGGTTTATTCAGACATTCAGTAATGATTTTAAAAGCTTTAAAAAGCACATATTGAAATTCAAAGTATCCAGCATGTACCATCTGCTGTGATGTGCTTCTGCAAATGTCTGTTTCAGACCCGAGAAAGTGATCAGTTATTATGTCTACTGTACGGTATGTACGCAGCCAGAGATAGAAGCATGCTCTTACATATTATTTTCTGTGCCATTATCTAAAGGCACTGCCTGCCATTTGCTGAGCAGTAGAGAAAAAAAAAAAAAAAAACATGAGCATGTTGAGCTATTCATTACCAAAATTGATTTATTTACGTCCCAAGAGGAATCTTGTGGCCTGCTCTTCTCCATATAGATCTGATCTGGGGGACTGAGATAGCAGCTACATAAATATTGAACAGAATATTAATGCGTTCATTACTGGACTGCTCAGTATTGGGGTTTCATGAGTTTAGATGGAAGGCTGGCCCACTCAGAGCCATCAGCCGACCCTCAAAGGCATTCGGGTCATAAAACGATGAGGGGTGCAGCTGCCAGACAGAGAAAACTGCATGTTCATATTGCTGACAGTGATGTATGTGTCATTGGCTGAAAAGTGTAGCAGACTAATATATTTTGATGATATTAAAGACCCAATAAAATCTAAATTTAGTTTTATGGCTTTTAGTTCATATTTTCTGTAAAGCTTTCCATGTTCTGGAAGAAACAGAAAAAATATTCAGGGGCAGAATTTATTTATTTTTCTATATAAATGGTAGCAATTTATTTTTTTCATCCCTGTTCCGCATGTACATACTATGTACTTATAATAGTAATTATAATAACTAGGTACTAAACCTGAACTTACCCCTAAACCTAACCTTAACCCATGTAGTTAACTTGTATTGCCCACTACTTTCTTAGGTAAGTACACTGTAAGTACATGTAAGTGCATGCAGCCGAAGAAATGTTTATTCTCAACGATATTAACAAAATAAGAGTTCATAGAACCAAGCGTAATCTTTACAGTGATCTTCCCTGAATCCAACTCTGGAGGTGGATGAGAAGATGGTGATGTAAAGGGAACTGAAGGAGCCAGCAGGGGGGAACATCATGGCAGAGCCGACAAAGGGAGCCGGTGGAGCCTGAGGGATGGCGGACCACAGTGGAGCCAAGGGAATGCAGAGCTGGGCCAGAACAAACAGGCTGACTGGCCAAGGTAAATGATTCTTGTTATACTTATTTGAAGGTTATTCTGTCATGGTTGAACATGCATGAAGAAAGAATACTCTGTAAATAGTGTTTAATAATAAACAGAGAAGATTGCTATAAGTACACAGGAGAAAAGAAAACCACACATTAAATAAAGACGATAACTGACAGAACTAAACAGGGACATAATCAGAAACCCAACCATCCATCCATCCATCCATCCATCCATCCAGCCATCCATTTTATCTAATCTTGTTTATTTATAATTAGCCAGTGCCATAAGAAAAAAGACTCAAGACACATTCTCTTAAAAACAAACCTTAATATCTTGTGGATTTGCTTATTAGGTAGATTTGTCTTCTGTCGTAACCTAAAATAAAATAGTTTATCACAGAGTAGTCTATAACCTTAGGAGTTTTCTTTTATATTTCACTTTCAAACAACGAAGGCCTTCCCACATACACCGCTTAAACTCCAGTTTGTGTTTGAAAATATATTTTCCCAATTCAAAAGTAGCATCAAACATCAAAAGAAATCATTCCCACATTTGAATTTGTGGCTTTGGCAGTCAGAACAGTTCCCCTGTGTAGATATTACAGCAGCGTCTGTACCTGACACCTGAAAAGTGCTGTCATATTAGATAAAGACTAAAGCATTGTAGCTGCATAACACTGAACTGATACTGACAGGCTAAAGTGAGTTTTTGTTCAGAAAAACTCCACTGAGTGTCAGGAAAAGAGGACAGCAGTTTCAGACAGGAGGGAGGGAGGAAGAGAGATAAAGGCCCTGGCAATTATCCTGGATTCAAATCTGTAATTAATGTTAGTTTATCTTCCTTTCAGTTTAGTGGGAAGGTAACGAAAGACAGATTGTAGATCTCCTGCGTTAATTGTAATCTCAGCTGAATTTCGCCTTGTGAAAAACACTAAGGCAAAGGGAAAATCAATGCCGTCTGATTACTCTCTATGATTCAAGAGCCCACTTAATAAAACACGTAGTGAACGCAACTTTATACATTGTATTTCTGTTTGTCCTCAAGGGACGGGGCAGTTTTTGGCCAAACCTGGCAATTCCTCAAGTTCTTCAAAGGAGAGGTTGTTGTTGATTGAACCCTTAATTTAAAAGGAGAGAAAAAATAATGTCATTCAGTTTGATCTATGATTTAGATGAGTTGAGAAAAACGTGATATTACAAAATCAAGTGTTTTGTTTTTCTTCTTTCTCCACAAGGCCTAAATGAGATTGATTTTGGCTTTTTGTAGGTCTTTATGGTTTCAGAATTTTCTATCTTGAACATTATTTTAAAAGGGATTATCCTTGAAAAGGTGTTATTTATGACCAGGGTTTATTATTATTATTATTATTATTATTATTATTATTATTATTACATTAGCATCATGAGACTTGATGATGTCATTTTCTGCTTTGTATATGAGGTTCATTCCATACAGGAGTTTTGCCTGATGTATACTGAAGTGATCGAAACATTGCTTTAAACTACCAGTCAAAATATGACTTATCAGTATCAGACCAGTTGAGATCAGTACATTTTTTTTATGTTTTTGAAAAAGTTTTTATGCTCACCAAGGCTATATTTAATATATACATTATAGATAATCGTAACATAATATTGTTAAATATTTTTTCAAATTCAAGTATTTTTTGTCTATTTTAATAAACTTTGAAGTTTTATGTATTCCTGGGATGGCAAAGCTGATTTTCAGCAGCCATTCCTCCAGTCTTCAGTGTCACATGATCCTTTAGAAATCATTTTAATAACAATTTCAATAAAAAACTTTACTGAGTTGCTTTATATTTTTGTTGAAAACGTGATTCAGCAACATTTGAAATGTATATATATATTTTTGGTAATAGTGTAAAAGTTTTATTGTTACTATTTATTTAATTCCTCCTCCTTGATTTTTTTTAGCCTGAAATGTCTTCTGAGGCATGGCTTTCAGTACCGAACACAAAACACACAGTATTTGCATGTGGAGGAAATATGAAATGCTGCTGTGTAAGCATGTGGTTTTAACAGGTAGAATCTGCAGGTATCTTTGTTATGAATACATTATGAGGGGGGTCAACCCAGTCTAGGGCCAGACAGATAATTCTCTCTTTCCTTGTTTCTATCTCTCTTTGTCTTCCCCGCTGTTAAGAGAGAATTCTGCTGACTCTAAACCTTTCCCTCAGAGAAAAATGGGGATCCAAAAACAATAGCACAAAATACAATTTGCATCTGCGCCCCAGAGCCGGTGGGATTTAGTGTTCGCTCACGAAACTTGTGCAATCCAACCTTATTTAAACAACAGCCATGGTCTTAATACCTCACATTTCCCCACATCTTAGTCTATAAGTCTGGGGGACGTGTTTGGGTTTTGTAACTCATAAATAACACAGCATAGTGTTGTTGTGATTTGTGCGTGATTATTTACTACTGTAATGATGCTAGTATAGGACTTCACTTTTTTTTACACTTTTTACAACATTATGAGATACATAATGGGCTCCACTCATTCATTTCACCTTATAATCAGAATGAAATAATAATAATATATATATAACTCATTCATTTAACTTTATAATCAAAATTAATCAGAATATATATATATATATATATATATATATATATATATATATATATATATATATATATATATATATATATATATATATAAATATAATGAAAATATGTATTTTATTTTTTTATTTGAATTATACAAATCCGATTCCAAAAGAGTTGGGACACTGTACAAACTGTAAATAAAAACAGAATGCACTGATGTGGAATTTTCACATTTTAATATTTTTATTTAGAATACAACAAAGATGCCATATCAAATGTTTAAACTGAGAAGGTGTATAATTTTAAGGGGAAAATGTATGTTGGTTTTAAATTTCGTGGCATCAACACTTCTTAAAACAGTTGGGACAAGGCAATGTTTACCTCTGTGTGGCAACCCCTCCTCTTTTTATAACAGTCTGCAAATGTCTGGGGACTAAGGAGACAAGTTGCTCATGTTTAGGAATAGGAATGCTGTCCCATTCTTGTCTTATACAGGCTTCTAGTTGCTCTCTTGCAAATGCTGTTCCCCTCTGTTCCAAACAGATATGCATTTAGCATGCTGTATATGGGTAGTTTACATGATAAAAGTAACCTTAAAGTTAAGATAAGCATCTCGTTTTAATCATTTAAAGGGGCCTTTGAAGTTTGGAAAAAAAACTTCTGGCAGTGTTGTGTTTTCGTGTATTTTATTTTTTATTTTTCACAGCTCTGGATATCATAATGGTGATTGTTAAACCCACAGAACAATTCACTACATGATTTCATGGTGAAATGTAATTTTTTTTCATGTTCATTTTCAGCTTTATATTGTTTTACTTAGTACTGTATGTAAAAGATGATTTATGATTTTTTTTTGTTCTTTATTAATTTTTTTTACTTGAAAGAAAAAGCTAATGGAGCACTTTTTTATTTTAACTTATAGAAACTAATATAATGTATTTTACTGGAAAGTTTAAAGCTCATATTTGAAGTGCAGTGTTATGTTGCATCATGCAGTATTTGTCCTATTAAGAAAATGTGGTTTGTTACCTCAATTTTTTTAGGTAATTCCTATATTCTGTTTTATGTTCTGTTATATTAACATTAAAAGCACACTCTTTTTTTGACTAAAATAACAGTAAAGGGTAAATTCCCAAAAATTAAAACGGAAAAAAAGCAATCTGCAAAAATTAAAACGGAAAAAACAGAATTTGCAAAAATTAAAACGGAAAAAACAGAATTTGGGGAAAAATAAAACGGAATTTGGGAAAAAATAAAACGGATTTTGTAGGGCCCTACATTACATAGGCCTACACATTTATTGCCAGGTCATACAAAAGTAAATACAGCACCACACCACGTTAAAATTCAAAATCCTGCCGCACCACAGAGCTCCAATGTACTGATATGACTTTCGTAGATGTGTTCCTAAAAATATGCATACATTTTCACGTTCGCACGTGACTGTTTTAAACCTGTGTTTCCCCTTGTCCGACCCGCACCCGTCTCCGAAACATTTGGATATTTTTCACCCGTTTCCGCAAACCCCATATCATCAGAGATGCAGGCTTCTGAACTGAGTGGTGATAACAACTTGAGTTGTCCTTGTCCTCTTTAGTCCGGATGACATGGTGTCTCAATTTTCCAAAAAGAACTTCAAATTTTGATTCTTCTGACCACAGAACAGATTTCCACTTTGCCACAGTCTAAATCATGTTTAGATATGGCTTCTTTTTTGACCTATAGAGTTTTAGCCAGCAACGGCGAATGGCAAGGTGAATTGTGTTCACCGACAAGGTTTTCTGGAAGTATTCCTGAGCCCATATTGTGATTTCCATTACAGTAGCATTGCTGTATGTGATGCAGTGGCATCTAAAGGCCCGAAGATCACGGCCATCCAGTATTGTTTTTCGGTCTTGACCTTTACGCAAAGAGTTTGTTCCAGATTCTCTGAATCTTTGGATGATATTATGCATGTAGGTTATGATAACTTCAAACTCTTTGCATTTTTTCTCTGAGAAACTTCTTTCTGATATTGCTCCCCTATTTTTCGCCGCAGCTTTGGGGAAATTGGTGATCCTCTGCCCATCTTGAATTCTAAGAGACACTGCCACTCTGAGAGGCTCTTTTAATACCCAATCATTTTGTCCATTGACCTAATAAGTTGCAAATTGGTCCTTAAATGTACATTTAACTTTTCCGTGCTTTTATTGCTACCTGTCACAACTTTTTGGAGTGTGTAGCTCTCATGAAATCCAAAAATGGGTCAATATTTGGCATGACATTTCAAAATGTCTGTAGCGTCTGGAGTCTCTTTCTCCAGGATCAAAGATGAGTCAATTCTGACGTTTATGGTGGATAGCTTTTAGCCGCATATAAATTACGTGCCCGATGCCGATGAGTCTGGGGGTGTTGACACATTTGATGGTTTTGCGACCTAGTCGAAGTAGAACATGCAGCATCCTTAGAACACACACACACACCTACACACGCACACACACACACACACACACACACACACACACTTTCTTTATGCAGCCATCAATTAATCTATTCCAGAATGTATATTATATATCCCTTTGTGTATGTATGCTCCCTATGCCATGGAAACATAGTCATGATGTATGAACAATTTAAATTAATCTTAAATGCTTGTATTCCTGTGTAAGAATGTATCTCTGCTTTAATATCTTCCAGCCTTAACGCGTTTGATATCTAAATATTCCTCTCTCTTTGCACAGAATAGAATTTTAGTGAGATTTAGTTTTAGTGACTAAGGTTCACCACACACAGACATAAAGAATCAGCATGTGAATCTCAACAATGGTGACATGCTTCATGCTGGAATGCATGCTGAGAGCCAACCTAGTATTAAAATGAGTGCTCCCATCATGCATTGCAGCATGAAACGTCACCATTGTTGAGATTCATATGCTGATTCTAGATGTCTGTGTGTGTGTCTAAAAAAGTTCCCACAATGTATTTAAAAATCAAAATTCAGAATGACTGATCTGCTGCAAAAAAACTTTTGTTGGTAAATATAATATATCATTTATAAAAAATCACTTTGATCATGAATAAAGTATTTAACTACTCCCCTTTATAATGCTGTTCGCTAGATCATCTGATCATTATTTACTAACAAATTATGTGTTTTGTTAAACTAATACAATAAACTAAGACTCAAACTGCCCAACTAAAGGAAACACTCATCACCAAAATGGTAACCAAACATTTTCAATAAAAAAATCTACTTCTGAACTTGTTCATTCTTAATAAGAACTTTTGTTTCCAAAAGACACAAAATGTTGAATTGGCTCAACTACAAAAGATTTGTTACAGATTAGTTGCATCTCCTGAAAACAAATAATGTCGCGTTGACTCAACTAAACATTTTTTTTTGTGTCACAGACACAGACACTTATTTTCAGTTCATATAACAGTTCATATTTCAGTTGAGTCAACAACAAAAAAAGCTAGGGGAAATAAGTAAGTATTTGTTTTTTGTACAACATTTTTACAGTATGGATTTTTGCTGAACCAACAAAACAAAATCATTCTTCTCAACTTTTTTCAATTTGTGTTTTTTACAGTGTGTATATATGTATGTATGTATGTATATATTATTATTATTTATTTAAAAAAAACACTTATAATATATTTAAAAAAAAATCTAATTTAATTTCCATTTATTTCTTTTGATTTTGGGATCACATTTGACTTGGACATGTTTTTGTGAGATTCATGCATATTTTTGTCATAAGAGTAAGTTGGGCAACCCATCATGTTCCTTCTGTGTGCAGAGACAGGCCATTGAGATCAGTGAGTTAATCAGTGATGTGGACACTTTATCAAGTCAAAAGAGTCTTTTCTGGACATGAAATGTAAAGGCTATGAAATAAAAGGCAGCACATATCACCCATTGACCATGCCACAATGACAGGTGTGTGAAATTTTATGTCATTGCCTAATGAATTCTTTACAGTAATGAAACAGCCTCGCGGTCTAACTCCGTCCCGCTGTGAGACGTCTCTCAGGGGGACAGATGGTGTGAGTCTCCAAGCTTTACATTGGATCCGTAGGTCTAACGAGGATTCTTTAAAACAATGGAGCACCATCTGGGAGCAGTAAGGGGGACTTGTTAGCTGGCTAAGGACCCTGTACTGTGTCATCCTGCCTCCCGTCAATGAAGTTAATGACCACACACAGAGTGTCTGAGAAGCACCACCATGTTTTTTATTAGATTCTGCTAAGGCAGCCACAGGGGCTCTGACTGAAGCTGTTTTGTGTCCTCTACTGCACAGACGGATTGAAGGTTTGATTGTCTATCAAAAGAGATCTTTGATGTGAAAAATATTCACACTAAAGGCTTTAGATTATAATTTTTTTTTCCTGATCTATTGGATCTATTGCTGATCTATTCATAGAAAGTTTGTGCCATAAAAACAGATGGGCCTAATCGTAATTAGCTAAAGGCTGCAATTTTTATTTATTATTGGTGCGTTGGCTTTTAAATTGTGGATCAATGCAGAGCCAAGCGCCTCTCAGAGGTTACACAGTACTTTATTGGAAATTAAATGAGGAAAATGGCAAAGAAATGGATGACCTACTTCTTTTGGTAATTCAGGATGTGCTGAATGGCTCCAGTTATCAGTTTAGAAAAGAGAAGAGGAAAAAAGGGGAAATCTTAATTGAAATGCTGTTGTGTGCCATTTATTTGTATGAGAGAGTATGAATAGCTGTCATTGAGTCAGCCAGAGAGAGTTAAAGCAAGATAATAATAAAAAAAGAGTGAGACCACTAAAGACATGTGGATGTTAACAGGTCCTTGAAGTGAGGTGACAGACCAAAAAGTCTCCTTCTGAATCCATCCCAGGATATTTTGCTCTTCAATGAGCAACAGAATTTGTGACATATGACACATTTAGGCATTTAAACAGCAGGCACTTTAAACCAATATAAATACACAAAAAGAATTATATGAACGCAAGTTTTTACGAAGTGATACATACAGGATGTCTGGTCAGTCTGTGTTTGGCCATATTTGTTCACACAACTTAATTGGTAAAATCAGGGTTTGTGATGCCTTAGGGAAAAGCAAATTTATCAGCACCAGTTGCAGGGCAATTAGATCAAATCATTTCTAATTGGGTTTTTTTTCAGCCTCACACAGCGTGTTTTGATAATTTTCAGCTTGATTAATGAAGTGCTTATCTAAAACAACTTTTCTCTCCGCACCAGAAGAACCTGGATGTGTTGCAACTGTTTATTGATTAGCCTTACTGCAGAACTGAATATCACGGATGAAGCAGAGTAGTGGTACAACTGATACAAGAGAAAAAGGGAAGGACGTGTCTTTTTTTTAATGGTTAAGGATTAATAAAGGACTTTGACAGATGAGGGGGAATGGCAGAATACGAACCTGCATCTCCTATACAAGAAATCACAGCTTGATTTTTCTTTTTCTTTGATAATTTGATAACTTGACTAGTTATTTTTGGAATTTAATTGAGAAGGTCTACATGTTAACTGATAAAAAGACAAAGCTGCAAAGCATTGAAATATACACACTCTCTGTTCTAAAATGAAAGAAAGGCACATTTCTCTGCCTGTGATTGCGGTTTTCAAACACGGTTCTCATTCACTGCATTTTAGCAAACTCTCATAAGGCAATTTCAAGGCTGGCACTTGATGACTGGTCCACAGAAGCTATTTGAGCACGTGCAAGAAGTGCTTTATGGCTCATCAGAATTTGGCAATTTTCAGCTTTGTATTGTAACAATATCGGTATATGTAAATGAACATTTTGACAGCTCCAGTAATTTTGTTAAAGGAGTGGTTGCATGCGATTTCACTCTTTTAACTTTAGTTAGTGTGTAATGTTGCTGCTTGAGCATAAACAGTATCTGCTAAGTTACCGCACTGAAAGTTCAATGCAAACAGAGATATTGACTTTGATATTGACATCTGAAAGTTACGACAGTTAATTGCCTACAAAAACGGCCGGTTTAAACTACAACAAGCTTCTTCCAGGGTTGGTGACATCATAAACCCTTGCTAGTCTCCGCAGATGTGACTTCTGCCCGTAATGGTAAGGGGTGTGGCGTTTTCAGACAATCTGTGCTTGGCACTTAGCCAATAAAAATACATGAAACTACATTTGTCTATCTAACCAATCTAAGACCATTGCGTTTTTCGGAGGCATGGGCTTCATAGAAGCAGGAAGCAAACGAGCCGTTCAAAGGACAGTGGAGACAGCGATGTGGAATAGAGGTCAAATATAAGAAAAATAAGGTGTTAAAAAAGAAGTATTAAGACATGTTGTACTGCGCCCCATAAACACAACCAAGCCTAGAAAAAAACATGGAACCACCCCTTTAAAACAGCAGGCTGAAATTCCCATTTTAGTATTCTCATCCATTGAGTTGTATGGACAGAGGGGTGACCGCCAAAGTAAAAAGATCTTTATGGGTGTTGAAGATTTTGGCAAGAAAAGAATGCCACATACTGTTTCAAAATGTATTTTTTCTAGTTCTTTTAAATTGATTAATCATGATTAATCACATCCAAAAATAAAAGTTTGTGTTTACATAATATATGTGTGTGTACTGTTATTATTTATATTTGAATACACACACATACACACGCAAATATTTCTTAAATATATACATGTGTGTGTGTATTTAAGTATATATATATATATATATATATATATATATATATATATATATATATATATATATATATATATATATATATATATATATATATATATATATAATATGTATATATATATATACATACATACATACATACATACATACATACATACATACATACATATTATATATATATATATAAACATATATGTATATATATTTTTAAATACACACACACACACACACACACACACGCAATTTATACGCAATTAATCGATTTGACATCATACATTTTTTTGCATTTCTACTTCATAGACAGACTTTATTAAATGTCTCTCTTGCTAACAGTTAATTACCCCTTTAACTTTTAACAATTAAGAACAACAAATGATCTGAATGCTATTGTACAACATATTTTTTATGAGTTCGGGATCCACAGATACTTTCTGACTAAAATGATTCCGTTCACACGTATCCTCGGAAACGACTAAAAAAGCTGTTTTATGCATGCCAGACCAGTAATTGGTATTTTGTCACTTTATAAAGAAAGACCCATGCACATATGCATGTAAACGAGCATACATCACCATTTTCACAGATACATGTTTTTGATGTTTACACAGAGATTTTTTTTTTTTTTCATTCTCTTTTTTTTTACACAGTTTGCATTCTCAGGCCACCAAAATGCAGCTGTCGTAAAAAAGAATGGCCATGATGCATTCAAAGTTTTCTGCTTTCAGTTAATAACTAATGATTTTTACAATAGAACTGAATCAATCAAAAACTTGAGACAATGACTTTTCTTCCAGAACTGCTGTACAGCCAAAACAATCTTTGTTGCATTCATTTATTATTATAATTGTAAAGCTGCTTTGAAACAAATTTAGTAAAAAGCCGTATATATATATATATATATATATATATATATATATATATATATATATATATATATATATATATATATATATATATATATATATATATATATATATATATATATATATATATATTGTATATAAATGAGTGACTTAACAAACCATTGTAACTAAAGATGACAGGTTGTTTGAATTGTAAATGTGTCACCACAGAATTTTTATTTTAAGGAGGTAAATACCTGTCAAGCTATGAAAGACTTTGGACGACTTGCAATATAGGGCACAAACCGGTTTTAGAGGGCTTTATTTATTATTATTATCCTTTTTTCTTTCTTTTTTTTTTTTTTTGCCTTTTTTTGGTGCTTAAAATTAAAGGGTTAGTTCACCCAAAAATGAAAATTCCAAAAATGAGAGTTCGACACCCGTAAGACCATTGTTTATCTTTAGAACACAAATGAAGATATTTTTGTTAAAGGGGGGTGAAACACTCAGTTTCAGTCAATCTCATGTCAATCTTGAGTACCTATAGAGTAGTATTGCATCCTTCATATCTCCGAAAAATCTTTAGTTTTATTATATTTATAAAAGAAATATAGGCTGTACTGAGTCTTTCCGGAAAAAAACGAGCAGCTGGAGGCGTATCGAGTGGGCGGAGCTAAAGAATGACGATCGCGAACAAAGCGGTGACGTCCTCAAGCGTGGAGAAACCCACGGCTATCTCAGCTAATACAGATAATGATCCAGAATCAAATCTGAGGCAGAAATAAATTGAACAGGAGAAACAGCAACATCAGGACGTCCGTCTCTGTGGTATGTACTGTATTTTGTGGCCTGTCAACATTTGTGTGTCTTTACTTGCAGTTTATGAGGACATGATTCGGTTTATGGACTATTGTATGCGACTAGACCTTAGAAGTAGCAAGCAAAATGGTTTTTCACGTCAGACTAGAGTAACGTTATACAGAGAACAGCAATGGAGTAACCGTTAGCGCATTTGAATGACGAAGCACGCGATCGTGTCGTTTACTGATGTTTACTCACGCGACGAGCCAACAGCACAGACATTTGAAGCAGTTTTACTCACCGGCTGCTTCCAAAGCAGGACCAAACCTTATCGCTGTGACCGCTCCGTCAAAAACACACTTCTTTGGTATGATTTGGTGAAGTCCTGTGACAGCAGTGGCGTGGAAATCCACTTTGAGACGCGACTGAAGCGATGCTGTGAAGCTTCCCGTCATTTCTGCGTTCAAATCGGTTCAAATGCAGCGCTGCCTTCCCGGAATGCTGTGCTGAAGCGTTGAAGTCGCTCGACGTCACCCATAGCAATAAAGTGGAGCGCGGCGCGCGACATAAGTGTTCACGGACGACTGGATCTGCAGCTGAGAGAGTGTTTACTGGCGTGCATTTCCTCTCTCGCTCTAGTCACGCGCACGCGCACCCACCCTACCGGGAGAAGAGCTCGTACGGCCCATACCGGTCCGGTCTATTAACGTTAACGTTATCATACCTTCCGGTCTATTAACGTCAAGTCGACCCATACTGGAAAAAAACTCTCCGAAACTTGTGAGAAACCGGAAGGAGTATTTTTGACACAGAAATACTCCATCAAACGTCCAACATTAGTTTTTGAAACTTTGTCTATGTTTAGGATGGGAATCCAAGTCTTTAACAGTGTAAAAAGCTCAGTATGCATGAAACAGCATTTCACCCCCCCCCCCCCCCTTTAATATCTGATGGCTCAGAAAGGCCTCCATTGACACCAATGTAATTTCCTCTCTCAAGACCCATAAAAGGCACTAAAGGTGTCATCTTTAGTGCTCATCTCCCTACAGTGATTCTACCATAATTTTATGAAGCGACAAGAATAGTTTTTGTGCGCAAAAAACAAAATAACGACTTATATAGTGATGGGCCGAATTCAAAACAATGTTTTGAACAGTTGTGAATCAGCGTATTGATTCATGATTCAGCGATCCGAATCATGAATGGTTACACTGATTCATAACTGTTCAAAACATTGTTTTGAATTTGGCCCATCACTATATAAGTTATTATTTTGTTTTTTTGCGCACAAAAACTATTCTCGACGCAAATTATTGTAGAAATACTGTAGTGAGATGGGCTTTGTAGCGACATCTTTAGTACCTTTCATGGGTACTAAATAAATACAATATACACACAAATAAATATTCATAACTCTTAAAGGGTTAGTTCACCCAAAAATGAAATTTATGTCCTTAATGACTCACCCTAATGTCGTTCCACACCCGTGAGACTTACGTTCATCTTCGGAACACAGTTTAAGATATTTTAGATTTAGTCTGAGGGCTTTCTGTCCTTTGAATGTAAGTGTATAATATCTGATGGCTCAGAAAGGCCTCCATTGACACCAATGTCATTTCCTCTCTCAAGACCCATAAAAGGCACTAAAGACGTCGTTGCATGCTCATCTCCCTATAGTGATTCTACCATAAATTTATGAAGCGACAAGAATAGTTTTTGTGCGCAAAAAACAAAATAACGACTTATACACACTTTGCTGTCACACTTTGCTGTCCACGTCCAGAAAGGTAATGAAAACATCATCAAAGTAGTCCATATGTGACATCAGTTGGTTAGTTAGACTCGTTTGAAGCATTGAAAATACATTTTGGTCCAAAAATAACAAAAACTACCACTTTATTCAGCATTGTCTTTCCTTCCGTGTTCCTCAAATAAAGAATCAAATGGTCATGAATCAGTGTATTGATTCATGATTCGGATCGTGTGTCAAACTGGCAAAATGCTAAAATCATGTGACATTGGCGATCCGAATAATGAATCAATCCGCTGATTCATGACTGTTTGATTCGTTATTTGAGGAACACGGAAGAGAAGCCAATGCTGAATAAAGTCGTATTATTTTGTTATTTTTGGACCAAAATGTACTAACCAACTGATGTCACATATGGACTACTTAGATGATGTTTTCATTTCCTTCTGGACGTGGACAGCAAAGTGTGCATACACTTACATTCAAAGGAAAGCCCTCTGACTAAATCTAAAATATCTTAAACTGTGGTCCGAGGATGAATGGAGGTCTTATGGGTGTGGAACGACATTGGGGTGAGTCATTAAATAAAGAAATTTAATTTTTGGGTGAACTAACCCTTTAAAATGATAAAGAAAAGCAGATGCCCACAGTGACCAGAACAGGCCAAAAACAATATTATATATAATTGTTCAAAACTTGATAAACAACAGAACTGCTTCTTATTTTCCCTCTCCTATAGGAATTTTAGACTCAACAATATAGATTTCTTCTGTAGCACCTAATATATCCAAAAGCCAATACACAACAACCCCAGCACACACACAGTCCACCTGAAAGAAATGATCAGACAATCTTCTTCAATCTTATACAGTGTGATAAAAGAGCAGACAGATTGATAAACAGCAGCAGAGGCAATAGATCGACGGTGACTTTGCGGGGGAAATTGTGAAGAACTTCCCAGCGTTCCAAGATTGTCCGTCACACCGCAGTCTGAGCTGGTGATAATGGAGAAAATGTGTTTGACATTGTTCAACATGACAGAGCAATCACTTCAGATGGCACTTGATTCCGCTATTCCTCACTGCACCCGTGCCTTTTTCCTGTAACGTGCAGAGTGTTTGCTTTTGCAGGGGCCGTGGAGCTCACGCTTGGGAGTTGGGACACGTTGTCATGAATCCCAAATAAAGCACCAAAGGAAAGCCCTACAGACTGAAGACTTTTACGCAAGACACGTTGGGATGCCATTTGTCTTCGTGCGTTGCTTGTGATGTAAGGACAGAGGTCAACACGAATTGAGCTAATTAACAAGCACATGCTTGAATTTGTGCTCTGTTCCTTTCCCCAAAGTATAGATATGAAAATAATGATGACAGTGCGCTATTTGTGTGAATTTGTTCTGCTTTATTTACAGTGGGTGCAAAAGTCCACATTGATAATAAGTTTCAAAGTCTAATTTTTTTGATTTTTTTATAGCCTTTTCTCACAGAAGCTGGAATAATTTAACTTATCATTTTCATGGGGGATTGCAATCCAGAAAAGTCCAAACGGCAATCATTAGTAATAAATGGAGATGCACGTAGTCAAAAGCAATTTATAAGACTGTACAGAAACTGAAATCTAAATACACAGTCACACAATGCTGATGTTGTCAACATTAACAATTTGAGAACAGTATAACAATAATAATTTTGGTGTGTTTGATAAGTTTGATGTGATATGCGCTAAGTGATCGTTTTTTGTAAATACTTACTTGTTCAGATGACATTTTCCAGTGGAATTTTTTTTGGTCATGCTTCCAAGACGTAGAATCTGGTGTGGTGATTGACAGTCACATACTCCTCAAAACATTGGAATCATTCGCAATCTTTGAATCATACTGCACTCTTAGAAAAATACATTTCTATATACAGTAGAACCTTAAAGGGTTCTGTCATGTGCTTTGTATTTAGAACCTTTTTAGGCCAGCTCACACCACGCCGACAGATGGCCACAGAGACTTTTTTGGGGTTTTGTCGGATCAGTGTGTTACCTCTGTTGGCATCTGTCGTAGCTTGTTTTTGTCGATAGAACATGGTGACCGAAATTAGACTCTATGAGAAGTGGCGTGTTGTAATCTGGTGACTGTTGATGTTGGTTTGCATCTATCTATAGCGCAGTGTGAATTGACCTTTAGGGCTTCCCATAATAGGATAATTGTATGGGTTTAGTTTTAGTCATTTTTATAAATTAATCTCTAATGTTAATGAATTAAACAGATTATAAACATAATTTATCAGAAGAAAAAAATGTAAATAACCTGTTCATCTTTAAAACATTTCTGCGTACATTGTCAGGTGCAAGTTCCGTGCTCTGGACTCTTATTTTGATATTCTGTTTAATTTCCTTTAGTTCCTGTTTCCCTGCTCTGTTTAGTTTCCGTTTTCTAAGTTATTAATTATGTCCTTGTTTGTTCACTTTCACCTCACAGCAAAAAGGACCCTGGTTTAAGTCCCGGCCGAGCCAGGAGTCCTTTCTGTGTGGAGTTTGCATGTTCTCCCCGTGTCCCTATTTTCAAAGACATGCAGTTTAGGTGGATTGGATATGCCAAAATTGTTTTCATTTAGTGTGTGTGTCAGAGAGATTGAATGTGTCCCACATTGTCAGTACTAGGCACTGACTCGCCTATGATCCTCGACAGTTTTCAGCATCCTTCCTCTACCCCGACTCCTCATTCTCGGTTGTTTCCTGTCACAGCCAGGGATACTGGGGTATACAGAGCTCTGAGCCTTCTCCTTGGACAGCACTCCAAATATGCATACTTTTATCTGATGATTTGTAAGTGTGAACTCGTGATGACCCTCTATTTTAGTTGTTCTTTGTCCATTCTTTTTTAAAGATTATGTTGGTTTTGTGATTGTTCCTACATTTTGTCAAGTGTTATGGATGCTATATAAAGTTTTTGTTACTCCAGTGTCTCATGCATACTCAGGGCCATAGCTTGGGTTCCGGGTGCCTGGTGCAGGTGGGGCCCCTTGAAATCATGTTCCAGGGGGAGGCCCCTTTATTTGAAATCACCGAGCTGCTTTATCGTCATGTTTGGTGTGAGCACATGGCTTGTCTTGTGTTTCCTTGTGCCATGTGCTCTCATGTCTATTGTCTAGACCCCGCCCCTCTTGTTAACTGATTATTGATTTAATTTGCTCCACCTGTTCCCCCTTATTACCTGCTTTGTTTGTTCCCTTTATAGTCTCCTTGTGTTTGCTGTCCTGGGCTAGATCGTTGTCTTTCTGTTCCCGTCATGTGCTTCCATTTGCCTTATAGTTCCCTGCTTGTTGTGTTTCTAAATTGTAGTTTGGTTTTCCCCCTCGTGGGTGTTTTGTTTGTATTATTTTATTATAAAAAAACAAAACAACAACACCATTCTTCCTGCACTTGAGTCCTTGCTCCTTTCTACCATTCCCCAGCGTGACACCCCCTAGGTCGGGGCCCCTAGTTACGGCACCACCTTCAGCCTCTCTCGTGATGCCTGTGCATACTACAAACCAGCCTGTGACATATATACTGTAGAACCTTTTGGCATAAAGAGTTCTCAAGAACCTTAAGAAGTCTCAAGAACCTTAGGTTTCTATATATAAACTATAAGTTTATGCAGCTTGAGCACTGCTGTCATTAAAGCAAAAGTGGGAATATTAAGAATTAGTATTTAGTACTGAAATTAATTTTTCACTCAAATTCTTATGATGATAATATAATGGGTAATGAAAAAAACAAGCATTAAATTGCTTTTAACAAGACTTTTAAACCTGTGTGTGTGTGTGTGTGTGTGTGTGTGTGTGTGTGTGTGTGTGTGTGTGTGTGTGTGTGTGTGTGTGTGTGTGTGTGTGTGTGTGTGTTTCTGTATTTCGATAGACAAGCTCGTTTATCAAAGCCAAAGTTTTTGTCACTGTCAAACAAAAGTAAGAAAAGAACAGAGTTTTTTCCCTCCATCTAGGGTGTACTCTGCCCTCTCACTGAGGGAATGGCACAGCTCTGTTAGTTTTATATGGCTCCCCTGCTGTGTGTGCTCCCTCCCAAGGTTTTTTCTTCTTCTTCTTCTCTGTATCTTTGTTTTTTCACATCAAGGTTCTGCCAGACTTCTGAGAAAAAGAAATTCAAGTATAAAATGTAGCTCAATATGCATACCCATCAATTTGCACGACATACCATTGTCAAAATTTTTATAAGAATTAGCAGTATTTGAGACTTTTTGATGCAATACAAAATGGGTTTTACAGCAAATTTGTCTTTTTTGTGTCTTTTGTTGTAATATGACATATGAGAATAGAATGTATTAGGCCTTACCCTTTAAATGATTTGTCTAAAAAATTGTATTCTTCATCTCACGCAGTATAACATTTTTAGGTAACAATATTCTTTAATAGTAGACGATGCTCTTTTTTCATAATACATTTAATTTTTACATTCATACTAAATATTTATAATATGTATATTTGAAATGTTAAAAAATGCATTGTACAAATTAAAATTAAGCTAGATAATAATAATAATAATAATAATAATAATAATAATAATAATAATAAATATGTTGCTTATTGTTAGTTCATGCCTGCAGTAATGTTGAAACTTTTTGCAAAATGTTACAAAAATCTCTTATAAAATGCAGTTTGGTTTTTCATAATTGTTATTTATCTTGTGTATGGCAGGGTCCGATTAATGCAATTCAATAACAGAACAGGGAAATAGTGTTAGTCACGTTTTTCCCACAGATGTGATGTTAATAGCTGTCTATGAGCCTTCACTGTTGCAGGGGGTTCTAGGTAATGAACGGCAACTCTACTGGGGGATTTACTGGAAGACATCCAGTAAAAGAATCTCAAACTGGACACCTGCTCAAACATCTGTGAGCAGTGACCTCTGTAGCTCACCTTTACTCTATCAGAACAGACAAACCCAAGCCAACAAGCACACAAAACCGTTCGTCTGCATGAGTGCGTACAGAGACGCAAACACAAACGGACTTGATCACATTTGCACAAGCATGCAAGTGCAATGTATTACTGAGAGGGAATGAATCGCTGCACATTTGGTTTAAAAGAAATGTATTGAATCCTCTCTGAGCATTTCTATTGTAGAGGAAACATCCAGTTATTCCACCAGAACTGTATCTGTGCTGCAGACTTGCATCAGGCATCTTTAAATGCCTTGTCGCCACTTACGCCACACTGCACTCACATTTGGTTTTTCCTCAATCTGTGAAAGAGAGAGGATGATTTCTGTGTTCATAGTGGATGGAGAAGTGAATGGATTTTGTGTACTGAATACAGATGAGAAGGGGTTTCGTCTGTAGAGCGGATGAGAGAACCATGAGAGTGGCCCCTTCATCTTCATCTTTTACAGACTTGTTGGACGTGCAACAACTTAACAGCTTCAGGAGCTTGTTTTACAAAAAGGTTTTGCTTCTTTTGTTGTCTTTGCTAAAAGACAACAATGTTAACTACACAATGGTTTGTTTGTTATTCAGCCGAACCTTGATCCAATGCACGGTGTAACACCTGATTTTGGGCATTTGATTTGGTTTCCAGTAAAAATAACTAAAGAGGCCTTAACAGCAGCTACATTTATGTGAGAAGCAATCCTGCATAAGATAACAGTAAGATACATTGTTTTCAAGTTGTTTTCAGAGGAGGCATTTTTGAAAAATGTTTTGAAAATGAATGTATTTTGTTTTAGTGTTAACAAATTAAACGTAAGCCAGTGCAGTAAGACAAAAATGTTGTTTTTATAATTTTAAAGATATATTCTCTGAAAATCTTGTGCAATATCTTATTATTTTATTTGAATTAAAGGCCTTTTAGATATTTTAAACTGAAACATAAGATAGAAATGACAAGATAAATTATAAGGATGCATAGGCAGATGACAATGTATCGAAATAATACAATAGTATAGTATATTACAGTTACATATATTCAGTTATGTTTGTTCTTAGTTTAGTTTTTGTTTGTTTTTGGTAGTTCCAGTGTTTCCTGCTTCTCATTTGTTTTCATCGACGTTCATTTATTATTAAAAAT